>NC_056626.2:54042243-54368493 GCF_002870075.4 Lactuca sativa | reverse complement strand
TTCTCACATGCGCGGGATCTTTCAGCTATCACTTCGATTTGACACCATTAAAGACCAGAGGAGGCGATTTTGGGAGCTTGGATACATATTCTTCTTATCTTCCAAAGTAATTGTTAGTTTCTTAATGCAATTAGACTTTTGTGATTGTTATTCTATTGCCATGAGTGACTAAACTCTCTATTTTGGTTAACTTTGGCTAAAACCTTTGAATGTTTGTGGGTTTTGAAGGATTCATGCTTATTTATCATTTATCTTATGTTTATGATTCTAGTTCATATTTCTTATGCTTGTTTAATACTTTGATCGTGATCTTGGTACTTGAATGAGCAATTGTTGGTTTATTTCTTTGGTTTAGCATTGAATCATTTAATTTACTTAGAATAAGAGCTTTATGATGGTAGAAATCATCTCCAGCTTATGAATCGTAGCTCCTTTATGGATGTGTAAGCATTGACGTCCTCTAGGAATTGGGGATTCCTTCATTCTTAAGGCTAATCAACTTCTTGGATTCAATTGCTTCAATTGGATCTTTGATTTTGATTAAGAAGGTGTGTTGTGGGCTTCCCCAACCTCCATACTACCTATGAGGAATCTTGGCATATCATGCTTCATGATTATTGTAAGCAATTTGGGATGAATGATAAGCTTCATATTGAATCCTAATGATAAACACACAAATGTTTGTTAGGTGCAATTTGTGCACCTTTTTGCACACCTTTTAGTCCCATTTCATGCATCTATTTAGCATAATTGTTCTTCCTTTTTCTTGCATTTCATTATATTCATGTTAATCTCTAGATCATCCTTATTTGCACACTTTCATGTCTTTTCAGGTAAACCGGAGCTTGGAATGCACTTTGGGAGGTCCCGGAAAGCATTGGTGAAGATTTCGGGATGAACGGGCGAAGAATGAAAAAGTTGGAAAAATCAAGTTTGGATTCGGAGTCAAAGGGGTACACGGGCCGTGTTGGATTTACACTGCAAAATCAACATGGGCCGTGTTGACCAAAATGGGAGTTGTTGACCATGCTGAACACAGTCCGTATCAGTTTAGTGCAAATCAACCCGGGCCGTGTTGACTGCTGACCACGGGCCGTGTCAGTTTATCCTATTTTAACACGGGCCATGTTCGACCCAGAAACCAACTTTTGGCAGTTTTTCCTATCTTTCATATTACAGAAATTGGGTCATTTTTACAGACACGCAACATATTAGAGCACATTTTGAGAGGGGATTTCGAAGGTTTTTGCAAGGGTTTGATCAATAATCATTTGGAAATATTATTTTTAGTATTTGTAAGTTGTAATTGCACATTACTTTCATCTTTTATTCTTGTGATCTTGTTCTAGCCATGTGTGGCTAGAACCCTAGTTTCTCCAATTTCATGTTTTGACTTCTTGGTAGTGACTTCAATCAGATGACATGATGTTTGTTCTTAATTTCTATCTAGTGAATTTGATTTTGCTTTAATCGAATGTTTGATTCTAATTGTGATTCTTATTGGCCATTTGAATTAGGGTTAGGTCATTCAAGTTATCTCTTTTACAAAATCCGTAATTGTTTTGTGAAATTGAACAAGTAACAAGCACTAAACTGATTTCCATTGAATGAATTTAGTGTAAATATTATTCACACACTCTTACGCTCCCGAGCTTGTGAGGAGTATTGGGTGTTGTTGGGAACATTCACATAAAGTTTAATGCAATCTTTCAATCTAATTCTAAGAGCGTGTTTAGATTAGGTTAGTAAGGTTAAGGTTAATCATAGAGCTTATTTTGGTTAATTAATGTGGTGAATGGGAAGTGTTAGAGCTTGTTAACACTTTCAAGTACCAACTTAGATAGAATTGAGCAAATATCATGTCATCTTTGAATCACATTTCTAAGTTGTCATACATGAAGTTGGAGTCCTTACAAAATCTGAATTTAATTCACTCTTTTAGTTGATTACTTGTGTTTTTAATTGTTTGTTTTAGTTATTTCATTCTAAACCCCCCTATTTACTGTTGGTGACCATAGTACCTTATGCAAAGAGGTATAGACTAATTATCCCGTGTCTTTGTGGATCGACCCTGCTTGCCTTGTACTACCTTTTAGTGCAATATAATAGTGTTATTTTGGAGTATATCGTACCCCTATTATTTGTTGGGTTTGACACGCCTAACAATGTTCATTGTGTTGAATTGTCTTGGTTAACTAATTATCTCCAATATTTGAGCATCTCATCACCTTGCTTAATTGCAAGTTTTCTAGTTATTCAAGTCTTTTAGTTTTCAAGTGATCATAACCCCCCCCCCCCCCCCCCGGTTAGTTTAATTGTAGTTAGTTAGTTTATTTACACTAGTTCTTTTGGATTGCATTGGTGATTGAATACAACCATTTCCTCAAGGATCAATACCCCTTTTTACCATTATATTACGTTTTATTTGCAAACAAAGGGTGTGATTTGCTTGGTGGACTTGACATCCCACCAAGTTTTGGCGCCGTTGCCGGGGAAATTGGTTATTGTTATTTGATTGTTTATGCCTAGGTCTACAAGAACCGCTGAACTACTCTACAATCCGGAAATTGAAAAAGAAGCAAAAATGTTGAAAAAGTTAGCCAAACAAGCAAAGCAACAACAACTAGTTCAAGCTTCTTCCTCTTCTCCACTAATCAACATAGAAGATCAAGTTCATACTTCAAGTGATACCGACACTGACCCGATTTCTCTAATTGTTGGTCATTCCTTTGAAGATATTCCGCTTGAAAACTACATAGCCATGAATCACACTCCACCTCACAATCCCAACCCAAACTCAAACAATCAAGATGTCAATACCCCACCCCAACAACCAAGACAACAACAAAAACACAATGAACCTCTCATTGATATGCCACCTTGGAATCAACCCCCTCATCTACCAAATCAACCCAATTATTAACAACCACAACCACAAAACCAAAACTTCCATCAAAACAACCAACCTCAAAACAATGCTTTTCACGTTCAACAACCACAAGCACATCAACCAAATCAACCTCTAATGTACCAATAACCAATGTACCAATAACCAATGTACCCCCAACAACAACCTCCCTACAACCAATACCTTAACTACCAACCTTATCCACCACAATTGTACAATCACCAACAATACCCATACCCACCTTACCAACAACATCCCAATTACATGGAACAATATCCCAATAACCCCAATCCACCCAATCCCTTTCAAGAGTTGACACTTAGACAAATGATGGAGACACATGTTACTCACACGCCTCTTGGTATTGTTTATCCCGCAAATCGCAGAGGGATTGAATTGAAGTCAAGTTTCATACATCAACTCACCAAGTTCCATGGTTTAGATAGAGAAGATCCTCAAATGCATTTGAAGTCCTTTCATATGATATGTGTTAGTATGTTTCTTGAACATGTGACATTGGATGATTTCAAGTTAACCGCCTTCCCACTCACCTTGGAAGATAAAGCTGGAGAGTGGTTATTCAACTTACCGCCGAGATCTATTCACACATGGGAAGAGTTACTCAAAGCCTTCAATAGCAAGTTCTATCGCACCTCCCGGATATCAAGCCAAAGAAGTGACATTTTGGAGATTCGTCAAGGGGAGAATGAGACTTTTCATGATTTTTGGGAGCGATTCAACAACTTGTGTACAAGTTGCCCTCAACACAGCATACCCGAACAACTACCTCTTCAACAATTTTATGAGGGCATGAATGAAAAAGATCGAAGGATGATTAATGCTTCAAGTGGTGGTGATATCTTCAACAAGACACCTCAAGAGATAAGATCACTTTTTGGAACCATTTCTTAAAATCAAAGGAACTTTGGGAATCACAATGAAATGAAGATAAATTCTCCACAAGTGGTCGGTGAAGTTAGCAACACCCAACATTTGGAATCAAAGCTCTTAGATTTGACTAATGTGTTAAGTCAAATGGTGGTGGGAAGTGGTCAACAATTAATGGTGTGTGGTATTTGTGCAATGACGGGGCATTACGGATAAGTGTCCCCCACTTGGTAGTGAACCGGAGGATGTTAATTCAATGGGAGGATATCAAGGTCAACCAAGACCCAAGGGGTTTCAAAACACTTACAACCCAAAGTGGAGGAATAACCCAAACAACCCATACCCACTAAAGAAAAACCCACCACATGTTATGATGAGACCCCAATTTTCTCAATACCCATCACAAAAACATCCATATCCCCAAACATCTAATCCCACTCCAAATTACCAACAACCTCCACAACAAGGCCAATCAAGTGGTAACCATCAAATGAGACTTCAAGAACTTGTTACTTCTATTGCTCAAAGCCAAACCCAATTTCAACAAGAGACCAAGAACACCTTCTCCAACATTCAAGCACAAATTGGAGACTTGGCCACCACTCTCAATAATATGGAACACAGGGGTAAACTTCCATCCCAAACCAAGAAGAACCCCAATGTGGGTGCAATAACCTTGAGAAGTGGGAAAACACTTGGAGAAAGCAACCCTAAAAGAGTTTCAAGAGAAGAAGAAGATGAAGTTATTATTATTGAGCCTTCAAGGGTTGTAGTTCCTCCAAAGGAACCGGTTGTGAAAAATATTGAGCAACCCAAATCTTCCAACAAGACCATCAAGCCATTGGTCATACCACCACCCTTCCCTACCCGGTTAGCCGCTTCAAAGAAAAAAGAGGAAGAAAATGAATTCTTTGAAACTTTCCGCACGGTCCAAATCAACATTCCACTATTGAATGCTATTAAGCAAATTCCAAGTTATGCAAAATTTCTCAAGGATTTGTGCACCAAGAAGAAGAAATTCAAGGCAAATGAAAAGATTCAAGTCAATGCAAACGTGTCTGCGATTATCCAAAAGAAGTTACCTCCCAAATACAAGGATCCAGGAATATATGTTATCCCTTGTACCATTAGTGATTTGCATGTCGAAAGTGTCGTGTTAGATCTTGGAGCCTCGATCAATGTGATGCCATATTCGGTTTTTCAATCTCTCAATGTTGGACCTTTGGAAGAAACGGGAATAATCATTCAATTAGCGGACATGTAAAGTGTGTCTCCAAGAGGAGTGTTGGAGGATGTGATAGTATAATTTAATTTCATGCAGACTTCAATGTCATTGACCTTGAAGAGAAGACTCCTTCCAAATCATCTATGATCCTCCTTGGAAGACCTTTCATGAATACTGCTCACACAATCCTTAATGTCCATAAAGGAAAGATAACTATGTAGTTTGATGGAGAAACCATTCACTTCAACATCTTTGAAGCAATGAGGTACCCTAGCAACATTTCTCCATTGTATCAGGTTGATGTAATTGAGCCAATAACCCAAAAAGTGTTTGATTTATCTCATGGGGATATTTTGGAGATGATACTCAACATGAACCTTGATTGTGAGAGTTTGAAGAAAATACTAGAAATGTATACATTGGACTCTAAACTTCAAAAGATTGTGAAGACTTTGGAAGTAAACACTTCAACAAAGAAGGATGACTCTCAAGTTGCCTTATCTTATTTTCCAAACAAGATGCCCCATTCCATAATCCACCCACCTACACATCCTCCAATGACAGAAGTGATAAAAAAAAAGATAATTAAAAGGTTCAAAAGGTGTAAAAAGAAGAAAAAGGCATTTCATGACAAGCACATAGCCCAAAAACACTTTATTTCAGGTCAAAAGGTACTTCTTTATCATTCACGCTTAAAGATATTCCGGGAAAATTGCGATCTCGATGGCACGGACCTTTTATTGTTATAAAAGTGTTTGATCACGGTGTGGTTGAAATTAAGAGTTTGGCAACAAATCAAATATTCAAAGTGAATGGGCACCACTTGAAACCATTTTATGAAGGCTTTGACACGGGAGAATTCGACAACGTAACATTGGAAACTCCGATTTACGAAGGTTGAAGGAAGCGGGGCTATGTCTTGGCAAGCACGTTAAATAAATGCATTGTACATAAATAATCTCCGCTTGAATTTTTGGTGTTTCTAGGCTTGAAGTTCGTCAAAAATAAGCATCTTGAAGTTTAGAAATGTTCTTGGTAAAGTTTGCAAAACAGTGTCAAAAATCAGCAATTTGCGCAGGTGCCTATGCAAACGTTGCGCGACCCAGTCCTACCCGCGCAAATCTAAGCTCAAAATTCCCCCAAAACAGGATACATTCTGATGTATGCGCGTGGCTGCTCCCGACCAGCGCAAAGTTTGCGAGGGTACCCAGGAAAATATGCCACTTCATAAGAAAATTTGGAGCCATTTCATATGTTTCCTTTGCGCAACCAAGCTTTCATCCATGTGTATTTAGGTGGCCAAGAACTCCACCCACACATCATTGTACGACCCATGTGTTGCTTCCGGACTGTCCTCATGGGCCTCCTCCACCTTGATCCCGGTACGATCCTTCTTTACTCTCATCCTAAACATTGAGGACAATGCTTAATTTTAAGCTTGGGTGAGGTATTCTTATATTTTATTTCTTTTATTACATTTAGGTTGTATATAGTTGTATTTTCATTTAGGGCATTCATAAAAAATGCATAAAAAAGTTCAAAAATATTGCATATTTTGTTTCTTTTTTTTTCAAATTATCATACTTTTTAGATGCATTCTAGTTTAAGTTCATGCATTTTTGTTCTCTCTTGTCTTCTCATCCCTACAGGTACCATAGCACCGAGTCATAAGTATTGAATCATAGATTGGTCCCCAGGTCTTGATATGGAATTCCTTATATTGGATAAATGGGACACGTTTTGAGCCTCACATACCACTTTGAGACCGCTTGTGTGGGGGTCAGATGCAAGTAGCTGGATTGGGTCTAGGTGCGGAGGGATGTGGTTGGTCAAACCGATGTGTGCGAGCAAAGATTAACCCCGTAAGGTATTTTGAAGACATTGAAGACTCACATCTTGGTTTGTGGGGGGGGGGGGGGGAGTACCCCTTAGTACTCCCAAGTCTCGTCCGACCCTTGCTTAGTTAGATTCTCACCACCTTTTTAGGATAGGTCATCATTTTTTCTAGGGGTCTAGAATAGATAATAGATAGATTTTGTTTATCACACCTTGCATTGAGGTACTTGATGAACTTTGAAGTGTTTATCACCCCAAGGTTAGATTCTCACCACCTTTTTAGGATAGATCATCATCTTTTAGGACAAAGTCTTTTCGGTAACACCCATTTTTGAGTCATTCCCCACCCTTTTTAGTAGGTCTTGACACATTGTCAATGATCATTAGGTGTTCATGTTAGCCTCCATCTATTACTCCATTTTCACTATTGGAGTCATATGTTACATGGTAAAACTCCTTAGACCTTCCAAGAAGAAAGAAAAAAATGAAGAAATTGGAAAAGTAAAGACAATAAGAGACAATGAAGAAGATTAAAGAAAAGAAACAAAAACAAAGAATAAAAATGAAGAAAAAGAGCAACACAAAAAAGAAGAACAATAATCTAAGTTCAAGACTTCTCTTCAAAAAAAAAGATCGAGCTACAAGAAGACTGAAAGCCAAATAACAGAAGTTGAAGATTGAAGATTTAAGTTGTTAAGTTTAGATTTAGGATAAGTAGAATTTTTATTATTTTATTTTTATTTTTGATTTTTGGTGAAAAAAGGCTATGAATATGAGACGGTAAACTGTAAAGGACAGTACAAGTAAGAAGCCTCTGAAACCGATGTTTTCCTAGAGGCCGCGCTGCAAAACTCTATTTTGTACTATACACTTTAGCCTGACAAATGTAGGCATCATAGTGTGTGAAGAGGTGCCTTTCCTTCATGCACTATGGTCTACATTGGTGATTTAAAGTGCCCCCACTAGGCGCATCCTCTGTTTCCTTTGTCTTGCACACCACGACTACATCCAGTCTTGATCTATTCGCCCATCAAGTGGTTGAGAATGTGGTTTATGGTTCTAAAGAGGGGAACATTTTGAAGATGCGTAGGGTCCATGAAAGACTAATTCTAACCACGTTGACTGATGTTGACAAAGTTCTATGATATCTTTCTTTTTCCGTTTTAGTTTAGCTCATCTCGAGCTCATTTTAGTCTTGTTATAACATGAGGACAAGTTAGGTATAACCTTGGGGTAATTTGATAGCTTATTGTATTTCCTTATTTTTATTAGTTTATTTTAGTATTTCTTTTAGCTCTTTTTATTAGTATTTCATTGTATATTCTTTATTTTCTTTATCATGGATCATATCGGGGACTTTCTATTTTGCATGAGATATTTTGTAGGGTTTTGGAGCTTGTTGCAGTTATGGATTAACTTGGAAATTGGCTTTGTAGGCTTTCGATGCATTATTGGGCTTTGCTGATCCATAAAAGGAGATTTGGGCTTGAAAAGCTAAAGACTTGGATGAAGTGGGCTTGTGAAGATGGATCATGGATTGTTATTTTGGGCTTAAAGCATCCATATTTGAAGCTAGAAGATGATTGGTTAATTTGAATCATGTGGGATATGGAGGGGACCAAGGCAATATTTGGTAGTGGAGGAAAAATGAGACAATAGTGATAAGTCTATTTTATGAATGTACTAAATTGTCATAAAGATGTTGAATTGATATATAATTGTCCAAGAATGACACTACTTTTATAAAATGTTGAACATTATGTGCATGCAACTACTTAGTGCTAAAGTGGGTGGAACCTGCAAGAAAAATGAGCAAAATGAAGCTAACAAGTATGGGAGACGAATTGCTAAAGGAGTGAAGAAAAATGGTGCTGAGAAATTTGACAACTCTTCAATATTTTGATAATATCTCAAAATATAGAGCTCCAATTGACATGAATGAAGAAGTTATGGAAACTAGACAAAATTTCCTATAACTTTCATGTTTTGCGTTTTTATTGATTCTACTGTTTTCATCACCAAAGAGGGGAAATAAAGATGAGGGACGTCCTAGAACGCGTCTAAGACGTTCCCTAAGACGCCTACCCGTTTTAGGCCATTTTCAAGTGTAAATCAAGGACGACAGAAGGCATGTAAAACGTCCCGAAGGACACCCAGACGTCCTATATGACGTCTAAGACGCCCACTATGACGTCAACGCTGAAAACAACTCCGGAAATGAGTTTTTCAGCACCTATTCAAAGGAGATTTAACCCTAATCGAAATTGGACTTCTCCCGTGTGATTTTCCACAGTTTTGGAGGGTTCCAAACACTTTCAAACCTCCTCCAAATGCGTTCTTGATCATAAATTTCCGAATCAAATCCTAGAAATCATCAAGTACACAACCATTCAACGTTTGAAGATCGTTCAAAGGGTGGATCTACATCAATTCTATCAAGTTACAGAATTGATTACTTTCTCCCCAAGGTCCCATTGTTCTATGCTTTAATGATTATCAAACATCATTATCTTTATTATTCTTAGTTTCTGTATGGATCCTACATTAGATTTCATTGTTTTATCCTAGTTGTGTGTTTTGTGCATTTTATGGAAGACTAAATCATTAGGGTTACTTCCGGGAATGTTTAGGATTATTTTATTAATGTGTTTTGATTATTACTTCTATTCCAATCAACTTTAGTTATTTTTTGTTCTTAAAGTTATGATTTTGATTAATGATAATTGAAGTTAGGTATTATTCATGTGTTCGATTTTACAATTAAGATAGTATATTGTCAAATTCACTAATCGTGCCAAGTTCATATAATTTAAGAACTAAGACGACCGGTTGAATCAACATACACTATTCCAAACTTGTGATTTTAAATGCTAAACATTTTAAGGTAACCATAAGACACAATATTGCTAAACCACTCATTGTTCCTAATCCAATTAGAGATAGGGAGTAAAACAATTAGTAGGAATAACATATTGTGTGCCCAAAGTTATTTATTGCATATAAATTGACCTTAGTTATGTTTTCATAATTAAATTGGAATTTAAGGGAAGATAAACATGTAACTCTTAATCATCCGACACTAAACTAGAAGTAACCTTATTTTTCTCATTGGTAATCCTTTGGAATATAAAGTTTCTACTTTTTAGTTAAATCTTAGCTTAAATATTTTTTTTTTGTGACAATTGCAAGTACTCGTTCTTTCTTTTTGACTATTTTAACGCAAAATTTGACCACAATCTCCACGTGGATTCGACCCTTACTTACCCTAGCTATCTAGTGTGTGTGAGGTTTATTTTTGACCGAGACAACTACCTCGATCAAATAGCATTCCAATAATATTTGTGCGGGTGGATTCTCATGTGCACGGGTACCCGCGTAACTGCCAGTTTTGGGCATTTTGGTCATTTGGCTTGCCATTTACTTTGGGGGTGGGATCTTTCAGCTATCACTTCGATTTGACACCATCAGAGACTAGAGGAGACAATTTTGGGAGCTTAGATACACATTCTTCTTATCTTCTAAAGTAATTGTTAGTTTCTTAATGCAATTAGACTTTTGTGATTGTTATTCTATTGCCATGAGTGGCTAAACTCTCTATCATGGTTGTAGAACTCGCTACTCGGTACCTACTCGGACGACTACCGAGTAGCGAGTACTCGGGGAGTACTTGGATTCGGTAATTCATATAGAAAGATTTTTAGGGAAATTATATATGTAAAAATCATAAGTTAAAAGCATAAGTTGAATGAAATATGTAACACAATTAGATACATGTGAATAAACAAAAACTAAAAAAAACACACAATGGTCTCACTTCGTGAATAATTATTGAAGATTTAAGATATATATGTAGTAATAATCACATATATGTGTGTTAAATAATAAATCACTAAGTATACTATACATATTAATCACCGAGTTGGCCGAGTTTTACAACAGTGCTCGCTTCAATAAGGGGCGGATCGGGGAGTACTCGGATTTTGTAACTCGCCTCGGTAAGGGGCCGAGTAGCGAGTACTCGGACTACTCGGGCAAATCGGCGAGTTTTACAACACTGACTCTATTTTGGTTAACTTTGGCTAAAACCTTTGAATGTTTGTGGGTTTTTGAAGGATTCATGCTTATTTATCATTTATCTTATGTTTATGATTCTAGTTCATATTTCTTATGCTTTTTTAATACTTTGATCATGAGCTTGGTACTTGAATGAGCAATTGCTGGTTTATTTCTTTGGTTTAGCATTGAATCATTGAATTTAATTAGAATAAGAGCTTTATGATGGAAGAAATCATCTTTAGCTTATGAATCATAGCTCCTTTATGGATGTGTAAGCATTGGCATCCTCTAGGAATTGGGGATTCCTTCATTCTTAAGGCTAATCAACTTCTTGGGTTCAATTGCTTCAATTGGATCTTTGATTTTGATTAAGAAGGCGTGTTGTGGGCTTCACCAACCTCCATACTACCTATGAGGAATATCGGCATATCATGCTTTATGATTGTTATAACCAATTTGGGATGAATGATAAACTTCATATTGAATCCTAATGATAAACACACAAATGTTCATTGTGTTGACTTGCCTTGGTTAACCAATTCTCTCCAATATTTGAGCATCTCATCACCTTGCTTAATAGGAAGTTTTCTAGTTATTCAAGTATTTTAGTTTTCAAGCAATCATAACACCCCCTCCCCCTTTTAGTATAATTGTACTTAGTTAGTTTATTTACACTAGTTCTTTTGGATTGCATTGGTGATTGAATACAACCATTTCCACGAGGATCGATACCCCTTTTTACCATTATATTACATTTTATTTGCAAACAAATGGTGTAATTTGCTTGGTGGACTTGACATCCCACCATATAGCACATATACTCAGCTAATAGTAGCACAAATATTGGTTCCAAATAAATAATTCAAATAAATCCCCTAGGCTATTAGGCATCATGTATCAGAAAATCCTATCATGCGATTCCTGAGGATCCTTAACCTACATTCTAGCATGCAGTTTTATCACATAACATAACATAACATAACACGTGGGGGTATTCGGGGAAACTTTCTCGAGCTCTGACTGATTATACACATCACATCCATCTTGTGTTTATTTGGAAACAATTTTAAAAATCTTTATGCAGATCCTTAGTTTGAGTCCAGAATCACACGAATGCTCATCCAGTTCTCTCAAACCAGGGCTCTGATACAAACTTGTAACGTCCCACAAATCAGAGTAAAATTTTCATTTTTAAAACACACATCCATACACCCAAAAGTTTCCAAAACATTGGTTACAAATCATAATAAGTCAAATATATCAAATCAAATATATCAATCAACATAAACTGCGGGATGATGTGTACAATCACGCCTTTGCCTTTCCCCGCTCATCAGAAGTACCTGAAAACATTGAAACCCAAACTGTAAGCCAAAGCTCAGTGAGCTTTCCAAAATACCCCAATATACAAACAATCACAAATATAATACAAGCATACATACAGGGTTTGTTGGTCCTTGATCTCAACCCAACCATATCGGGTTTGTTGGTTTAGAACACAGAGCAGTAACACATCAACCCAACCATCCAGGGTTTGTTGTCACGTGACCTCAACCTACCCATCCAGGTTTGTTGGCACGTGGCCTCAACCTCACCATACCGGGTGTGTTGACTTCCAATCTCAACCCAACCATACAGAGTTTGTTGGCACGCGACCTCAACCCAACCATCCATATGTCGAAATATACACAAAAATTCACACATATAATTATCATAGCAATCCTACATCCTAGGATACATAAACACAATAAATGGGTCAGTCTTGGTGTCTTAGACCCATTGACATAGTGAAAGAACTCACCTATCGATCCGAACATAATCTAAAATAAGTCTCGACACCGAATACCGACTCTACCCGAAACCTATAATGTAAAACATTGCCCAACTGTAATTAATACCAAATTACCTAACATATCCTTAAGTCAACATTGGTCAAACTAAATAAATCAGCCGAGTCGACCCATCCTCGTACGCGGGGGGTAATCAATCACGACCAGGAATCAGGGGACTAACTGCGTACATGCGGCGTACGTAACTGGAACCTCTTAATCCATAAAGGGCTTAATACTTCAGCTTTTTCGACCAAAAAATATAAATTCAAGTCCTAAATGTTGTACATGACCATAAAGATTCCAACTTTATGGTCTTGTATGGCCAATAAGTGCTTAATCACTAAAACCCCAACATCTTAAGCCATTAAGACCATCATACTCATGCATGGGGAAGAACTAAGGGTCAAGAACACATTTTTATCACTCTAGGCCTATAAAAAACATCCAAAAGGATAGACCATTTGCTCTATCATAAGCCTTGCACAAGAAGGCCATATTTAGGGACAAAAGTTCATAATATCAACATATACACAAGATCTACAAGATAACCACTAAGGTATGAACTTTATACCTTTTGGAGATTGAGGATGATGCAAGACCTTCAGATCCAAGCTTGCTTCTAGCTTCCAAGCTTCACCACCACCTTCTTCTTCCTTTGAAACACACAAAAACACACTCTCAAGCTTCAAAATCCAACAATGGGGCTAGGGTTTTCAAGGGACAATGTTTCAAGTGATGGGGGAGAGAAATGGAATGAAGGCATATGAATTAAGGTTCAATATATATAGGCTCCAAACCTTAAAAATTAGGGTTTGTGTCTAGGCAGAGTACGCCCTGCGTACTCAGAGTACGACCAACGTACTCCTCGGGACTTCGTCGTTTCCACTTATCCCCCCTTACGCCCAACGTACCATCTGGGTATGCCCCGCGTAAGGGAGAAAACTGCCAAAATCGAAAATTAAAGGACTAGGAGGGAAATTTACCAGGACTCGAGTGTAACAATGTTTTTAATTTTTTTTACCTAGAATAGTGTGAGACATGCATATGAAATGCATGTCCATAAATTTACAATTTTTATGAGTCTTAAGTGAGTAATAAAGCCTTTTGGAAGGTATGGGACACTAACTTAACAAATTAAGCACTTAACTAATAATTAGAGTTATGAACAGTGTGTGTGGCACGTACATTGGGTGTACGCGACATGGAAGGTTGGGAAATCCATACTGTTGAAGAGTACACCCTATGTGGCACATATGTATAGAGTTACGAGACGCGCAAGTCAACTGACCATTAACTGTTGAATTTTTGACTAGTCTGACTTTTGGTCAATTATATGAGGATTACGTCTTGGAAAGGGCAAAATGATCTTTTGCAAAAAAAATGTCAAAATTTTGGACCGAGACCTTGTTTTGGAGAAAGGGTGGGTCTTTTACCTTAATTGATAACTAGGGATATTTATTTATTATGTAGTGATTTGAGGAAGACTCGGTGCCACAAGCTTGACTTTGTGGGTTACATCTTGTCTACTTTTCAGGTGAGTTCTCATGAACTTACTTGTTATAGAGTTTATGTGGTATATGTATGTTAGACCATGAAATGCCTTTCAGAGGGAAATGGTCTAAGTACGACCAACTAGAGAAAAGCCTCTCAGGGGGAATCTAGTTGGATTAAAAGGGATGTAAGACCACAAAAAGCCTCTTGGAGGAAAGTGGTCAATGTTAGGACAAGTAGTGAAAAGTCTCTCGAAGGGAATCTAGTTGTGCCAATGTTAAGTGTGCTAACATATGTTATGTGATAGAATGTAAAGTGATACGTGATTACTACTTGATGTGAATGTGTATGATGTGAATGGCATGATTGGAATATCTGGACATTCTTGGGGGCATAACATCTACTTTACGTTCATCTTTTATGATTTTGATTTCAAAACAAGAATTTAGCTTCCATGTTTGATGAAGTTTTTGTGATACTATGTTTGATGATGTTATGGATGGACCCCCCCCCCCCCCCCTCTTTAGTAATTTTTCACTCTGATCTTAAAAAAAATAATGGTTAGTTTGTGCGACGTTACATTGCTTAAAGACAACACCGCTTCCATTCATGATGGTTACTTCGAGACGACCACTTGCTTCTATCATTGCCACTATTCATTTCGATTTCCGAGTTAAACGACGATTTTAGAACCCTAAATCTTACTTTTCATTTTACACCGACGATGGAGATGCTCGGAGGGTGCACATCTATCGTTCGCTTGTTGAGGCCACAACAAAATGAAGATAGGCTTTATTTTTAGTGCATTTGTTTTAAATTTTATAGAAATTGTCCCTGAGATTATTGACAATGTCAAATAAAACAAGGAGATTAGAAAGGGGTGTATTCGTAATTTCACATTCATTTAACGGTGGAAATTGATGGGGTTAAATACCCAGGGACCCAATTATTACCGAACTATGCAATAAGGACATATGGTGTTAAAATCCCAATAGAAAGACCAAAAGTGTAAAAATGAATAATCATAAAACTAGTATAAGTGGACAAACATAAAATTAAAAAGACCCATTTGTGTGTATACATCATTTTGATAAAACTAGTTTTTAGTTGAAAATTGAAAGCTTGAAATTTGTAGTTGAAAAGCGAAACTTTTATTTGTGTGGAAGTTGTTGAGTAAAAAATACATATAAACTTTAGAGACCTGTAAAATAAAAAAAAGTTAAAAACACCTAATAAGTAATACCTTTCAAAGGTTGCTTGAAGTATTTTTTGAATACGAAACTTTACCAAAAGTTTTAAGATCACACATCTAATTGGATTTCTTTTTTTAATTAGTATATTTCTAAAGCTAAAAGCTAAAAACCCTTGTTCGTTGTCATCTGTCATAAAAAAAATATGATTTTATCTCTTACTTTTCAATTCTAATAAAGATAAATAGTGCATTTGTATTATTTTCGCAGAAGGAAGTGTATTATTTTATAACTATAACTTGCAAAGTTGTATTCAAATTGTCAAGTGTATACCTTTTTATTTTGAAGTTTGTAATACGAAAGATTATAACATATTTGAATGTTAGTATTAGTTTTACACAAATATTACTTGTTTTTCCCAAATGATTGAACCGTTTGCACAAGGTAAAAATAAAGTGAAACTAAAATATACAATAGAACAGTCAACACATATCACAGAAAAGAGCCTGCATAATAATATAAGGTCTCGTTTGATAGTTTTTGTCTGGAAAAATGCTTTTTGGGAAGTGCTGTATGGGGAAGTTTTCTGACCGGGAAAGAAACCATGTTGTTTGATTATATATTTGATTGATTGTGCTGAATGATGAAAAATAATAATATTACCCTGCTTTTCTATATCGTGATCGATGAAATTGTTGTATAATTATAAAAACATATAAATTGTCATACATAATCAAAATTACACAATAATCATTTAAAAATCCAAATAGAATGTCGATTAAGTTGTTTTTAGTTTATTTTTTTTCAAGTTGATGTTACGTTGTTATTCTTTCTAGCAATTATAACTTCTTTTATAACTCAACATGTGATTCTTGACCTGGTTTATGTCCGATAGTGGGGGATGAATGATATTTTTAAAAAAAAATATATATTAGGATGATGGTGGTGTTGTCTATAAAATGATTAATCCAATAAAAATGAATTAAAAAATTAATAATCAAATAAAATAATATTTATTAATATATAAATATCATATAGTTATAAATAATATTTATTAATATATAATAATCCAATAAAAAGGAAAATGAAAAAAAAGAATTTTTAAAAGAAATTGATAATTTAATAAAATAATATTAATTAATACATAAATATATTATATTAAAAATAATATTTATTAATATATAATAATCCAATAAAAAAATTAAAAATAATATTTAAAAGAAATTAATAATCTAATAAAGAAAAAACAAAGTTTGGGGTACAATTGTCTTTCCAGCCTATTCAACCAGAAAGATATGGTTTTAGACCTTTATGGGAAAGTCATATCTTACCAGGAAATACCCATATTTTGTGCATATCAAACAGTCTTTCCGGTTCATTCAGCCAGAAATATCCGTTTATAATTGAAAAAATGTCTATCAAACAGGGCCTAAGTCCTTTTGCAGAAATAGGTCAATAATCTTTTTAGAATAGCAACGATTCCATTATGAACGACTAACTGGTTACGGCATGTTATTTTCACAAGACAAAAATATTCACGACTTAGATAAAAAGTTATTATCAATGTTTTAAAAACCGGTTTGAACCGGCTGGTCGAACCGGTTGGACCGGGGACCGGAGGAGGGACTGGTTTAACTATCACCGATTTTATGTCGATTTATGAACCAGATTGAACCGGTCGGTTTTTAGAAAAACCTGGTTGAACCGATCAAAATAAACCGGTTAAACCGAATAAAAATGCATGAAAAAAACATTTACATAATAAACTTTGGCATTTTTTTCAAATATATTTAGTTTTCTCTAAATAAAAACATATGATAAATGTTATAAATTTTTTTGATGTGTTTGTATTTATCTAAAACTATAATTTGTTTTGGTATTATATTGTATTTTTTTTTGACATATATGGATTGATGTAAAACGCTAAAACTTATGGTTGTGTGTTATTTTAATGTATTTTGATTCATCTAAAACTAATTTTTATGTGTATTTTTAATGTTTGAATTTGTAAACATCAAATTCATGATTTATATATGTATGTATGTGTAAGAAAAAAAACATGAAAAATATTAAAACTGGTTGAATCTGGAATCTGTTATTATACCGGTTCAACTAAAAACCGGTTTTTAAAACATAAGGAGACGAAATCCCAAATAAATTCTCAAAACAATATTGTATTATTAGTATCCACTAAAATCTGCTCAAATTATTAATTCATCTATGTCTAAAGTCTCCAAACTCTTTGAGGAATTATTAATTCGTTACCAGTTTTTTTTGAGTAAAAGACAAATGTTGTTTCCTTTTCATTTTTTTTCTATTTTTTTTCTTTTTAGCAATTACGACAATGGCTTGTTGAGGAATTTACCATTTTCTTTTATTAGTTTCATGGGAAGGCATATAAGTCCTCCAAGTCCTTGTCTTTGTTTATTTAATTATTTATAACTACATAGAATTTATAGAAAAAGCTAGCAAGAAGTTAAACAAACAAAATTACTTTAACATTAGAAGAATCAAATCATGAAGCTCCACCCAACCAACCCAATTGGGTTTGAAAGATCTCCGTCTGTTAGAAACTCAAATATAAGACCGCGAAATGATCTTGTCAAACAAATCAACTTTTCTTGGCTTCACTTTGGCAAAAAGAGAACCATTTTGAAAAATCCAAAGATACAATCACAACAGGTAACGAATAGCTTCCAAAAAATCATTAACAATGTGCTTTAGGCCATGTTTGATGCCATAGATAAAAAATGTCACAACCTCAATCATTTTGGGTTATTTATCTCTTTATTTGCCTCATACACATTGGAACAAGTCGAAGGTCTCCTTCAAGCTAATGAAACATGATTATGTTTGTGCTTTAACTTGTCTTTTTGATACTGATATGATTCCAATATTTGACTTTAGTGGTTATTTCTATTGATAGTCTTGGCTAACATATGTTGCAAGTGGAGTATCGTGATATCTTCAAGTATCGTCGTCTTATGATACCCTTATTTCTCAGTTGATAAGACATGTCATGTTTATCGCAAGACATGTTTGGACTCTTTTGAAGAGCATGCAACACATTGTGGAGAGCTTCCCTTATTTAGCCGTATCAGAGTTACTATCAAGAAAAAGACACATGTGAACTTCTTGACTGACCCGTTGAAAGAAAAATCAACATTTTGACCAATCGATGTTTTAGTTTTTTGATATGTAGGAGGGAAACACGCATGTGTGGATCTAACATGAGTTTTCCCTCTTGTGAGCTTGAAGAGTGTGGTTTCCACTGTGGGACAAACTGTTTTAAAAGTTGACTCATGCAAATTGACAAAACATAAGAAAACGTACATGAAAAATTAACACATATTTATACTTTTCGCATCTGATATTTTCGGTTTACTTACACCATCCGTTGTGGAACTCATCAATAAAATCTAACAGGTTATACATAGTATTGTTACGGCCTCAACATCTATGAATGTGACTTTTAGAAGAATTAGTTTCATCATCAAAAAAGGATTAGCGGCATAATTAATTTATTGTCCGTTTACACGCTACATCAATATAAAACTTTTATTATTATAATGATTAAAAAAAGTGAGGGATAATTTATGCAATATGATCGAACTTGAGCGACAAGTTATGCAATTTAAACTTAATTTCATTTTCGTCAAAAATGTGGTAAAAAGCTAAAGAATATCGTAATACGTCAGTACTGTTGGGTTGTACGTCTATAAGCTGACCACACGTTTTAGAAGACTTTTCAAATGTCAACCAATCGGCATCTCAACTCATTTATTCCCTCAACCTTCAAATGGGCCACTCATTTCCTTCGTATCAATAATAATAAAAGTAAAAGATAGTGCTTTAATAAAATACTATTATTTAAAATGGTTTAAAAGTTGCATGTTTATAAAAGTCAGGTTCATATATAATATATTCTTTCCCTCAAGTTTTTCAACATACGTTATTTTTTATATTGGTGATAAATCTTACTCATTTCACCACATATAATAGACATTACAAATAAATTAAATTTTAAAACAAAAGAAATATTAAATTTGAGTTGCAGAAATTAAATTAATACAAAAGGGTTGGAATAATTCTTAGAAGGATCATTTATAAGGTTACTCAGTCAATTGACTTGTTAAATGCTATGGTTGTCGGTTGTCACAATTATATTATTGGTGGCGAGAATATGCATACAATATCAAAAAAATAGTCGTAAGAACTACTTATGTACTATTCGTACATATGATACATGTAATGATAATAAATTAATAATAACTGATAAGTATGAAAAATGCATAATAAATGAAGGTACATGAGTTGGTTTACAGAGAGTGACGACTATTTCAACTTACTCATTTAATAAACTTTTATTGTTTTACATATGATTTAATAAATTGCTTTGACGAAAATAAAATATTGTAATTGAGATATTCATGAGAGTATAAGATTCTTACTGATAAATTACATAGATATATGTCAATAGAGTGTATATATATTTGGTTTTTAGTGGCATGTTTGCGTGTCCACAGATAACTGTTGGGTTAGGTTGGGTTTGCATTATATTGTCAGCAGGAGGTTGTGATCCATGGATATACAGATACATAAGATGCCAAAAGTATATAAAGATTTTTTTTTTTTTCGTTTCTTCCTCTTCATTAAAGCAAGATCACATATTTATTTTAGATAAAGAAAACCAATACTAGAAAGAAACATCTCTAGAGGTGTGAATATTGGTGCTAGTTTGAAAGTTGAATTTTTTTAGGTATTTGGATTCATAGATATGTTTTAACGTATGAAAAGTTGAAAATTGAAGTGTATGAACATTTTTACCTTCTAAGCATCTATTCTTGTATAATTAGTTATGGTATATTTAAGGCAAAATCATGGGTGGTTATTTGTGGGCTTATGCCTTTATGGTGTAAAATGACCCTTAAAATATTTATATTAGGAAGAATATTTGGTTGGGTGTATCAATGATGATAATTATTAATTCTTATGTAAATGTAAGAACGATTATATATCGTTAGATTAGAAAAACAATAATTCTAATAGGAATATAAATAAAACTTTACTTATAAATTAGTGTTATAAAAATCTTAGATAAGTCAATATTAATCTTTGATTAATCTCTATGCGCTATTCGACCAACTAGAGGGTGCATAGTGATTAATTAATGCATACATAATGAGTGAAGCAGTAGAGAACGATAAAATTTAAACATTTTGAAAAAGTTTTATCTCAATAGAAACTATTTGATGTGTGATTAGTATTGTATTAATTATATTAACCTATTTTTTTATTATATTAGTGGTATTTAGGAACTTTAATATGATATTAGACGTACTTAATTTTTTAAAATTCAACAAATTAAAAATTAATGGTCCCCGATTACACACCGCCAAACTGATTAATCCATTAATCCTAGTCCGCCGATTAGGTAACGTCGAATATTTTTTACAATCTTGGTATAAATAAATCCATTTATTTTAAAAATATTATACTATCTTCTCACGAGGGTCTATAAGGGAGGACAGAGTCCTTACCTCCCAACCCTCTCAACCCACTGCCACATCAACATTTCTCTATTATTTCTTTTTTATCTTTCTCAACTCATAACACATGAAAATCTTATCTTTCTCAACTCATTCAACTCACTTAATTTTTTATTTTAAATAAACACAAACTAATACAAATTATACAAAACTAATTTACATAATATTAAAATACAAAATAATTTAAAAACTATTTAAATAATATAAAGTTTTGATTTGGTACAAGTTTTGATTCATAATGTGCAAGTGATTATTGCATGAGTTAAAATGATATACGTATTAATGAAGCCGCATATATAACCCACTCGACCCAAAATATTTAAACCGCTCAAGAAGGTGTACTAACTTGGAGGTACCGCCGGTACCTCCCTTAAAATGTTCATGATACCCTCCTCCCTTATAGGAGTTTGTTGGGTTAAATAAGCTTTTGGGTTAATGTTATAAAAACCTTCAAGTTTGAAGTTTTTTGTCGGTTTTGCCCAAAGTTGTTTTTTAGATTCGTTTATACCGCAAATTTGCATTGATTTTGTCATTTTAGCCCTTTCATTAAGTTTTCCGGTTACCTGCACATGTATACCGCAAATTTGCTTGCTTTTGATAAAATCGTTAAACAAAATAAATGAGGATGTCAAGATTTGAACCTCCGATCTCCTAAAGAGGAATCCAAGCCCCTTACAACTAAGCTGAAATATTTTTTGTGTTAACCCTCTAGATTTCTTAAATATAATGTTTACCAATATGCCTATTAGTATTACTTTAATTATTATTTTGTTTTTATTTATTTATTTATTTATTATTATTATTATTATTATTATTATTAAAAAGAGCACTAGTTCCACCGACCACCCGCAACACCACCACCACCACCGGTCTTCTGCCCCACAACCCACTCACCCGAAAATCACCAATCCACTCACAACCCCATTGTTGCTTGAGTCGCCGAAGACCTTTGCCGCCATTCACCTCTGTCAACACCATCCTTACAGTAGATCTGAAAATAAAGATGATGAACATTAAAGATGATGGTGGTGGCTAGGGTTTATGAAGAACATATCAGACAATGAAGAATATGAACAGTGAAGACAATGAACAACGAAGAAGAAGAAACATAATGGTGACGTCAGATCTTGTAGGGGCTGAAGATGCTGAGAGGGGATTATCGTGACTGTCAGATATGGGAGGGGAAGACGATGAACAATGAAGATGGTGTCGGAGATGGCTTCAAATGTGGTGACAGAGGTGACATTGGAGATCGTGAGGGACATTGCGTCGGAGATAGTGACGGAGGTGGCGGCAGGATGATGGGTGGTGGTTGGAATATGTTAAATAAGGTAATGAGTTTTTAGGGTTGTGGTTGGTGTATATTAAAGAGAAATTAGATGGTAATGAGTATTGAAAGTTATATAATAAAGTTCAACAAGTTATTCACCAAAAAGATTGTAGCTTACCGGTAAGAGGTTTTGTTGTTATGATGGAGTCTGGAGGTCATAAGTTCGAATCGTGCTAGTCTTATTTTCTTTTGTTTTTTAATTAAAGTAAAAACTATTGACGTGGTATTCCATGTCAGCGGTTACTGCCAAGTAAGCATCTGGGATGGGTTGTGACTGGAAAACCTGATAAAAGGGCAAAAATGACAAAATCAATGCAAATTTGCGGTATAAACGAACCTAAAAAATAACTTTGGACAAAAACAACAGAAAGCTATAAACTTAGGGTTTTTATGACATTAAACCTAAGCTTTTCAAAGTCAGATAAATTATATGGAAACTCTTTTGGAACATATTTGTTTTTTAATATATAAAAATTTGTGTAAAAAAAATATAACATCCCAAAAATACAGTCTGGAAATTTCTTTTTAATTTAATACAAAAACCATAGTCATCAAACAATCATATAAACATCATAAACAATGTATCTCAAAAGTATCATAACATCGATTAAACATATCTGAGTATAAACATCCCATGCTAAACAAATGGTGTGTGCACTGCAATCTTCCTGAGCTCCTCTTTTGAAAACTGAGTACCTGAAACCAAAACTGAAAAATATAAGCACGAAGCTTAGTGAGTCTCCCCAAGCTACCACATGCCATATATAGAATCACATACTGGGCCTAGCCAACTGCATCGGGCCCCGCCCGACATCGGACCGAAGTATGGCATAACATGCCCCCCCCCCCCCCCCCCGACTGCATCGGGCCCCACCCAGCATCAGACCGAAGTTTGGTATAACTTGGACCCCGCCGACTGCATCGGGCCTCACCCAACATCAGACCGAAGTCCGGTATAGACTAAACATAAGCATATAACATAATCACATATACTGCATTGGGCTTGCCCTACATTGGACCAAAGCCCGGAACATATAACACATAACATAAACATGCATGAATCACAAAGACATCAAGCATACATAACTACTTCTCGGGATTGCCCTGGCATCGGACCGAAGTCCAGAAAACATGACATATAACATGTAAGCTAAACCACTGCATCGGGCCCCACCCAGAATCGGACCGAAGTTCGGAACACATAACATATAACATGTAAGCTAAACCACTGCATCGGGCCTTGCCCGGTACTAGTAACATCTAAACGGGCCGATATTGTGGCCTTAGACCCATTCCTACCGGAAGAGGACTCACCTCGCATTGTTGAAGTCCCGGGAATAAATCCCGGGCTACTGGCTGACAGATCATCAAACTGTCAACATCCAAATAAACCCAATTAATAATTGAATCCCAAATACATATCCATAAGTCCTTGCTTGGGTAAAAGACTACTTTACCCTTAACTTAGCTTGATTCAAGCCTAGGGCCCAATCCAAAGGCCCAATAGTCTGATAATCAACTAAAGCCCAACTATGGCCTAATTTTCTAAATTGGGCCCAAATCCTTCACATGGTCTTACTTAAAAGTCCAAACCATTTATTTGGTCCAAACACTTGGCCCTCCAATAGTCCAATACCTCATAATCTTCAAGGTCTAGCTATGGCCTATTTATGGCCCAATTTTCCAAATTGGGCCCAATCCTGTCCAATGGGCCTTATCTTATAGCTCAGTCCAATACTCTAGTCCTTATACATTTTCCTGGATGGTCCATCAATAGCCCAAAACATCTAGGCCCAATAGGAGGCCCAACTCCAAACCCAACAAATTAGGGTTTTCACATGAAATAATGATTAGGGTTAAGTGTTCTCACTTAACCCCTTAAGGACTTAACCCAATAAGTCCATTATTTCACAAAGCCATCATACAAAGGAATCAACATAGGTAATAACTTCAGTCCACTGGTCCAAACGCGAGTCCCAACAGGGCCAATCCAACAAATTCACAATTAGGGTTTTCTAAACCCTAACTAGGGTTTTCAAGCCCAATAACTAACTAACCAAGGCCAACATTAATCTTTTAGGTCCATTAGGGTTCTACTAGGTCGGGCACCACCCACTGCCACCTCGGGCAGTGGTGGTCGGCGGCAGCCCACGGAGGAGGGCAGTGGCGGCCACCATTTTCAATGGTGGTGATGGTGGTTTTGGCCAAAATTGCATACAGTACTTCACATCCATGAAATACACGCCCACACACACAAAAACACATGCACAACCACCCTTCCCGGTGGCTGGTGGTGGTAGATGTAACGCCCGTAAATCTGGGTTAGTCAATTTAAGGACAGTGAGCATCAAAAATGACTTTTTTTGGGAAAGATTATTTAGAATGAGTAATCTTAACTAAGATTTAGTTTATGACCTATCGAAGTTTCGCGACAAAACCGGCACGACATAGCGTGACGTAAATAGTGAATTTATGTTAGAGCGATATTTATCCAAAACAATCTAAATGAGAATTGAATATCTCATCGATAGTAGTGCAACGATGGAAAGACGGACGAAAACAGACGTCAGATGAAGGAGTTATGAGTTTATAACGGAGTTTTCCTGTCCCGGCCTACTAAAAATAATATAAAAGTAATATAATTATAATATATTAGAAATAAATTCAAAATTATCCAATGTAGTCTAAACGAGAGTTGTAGAGCATAATCTCACCTTCACATCGATATAAAGAACGTCGAAAACGGAGTTCGTATGCAAAAGTTATGAATTTCTGAAGTCCGGGGTGCGAAACCCCAAAACTGTCAGATGTCACGACGTGGCAAGCAGTGTCACGACGTGGCAAGTCTTCTGACACCTCCGGGAGTCCCCAGATGCAACTTGCAATGACGCATGCAGTGACGACCAAGCTAACGACATGGAAAGGGCCAATTTTGCCCTATAAATAGATTTGAAGGGCCAGCCGTTTAGGGTTGCTATTTTCTCTCCTCTCTCTCCCATTTTACCTCGATTTATGTGCAAAAAATATCCCGAAGCCCCGGTATCAACCCCGAGACCCGAAGCAAGTCCCGAAGCCCGAAGATCCCGATAAGAAAAAGAGTTTCCGAGCCGAAGCTTTGCCCGCGAGAAACCCGGTGTGTGAAGTGATCCCAGTTTCACCGAAGAATACTACTTCTACAAGTCGTAGTGCTGCCCGTTCATCTTCTGATCAAGTGAGTGTATAGTCCCTTTCATAAACACGATTTTAGTACAAGTATTGTTTGAATGTATTAAATATAAGTTTTGTGTGAGTGTGTAGTTACTTTCACCTTACACATAGATATGAAGTATTTGCTATGAAATACGTGCTATGTGTTTATATATTGTTTGTTTACTTGAGACAGATGCTGAATGATTGTTTCATACAAGTTTTTAAATGATTAAAACCGTATATGTAATTTTTATCTACAAATATGTTGGGTAGAACCTGGGTAGATGAAATAGTTGATATAAGACAAAATGATAAGAAGTTTGGATGATATTGATGTTCTAGTCAACTAGTGGAATAGAGATGGTGACCATAGACTATTCTAGACAATCCAATGAAAAGTTAACAGGTTTGCAACCTGTAGGTGTTTTGAACTCAATGTGTTCATTAGGTATTTTTGAACTCTATGTGTTCACTAGGTGTTTTGAAATTAACGTGTTCATCAGGTATTTTTGAACTCTATGTGTTCACTAGGTGTTTTTGAACTCCATGTGTTCATTAGGTATTTTGAACTATATGTGTTCATTAAGTATTTTAGAACTCAATGTGTTCATTAGGTATTTTGAATTCTATGTGTTCACTTGGTGTTTGAACTCAATGTGTTCATTAGGTATTTTTGAACTCTATGTGCTCACTTGGTGTTTGAACTCAATGTGTTCATTAAGTGTTTTTGAACTAGATGTGTTCACTTGGTGTAGTTGAACTAAGTGTGTTCACTAAGTGTTTTAGAACTAAGTATTCACCAGATGTTTTGAATTAAGCGTTCACTAGGAGGGTTAGACCTAGGTGTTCGTTAAATTTGTTGAACTAAGTGTTTACCGTTTGTAATTTGAGGACCTTGGCAACGATGTGACTTCGTGCCTATACCATAGGTGAATCCTTAGGAATAAATGATAGATGATTGTTAGGGTAGATCCTTAAGATAAATGGAGGTAATGGGGATGGGTAATTGGGTTGATTGTTTGATGATCGAATATATATATATATATATATATATATATATATATATATATATATATATATATATATATATATAATATTGTGGGTTGAAAACCCTATATGCTCACCAGGCTCCCAAGCCTAACCCACTCAATTTAATTATATCACAGGTATCGATACGAAGTTTCTTTGCACTGAGAGATTAAAGGAGATGTATATCACTAGAGTAAATGAATGTATGTTCTGTTTATGCTTATGTGTCTGTATCGGAACATGACATCCTGAGGTTTTATTATTTAATGGAAATACATTCTCTTTGAGAAATGTTTTGATAAGTTTTTATCATATCTTGTTTTGGGAACAAATTCCGCAACCGTTTTCTTTAAGTGATTACTCTGATTTATAAAACAAAGCATAAACAAAACGGTCTTTTCTGGCTGTGAAATTGGGGGATGTCTTAGTTGGTATCAGAGCATTAGTTTAAGCGAACTAGAAATTTGTAGGATTTTCTAGACTTAAACTTAGAATGCTATGTAATGATCGTGAGGAGTGTGTCTAAAATATGTTAGGTAGTACACCTAAATTGACACAAACACTAGTTTATATTAGGAAGGATGCCTAATATGCTTTTATGTGCTAAATGTTATATGTTGCCATATATGATATTATTTGTTCGGATCTATGGTCTGTTGCCGACCGGATCTGGAAACCTTATGTGTGTAGGATTCTAAGCGTACGACTACGGTATTAGAACTAGCATGTAAACGTTTTGGAGTGAAAAGGAGATGTATACGTCTATCTTAAATAAAGCTTTCTTATCTTAAATTCTCGCCCGGTACACCAACGTATGCTTGGGTGTACAAAACGTTATGGTGAAGACTCGTAGAGAATTGAGCAAATGGAGGAAATGAAAGGCTTATGATAGTGAATGACACCTATCGGAAGATATCATAAGAGTGGTATCTTTCCTTTAGAATATGTCTAATAAAATAACGGAACGTTTAGAGGAGTACGATACGTCTGAAGTACACCTTCGATTGGCTGGATAATGGAACAATTGGTGTAATTCTTGAAGTTGTCCCGTCGTCTGGAATTTCCATCACTCACCGAGTTGAAGTAGAATTGATGAGTGAAGATACACATGGAAGAAGTCCTAGTAGAGTCTAGGAAAATTTATATGATTAATTGGACACATTCGTATGTGTTAAATTGTTTTGTGATTTTAGGACTTGGGGACTGCGAGACAATACTTGGGACGAGTATGAATAGGTGTGAATAGTAGTAGAGATCTATACTACTGGAAGCACAGGACTCACGCTTGGATCAGGGAAAGTCACAAGGTTACCAAGAAGCTTGTAATTGGTCTCGTTTTATTCAAGTATGTCATTACCATTGTTTCGGTAATAACTAGTAAGATGGTTGTTATTCCGACCCTAGTGGTCATATCAAATTGAGTCCGACTATGATGAGAGGTCGTTAGAACACGACACATCGGTCTGTTACAATAGATAAATGAAAGAATTTATCCTAAGAAGAAGAAGGAGTTCTCAATAAGGATTAATTTGGTAACTCGAAGGTCATGAGTAGAAGTCCAACATAGTACGAAGAACAGATGCAAGATTGAGCATCATGGTTGTTACTTACGATGGAAAGATAATGTATGGAATCATTATACAAGTCTTATTTCATTGATGATTCCAGGACGTAATCATCCTAAGGGGGAGATAATTGTAACGCCCGTAGATCTGAGCTAGTCAATTTATGGACAGTGAGCGTTAAAAATGACTTTTTTTTGGGAAAAATTATTTAGAAGGAGTAATCTTAACTAAGATTTAGTTTATGTTACGAGGTTTTCTAATATATAAAGAACGTCGAAATCTGAGTTATAACGAAGAAGTTATGACCTGTCGAAGTTTCGCGACAGAACCGGCACGACACAGCGCGACGTAAATAGTGAATTTACCTTAGAGCGATATTTATCCAAAACAATCTAAATGAGAATTGAAGATCTCATCGATAGTAGTGCAACGATGGAAAGACGGACGTCAGACGAAGGAGTTATTAGTTTATAACGGAGTTTTCCTGTCCCGGCCTACTAAAAATAATATAAAAGTAACATAGTTATAATATATTAAAAATAAATTCAAAATTAGCCAATGTAGTCTAAACGAGATTTGTAGAGCATAATCTCACCTTCACGTTGATATAAAGAACGTCGAAAACGGAGTTCGTATGCAAAAATTATGAATTTCTGAAGTTCAGGGCGCGAAACCCCAAAACTGTCAGATGCCACAACGTGGCAAGCAGTGCCACGACGTGGCAAGTCTTCTGACACCTCCGGGAGTCCCCAGATGCAACTTGCAATGATGCATGCAGTGACGACCAAGCCCACGACGTGGAAAGGGCCAATTTTGCCCTATAAATAGATTTGAAGGGCCAGCCGTTTAGGGTTGCTATTTTCTCTCCTCTCTCTCTCCCGTTTTGCCTCGATTTACGTGCAAGAAATATCCCGAAGCCCTAGTATCAACCCCGAGACCCAAAGAAAGTCCCGAAGCCCGAAGATCCCAAGAAGAAAAAGAGTTTCCGAGCCAAAGCTCTGCTCGCGAGAAACCCGATGTGTGAATTGATCCCGGTTTCACCGAAGAATACTACTTCTACAAGCCGTAGTGCTACCCGTTCATCTTCTGATCAAGTGAGTGTATAGTCCCTTTCATAAACACGATTTTAATACAAGTATTGTTTGAATGTATTAAGTATATGTTTTGTGTGAGTGTGTAGTTACTTTCACCTTACACATAGATATGAAGTATTTGCTATGAAATACGTGCTATGTGCTTATATATTGTTTGTTTACTTGAGACAGATGCTGAATGATTGTTTCATACAAGTTTTTAAATGATTAAAACTGTATATGTAATTTATATCTACAAATATGTTGGGTAGAACCTGGGTAGATGAAATAGTTGATATAAGACAAAATGATAAGAAGTTTGGATGATATTGATGTTCATGTCAACTAGTGGAATAGAGATGGTGACCATATACTGTTCTAGACAATCCAATGAAAAGTTAACAAGTTTGCAACCTGTAGGTGTTTTGAACTCAATGTGTTCATTAGGTATTTTTGAACTCTATGTGTTCACTAGGTGTTTTGAACTCAACGTGTTCATCAGGTATTTTTGAACTCTATGTGTTCACTAGGTGTTTTGAACGAAATGTGTTCATTAGGTATTTTGAACTATATGTGCTCACTTGGTGTCCTTGAACTCAATGTGTTCATTAGGTATTTTGAACTATATGTGTTCATTAAGTATTTTAGAACTCAATGTGTTCATTAGGTATTTTGAACTCTATGTGTTCACTTGGTGTTTGAACTCAATATGTTCATTAGGTATTTTTGAACTCTATGTGCTCACTTAGTGTTTGAACTCAATGTGTTCATTAAGTGTTTTTGAACTAAATGTGTTCACTTGGTGTAGTTGAACTAAGTGTGTTCACTAAGTGTTTTAGAACTAAGTATTCACCAGATGTTTTGAATTAAGCGTTCACTAGGAGGGTTAGACCTAGGTGTTCGTTAAGTTTGTTGAACTAAGTGTTTACAGGTTGTAATTTGAGGACCTTGGCAACGATGTGATTTCGTGCCTATACCATAGGTCAATCCTTAGGAATAAAGGATAGATGATTCTTAGGGTAGATACTTAAGATAAATGGAGGTAATGGGGATGGGTAATTGGGTTGATTGTTTGATGATTGAATATATATATATATATATATATATATATATATATATATATATATATATATAATATTGTGGGTTGAAAACCCTATATGCTCACCAGGCTCCCAAGCCTGACCCACTCAGTTTAATTGTATCACAGGTATCGATACGAAGCTGTTTTGCACTGAGAGATTAAAGGAGATGTAAATCACTAGATTAAATGAATTTATGTTCTGTTTATGCTTATGTGTCTGTATCGGAACATGACATCCCGAGGTTTTATTATTTAATGAAAATACATTCTCTTTGAGAAATGTTTTGATAATTTTTTATCATATCTTGTTTTGGGAACAAATTCCGCAACCGTTTTCTTTAAACGATTACTCTGATTTATAAAACAAAAGCATAAACAAATCGGTCTTTTTTGGCTGTGAAATTGGGGGATGTCATAGTAGAAGATGATGGCAGCCACCACCTCACGGTGGTGGTGGCAGCTTTCCTTGGTTTTGCTGGCAAGATAATACGCAAACAAACCCAATAGCACAATGTTTGCATGACATTACTCGAACAGATACGTCCGGCCACTTCCTATACGGTTGGCGTCGCCGGAATTAATAAAAACCATAATAACAGATCATATCATTCATAAACAAAAGTTGTTATATCAAATCAAAGTATCATCTCAAAACATGATCTTTTATCAGAGTATAAGCCTCCCAGGCTACAAGTTCTTGGTGTGTGTCATGTGATCATCCCGAGCTCTTTCCTCCACTATCGTAAGTACCTGAAACTAAAATTGAAATCCTTAAGCACGAAACTTAGTGAGTTCCTCAACCTACCACATACCATACATAATCACATACTGCAAACATTAGGCCTAGCCCGCTACATCGGGCCCAGCCCGACATCGGTCGAATCCGGCATCAGGCCCCACCTGACATCGAGCCCCGCTCGGTATACAAATCTGTTTCTACCAGACCCCGCTCGCTACACACATACAACAATAACATATAAACAAGCTAACACAATCACTATACTATAACTGCTAATCTCAAGGCCTCGTCTATCTTGGGTCTCGCCCCTATTCTGCTACTAATGAGATATGGAACCCCGTCCACACTCAGCTAGTGATGAGACACGGGCCCCCGCCCACACTCATCCCCCTACCAGGCATATACAAGTATCACAAAGACAACGAGTATAACTACACATACACTACTGCCTCGGGTACCACCCGACATCGAGTCGTAGCTCGGAAACATACATATAAACCTTCCTCGGGCCTCGCCCGACATCAGAACTAAATCCGGTATTCACTAACACACATAAAAGGGCCGAAATTGGTGACTTAGACCTGTTCCTACTAGATAAAACTCACCTTGCAAGGTTGACTGTAGAATCCTGCGAATAACCCTCGCTGCTAGCTGGCCGATCCCCGAACTGTTGATCCCTCGACTTCCGAGCTATGAATACCAAAATATCACTTAGTCCCATTCAATAACCCTTCATAGGTATGGTTTCTGTGTATGGTATGTGGTAGCTTGGGGAGACTAACTAAGCTTCGTGCTTACAGTTTTCAGTTTTGGCTTCAGGTACTCAGTTTTCAAAAGAGGAGCTCGGGAAGATGGTGGTGCACACACCATTTGTTTAGCCTGAGATGTTTATACTCTGATATGTTTAATCGATGTTATGATACTTGTGAGATACATTGTTTATGATGTTTATATGATTTTTGATGACTATGGTTTTTGTATTAATTAAAAAGAAATTTTCGGGACCGTATTTTGCGGATGTTACAAAAAACTTTAATATATAAAATTTTTGTGTAAAGTAAACTTTAATATAATGGAGATTGTTTGATCATTCATGTTTTTGGTTTGTTAGGTTGGTGTTTATTTATTTCTTTTTTTATTTTTTTGAACAACAAAAGATAGATTTTATTCAAAAAAAGAAAACACTAGCATAAAGCTAGACAAAACAATTACAAATACATTAGGTCAATATAGTTGTAAGGATAACCAACGCCTTGTGGGTTATCAGCAACACTATGGACTATCAACAATCCCAATAGGCTAACAACACGCCATGGAGCTATCAGTAGCTCAATAACACATAACAACAATCAACAAAAAAGACCCAGCTAGTTAGCATGCACATACACTTTGGCATAAGTAATACAGTGAGAAGACTCACCTGAATAAAGAGCTGGAAATCCACTACTCGAAGTCCCACAACATTAGCTACACGAACCTCCTAAACCATACATAAGCTAAAGCTCAGATTATAGCTTAACACGCTTCAAAGTTTCACCAAAAGCCAAACTGGTCCAAGTCAAAGTCAACGGACAACGGTCAAAGTCAACATCCAGACGACTCCCACGTCATGACCACTCATTAGTCACATTGTGGCATATTCACGTCAAAACAGTCGCGATGGAAACAATCGTCGCGTCATGGCAAGCAGGTTGCCACGTCGTAAAAGCTGAACTCCTACAACTTAATGGGTTAAGCTCTTAATCCTTCAAACCTCCCTTTCATACTTTCCAGAATACTTTCTTACTTTTATTCCAAACTAAAAATCATTGTTTACAGACATGCATGTCCAATGCAAGTCTAGAACTTAAACTAGGTCAAAATGGAGAAATAATACCAAAATCTCATTCATGGAGCTCAATACTCAATCAAACTTCAGATCCAAAAGATATAGAGACCAAGTGACCAAGATGAGCTATAAAGTTGCAAACTTTATCCCATATAACCAACCCAAACTCGAAAATGAGCCAAGAAAAGCAATAAATCCTAGATCTATGGAGAGAGAACCAAAAACGTGGAAGCTTTATATATTCCCAAGCTCCACCAGATGTAGGAGATGCAAGATCTGGAGTGATACATTCTTCCAACTAGCAAGCACACCATCCCCTTCTTCTTCAAGGGCTAAAATCACCACAAAGAGGTCACATGTTCAATATGAAGGCTAGGGTTTCTTGGAGGGTGAAAGGGAGGTGATGGAGACTGAGGGTGTACAAACCCTAACCCTCACTTCCCTTAAATAAGGGCACAAATTCTAGAATTAGAGTTAAACACTCAGGCCAACATGTCGTGACCAAAGGCTTATCACGTCATGATGCACAAGATCAAAACACGCTTAAACAAATATTTCCATGTCGTGGCAACTCATGTCCCACATCGTGGCACACGGTTTTTCCCAACAACTCTATATATTTGATCTTATTAAGTTTTTAGTTGATCCACTCTAGGAAACGGGTGTTACACTGAAAGAACTGCAAGAGAAAATTTGCATAGATTATCAATATTGTTGTTGAAACATTCAATAACATTTATTTGCAGAAACCTTCGTTGAATGATATGAAACAACTATATGTGGGACATGAAGAGAGACATGGTTTTCCCGGTATGCTTGAAAGCATTGATTGCACACATTAGGATTGGAGAAATTGTCCTCATGCATAGAGAGGACAATTTGAAAGGGTTCCAACAACGACATCAACGTCTTGATCAATCACCAATATTCAACGATATTTTGTTAGGAAAGGCACCAGATGCTCCTTTCATAGTGAATGGAAACAAATATAAGTTTGGGTATTACCTTATGCATGGAATATATCCTACGTATTCCACATCCGTGAAAGCATTTCGACACTTAGTGAAACCAATAATTTTTTTTTTCAAGAGAAGAAAAAAGCAACATGTAAAGATGTGAAACATGTTTTTGGAGTTCTAAAATCAAAGTGACACATAGTAGAACATGTGACACAACCATATGAGATATAAAATCTTTAATATATTATGTATGCACATATCGTAATGCATTACATACCAAAGGGCTTCAAGCCCAACAGTATCTGGTGTTGCCCTCCCTCCTTGAGGTTGAGGGTTCGAGTCTCATTGTGTATATATATATATATATATATATATATATATATATATATTCGTTCAAAAAATAATAATAATGCATTACATGGTAGTGAAAGATAAACTATGGAATAATGCATAATATATGCCAATGGAGCTACAACATATGTAATTTTAGCTATGTTCAATGAAATATTTGCATATGACTTGACAAATCATATCTATGATGCTGACGATGATGACAAGTAGTGTATTTAGAAAAAAATATGTAATTTTTATTTTGGTATTACGATGTCTTTTATCAATTTAAACGATATGTTTTTATTTAAATAAATTTATAAAATTATATTTAATTTTATAATTATTTAAAAACCAAAATAAAAGAATATGAGTATCTCCCAACATTGTTGTATTCAATTAGACGTGAACGTGAACAAAAAGACATGTCTTTAAATGGTCCCAGTAAAAAACTAAGACACCGAAAAAAAGATTGGTCCCAAAAAAATGAACCGAGACCATTGTGGGGATAGGTATGGAAAAGAACAAGCGGTTTCAAGACTAGTTCAAGACTGAACGGAGATCGATCTCAAAAAACTTGGAGGCAAATTTTATATACATATCATTCTTCATTCTTATGTTAATCACATACTTTTTAATCATACATTACTCAACTTTTACCCTTTTTTTTTATTAAATTATAGTGTATCATTTTTAGTAAATGTTAATTTATCACTTTTGGTGTTAATCATATATTTGTTAATAGAAAAGCTTGAAATTGAAACAAAAATATCGAAAATTACTGAAATCAAACCAAAACCACATGCACGCAAAGACCGCGAGCGAGACCAGACCTGTCCTAAAAAGACCAAACCGAAAAAAGGCTGGCTCGAGACCATCCGAGACTAGTCTGAAAAAACCGGATTGTCCTGAGACCGGTCACAAAAGACCGGTCCATTTCGGAAACGATCCAAGACCGGAATAGAAGGTACACGAACATCGATTTTAAACCAGTTCCGGTTATTTTTTTTAATAAACCGGTTAATAGAAAACCAGTTTTGGTTAAAATCGGTTCGTTATTTTTGTTTTTTTTAAAGCGGAATTTTGTTAAAAAAAATTGGATTTTTTCAGTTTAAAAACCGGTTCTGTTCAGATTTTTTAGAAAAAAATGATTTTCAATTTTCAAAATAACATGTTTCTAACAACCAATTAGATTTTCACAAAATCAGTTCCCAACATAATTGGTTCTGTTTTTTCATACCAATTTAAAAAAAATTGGTTCGCTTTTTGTCAAATTACCAATGCGTTCAAAGTCAAAAGACCAAGGGAAAATGACTTGCTAAAGTAAGTAACTTTTTGATATGTTCTCATCTGGGTAACTATCTTTTTTTGTACACATCTAGGTAACAAACTTGTAAAAATTGTTCACATATGACCATTATAACTGGCTGTAGCAGTTCACATCTTAGATGTGAACACTTTCAACAAGTTTGTTACCTAGATGTGTACAAAAAAATAGTTAGCCAAATATGAACAAAACAAAAGGTAATAGTAAATTACACGAATGGTCCCTGTGGTTTGGGGGAATTTGTGTTTTTAGTCAATAACTTATTTTTTTTTAATTGAATGGTCCATACTGTTTATTTTTGTTGCGCGTTTGGTCACTGTCTTACCTAACAAGACTATTGTGCCCTTATTAATTTATTTTTTTAATTAATTTTCATATATATATATATATATATATATATATATATATATATATATATATATATTTAAAAAAATTAATAGACCCCACATAATTTTCATCTTCCTCAACTTTTATTTCATTTACATCTTTAATGACATCGGCGTCTTCACCATCCTTTGTTTTTTGGTCATTTGACTCTGACGAACCAACATCATAAGCTACTGTTTCTTCATTTTTAGTGGATTGTGGTGTTAATTTGACGGAGTTGAAGGACCGAAAAAAAAGGGATGATGAAGACGTCGATATCACTAAAAATGGAAAATAAATAGAAGTTGAGTAGGACGAAAGATGAGATGGTGAGGAGATATTGAAGTTGATTGTTAAATGTTATATGAATTATTTATTTTAGCTTTCATTTTTTTAAATGACAATATAAATTGTAAAAGTTATTTTATTTTGTGATTTTTAATGGTAGTTAATATTTTTATAAACATTTAAAAAAAATTCAATTATTGAGGAATATTAAAAAAGTTAATTTTTTTCTGAACAAGAGGACATAATTGATAGTTAATTTTGTTAAGCTAATTCATTTAACATAAAACAACAATTCGGCCCCCTAAATTGTATTGTTTTCGGTCCTTAAAATCCGAACAGTGGGTTATGGTGTTGGTCGTCGGAGTTGAAGGACCGAAAAAGGAAGGGATGGTGAAGACGTCAATGTCACTAAAGATAAAAATGAAATAGATGTTGAGGATGATGAGAGATGTGATGATGACCGGTGGGACCCATATTAAATTTCTTAAATGTGGTTTCAGGTTTAGGGTGAGGAGATATAAATATGTGGGGTCTATTCATTTTTTTAAATATATAAAAAATAAATACATAAATAAGATAAATAAATAAATAAATAAATGCACAATAGTCTTTTTAGGTAAGTCATGGACCAAACGTGCAACAAAAATAAACAGTATGGACCATCTGAGTTAAAAAAATAAGTTATGGACCAAAAACACAAATTCCCCCAAACCACAGGGACCATTCGTGTAATTTACTATTACTTTTCGTTTTGTTCATATTTGATTAACTATTTATTTATACATATCTAGGTAACAAACTTGTTGAAAGTGTTAGGTCATAATGGTCATATGTGAACACTTCCAACAAGTTTGTTACCTAGGCGTGTAAAAAAAAATAGTTACCCATATGCGAACATACCAAAAAGTTAATTACCTTAGCAAGTCATTCTCCCAAAGACCAATACGTTTAACATAGATATAGGGTCATAATTAGGCTACTAGGTATGAGTATAATGTATAACACCAAAACAATGCAACCTCACCAGGCACATCTTAATGTGTTATAACACCATTAGACTATTAGGTGAGAAATAGTCACCATTTTATAACTTCAAATATTTTACATTTCATCATTTTTTTAGTTTCATTTTTTTAATATTTATAAAAACAAAATATAATTTTTTTTAAACATAATATTTAAATAAAACATAACATGTAAATTTAAAAAAAAGACATTACAAGATGAAAAAATATATTTTATTTTTCCTAAATATACTATTCTTCATCGTTTATTACCATCATAGGTATAATTTGCTAAGTCTTCTTGAAGGTGTCAGTGTTTTTGTGCGTCTTGAATATCAAAAACTCTATGTAAATGTTTCAACGTACCTTATTGAAATTGCACATGTCTAGGTTCCGCAGGAATATACTTTGCAATATTTCGACTTTTATCTTCAATTATTATGTTGTGCATTATGATACATACATACATAATATCTTATAGACTTTCTATCTCTATATCTCATATGACCGTACCGCATGTTCAACGATGTGTCGTTTCGACTTTAGAACTCCAAACACATGTTCCACATCCTTACGTGCTCATTCTTGTCTCATTTTGAAGAATTTATCTATTGGTTCCATTAGGTGTCGAAATGTATTCACGAATGTCGAATATTCCATCTGTAAGGTAATACCCAAACTTATATTTATTTTCTTTCACTGTAAAAGGAGCACCCAATGTCTTTTTTGACAAAAGACCGTTGAATATTGGTAACTGATAAGAACATTGATGTCGTTGTTGTAACATGCAACCCAAAATAAGAATGGTTTATCCATAAATTTTAGAAAGCAACATCCTCTAATACTAATGAAGGCACGCCACTTGCATACTAGCCTTTCCACGGTATGGAACAATTTTCAATTTCCAATATGTATAATCAATGCTTCCACACATACCCGGAAAACCATGTTTTTCTTTACGTGTCCTATATAGTTGTTGAATATCATTCAACGATTATAGATAAAGTTTTTTTTTTTGAAAAATTGACCATTAGTATGGCCAAAAGGAGTCAACATCAATTTTTGATTGGTTATGGTATGCGTTGCATTATGTTCTCGTTGTAACAAGGCTCGCCATAACGGCTAGTCGGGGCAGTGTTCCACCCGTTATGACACCTCTATATACTACATAGAGAAAAACGGTATTCTGGGCGCCCATACCCAACTCTCTTATGCTTTTGGTCTAATGGATGTTAAAGCGGATGATAGAACAGTCATCGTCATTACTCAACATTTCATCTTCTTCGATAAACGGAACCTAAAACGTTTACAAAGATTTCTGGTGTGTTCGCATAAAACAAATTGGGTTTTCGGTGCCTTTTCGTAGAGGTTTGTTTGATCTCCAATGATATCTAAAACTTCGTTTGTTTAATTTTTCATTCGAATTTGTGCATTTTTTTCTCAGATTCATATTAGCTTGCAATTTCTTATTGTTACGAGAACCCTGATTTTGCTCCCTATTTGGTTTTACAATGATTTTTGGTTTCATTTGGTTAAAACTTTGAATAGATTTAGTAAATCTCCCGAAAAACAAATATTTAGAAAGGAGTTTAAGAAAGGTTTAGAATACTACTTTAGGGTTATTAATTGGGTGTAAATAACGTTGGGGAACATTATATATAGCTTACTAATTAAACACCAGAACAAATGTTACACTTAGAATAATGTGGGTGGGTTGAACACAATACAAAATACGAAACAATTTTCTCATAAACTTTATCCCATACCAGGGACGGAACCAGAAATTTTCGTTAGTAGTAGCACCAAAATACCATGTTTATTTTTAACTTTTTTGAATTTTATAGCAATGAACTTTGAGTTTTTATTTTATTTTATTTTGATTTTTTTTTTTAATTTTACAACATCATAATATAAGTTTTGCATCCATTCACAATCAAAATACCATGCTTATTATTATTATTTTTTAAAATGTGTAGAAAAGCAAACAACTAAAATTACATGTAGATATGAAGAAAAATAGTATTCCAGTCAATACCACTTATATAACAAAAACTCATGCTTTGAGAAAACACAAATGTAATTATGTAACTATAGTTCCTTAGCTCTAATATGTAACATCTATTAAGCCACCGGTTCTAACATCCACTAAATAACTCTAATTTGCAACATCTACTTATAGAATTCGCTAGCACCTGATCTAAAAGTGCAATTGGCCACACTTAATTACAAAAAGTAGTTTGAGTAATCTGTCAAGAACTTGAATGAAAAGAAATATATTGAATTCAAAGAAGGTGGAATTGAACCTATTTGACATAGCTACCGATCCCATGAGGTCCATGACCAAACCCTTTGCTAAATTAGAGAGTTTTGTAAATGAGATCAAAGGAATCAGAAGTATAGCTCTAACCAGTTGGCAAAAGAAAATCCTCTAACTCAAATTTAACCCATTTGTAAAAAAGAACAATTAATATTTCATTTAATCTACTTAGAAAAATTATCAAATGGCAGTTATTGATTATACTCTTATGGGAATAACAAGATATATACTATTTTAGATATAATAAGTTTCATTTGTAAGAAAAAAATCACTAAACATTTGATCAAACAGTTTATGAGCATACAAAACATGCAAATCGTGGGGCTATTTGGAAGGTTCACAGGAGATGAAAAACAAGTAAAATAAAGAAAAGTGTACACAGAGGAAGTGATTAAACAACATTACATGTGATAACAAGATGTTAACCTGGAAATTGACTGAAGCCCTTGCTTTATAGAAATCGGCTAGAAAGAAAAGAAGTTGGTACTAAAACTTGATTAAAACCCTTCTTCTCGGGAATTTTTGAGGGGTAGCACGGGCTACCCCTGCCAACTAATCGGTTCCGCCCCAGTCCCATACAAATTTCATATTTTGTAGGTGTTGAGGCACCACTCACAGTTAAGGCCAATTAAAAACTTATATGCTTGTTCTTATCATGCATCACTAAAATTTGAAGGTAATGGAGGCTTAAATTAACCTAACAAGAACACAACTTTCAACATTCCAACATGCTCAATGACGTTGTCAAGGGCATTATACTCTTCAAGGCAAGCACAATAAAACTTATATTTCCTAATTACAAATTATTCCCTATACTTATATTTCCTAATTTACATTTCTAATAAACTAGATTATAGCCCGCGTTAAACACGGGAAACGCATAAAAAACATATAATCGTTTATAGATATTGTATAATGATTATAAAAAAATATATGGTTATTGGTATTATTGAAATGTGTAGAAAATACATTGAAAACGATAAATATATATAATCATTGAAAGATCTCTTTGTAGACATCATTTTTTGTTTTATTAGTTGAACGACTTTCTTCGTCTCATATAGTTATGATATTTATATATTTATAAGCATTTTAATTAGACGTTCCTTGCATAATAATGTTACCTAATTTAAACATATCTTGACAACTAATATACCGTTTTTTCTATTGCATTAAATATTGACAACTATTTCATTTATTCAAATAAAGTTATGTAATATAATTTATAAAATGTTAAATGTTATATAGATTTAATTTTAGTATATCATCAATGGAGATTCTTTTCTAAATCATGATTGGTTTATTTTAAATTAATTATAAACAAAAATGCTAACTTTTATGTTTGTTCTTATTTATTTAGTGTTCGCAAGAACTTTGAATTAGTTTTGGCGCAACTTTGAATAATTTTAGTATATCATCAATTATATGAAATATCAAATAATGACATTTCATTACTATTGTGATAATTTAGTTTATATATTGTATTTTCACTAATCTTAACGGTCTTATTTTTTATAATAACCGTAACGCTTTTACTAAATGTATTTCTTACAAATCTCCTAATATCTTATAATTTTTATCTTACTTTATAATTTTTCATAACTATGTTATTTTCAAGATTGGCTGCTTTAATAGTGTTTTTTTTTTTCAGTCTATTCAATTTTATATTTCATTGTACAACATCATCGTTTGTATGTATTCTGAAATTTCACTTTAAAAATGCTTAATGTTTACACCTTGATATTAATTTTTTTAATAAACTCATGTAATAATTATGGAATATATATCTCATTTTAATTAACATTCACTTCCTTTATTATATCAAATTCCTCATTAAACGGATATACTTTTGGAAAATAATAATTATAATAGGGCAGCATTATCTAAGACGTAAATGTTTGATATATTTTTGGAGAAAAAAATCAGGATCATTAAAAAAATTTATATAAAGAAAATACAAATTTAAATTTGTTGAAATTATGGATGAAATTACTGGCGAAAATTTATTTTGGAGGTAGTTGTATTTTGTAAGGTATAATAATATTACAAAATTTGAAATATCTATATTTGTTGTGTAAATTAATAAATTTTATTGTTAATATACAAAGATAAAAAAGTAGGTTGATATGATATACAAAAATATAATAATTTCAATGATATTTTAAAATCATGCCAAAATTAACCGGATTCTTATTACATAAAAATTAAAAAAAAAATCATAATCATCTCTAATATATAAAAGTAACATTTTCGTAATTAATGTCAGTTGCCAAGATAGTTAATTTTTGTTTTGTTAAAGGTACCTAATATCTTTTCATGTTTATTTGAAAAGTTTCAGAAAAGTAGTTAACTGATTTCATGTAATTTGTGAAAAAGAAAATCAAAATATATGAATACATACATTTGATATAGGAACAAAAAAATAATCGAAAAAAATATAAAAAGCGAAAGAAGGTACTGACCTTCTAGCGTACAAGAGTGAATGTTTATAACAGAGAATGATGATGGAAGTTATAAGCAATATTAACGATGTTGTAGGAGAAAGTTTGAAGAAAAGAAACAATTGAAAATAAATGTGAGTCGCGGATTCAATGATGAATCGTATATGTATGTGATAATTTGAATATAATTTTTCGATATTAATGATTTCCTAATAAAAAAAAAATTTATATTAATGTTTACTAATATAAACGGATTTATATTAATGATTGATATTAAGGCCTTGATTGAAATGATTTGTTAGTAATATGTTTTTAAAATTGACCATATTAAAATCTTTATAACTGAAAATTCAAGATGTAAAATATGGAAAACTTTTATTGGAATTAAATACATTCCATTTCAACGAATGGAAGCTATTGATTGATGATTGGAAATCATTTATTGTAATTAAATACATTCCATATGGGGAAGATGATGTCAGCAATTTGATCTAATGGTGGAAAAAATAAGATTGAAATACAATCAATGATCCAGATTATTTAAGATGATGTCATAAAGTTTCTCTTTTAGTAATATTTAAGATATTGTTTTATTATGTTTTTATTATTAATTTTTTTAAATAAATATCAATATTCATTAAATTCTTTTTTTTTTTTTATCATTTACCTTTTATTTTACTTCTTTAAAATATCATATTGTTTCGTTTAAGTACTTTAATTAATCAAGATGATTAGATATTTTTATTTTTAGTTATTATTTCACCCCATTAAATATAAATAATATATTTTTATTCTTTTTAATTAAATTATCCCACCTTAAAACTTTAATTCTAATTATATAATCACCCATATTCTTTATTATACCCTTCTTAAAAATAAATAAACGAAAAATGATGCGTTACACAAACGGAAAATATCAGTGCACTTGGTTTCTTCGTCGTATTTGCACTTATCATGACTCATGAGGAAAGTCTGGATCATATCTGATGCTAAAAAAAAATAAAAAAAAGGTTATATGTGTCCATTATTACGGTTTGCTGGAGTATTTGAAAGTTTCAAAATGAAACTTTAAATAATAATAAAAGTTCAATTACTAGTAGTTTTTCATAAACATTTAAATAATAAAAGTTTAAAAAAATGTTAAAATATATTTTTAATAGTTATTAAAAAAAAAAAAAAACAAAATAAAAAACTGGTTTAAGGGAACCGATTAGAGGCTTAGTTATGCACGAACCCATTGAGGACCATCATAAATGAGTTAGAGTTATGTGGTTATGAATTATGATATTCTAGGATTTTTTTTAGCTAAGCCACTAAAGTAGGCAACTAAATTAGGAAGTGTTTAACAAAAAAAAACTTATTATTTATTAGCTTTTTATAGAGAGATAAGCTATTAAAAAATAACTTTGTAATGGTGATCATAACATTTTTTAGCTTATAACAATATGAATCTGCCGATAAACTAAAAGGTTCTTTAAATAAGTTTAAGGGATAATGACTTAAAAGGGTAACGAACTTTCGACTTTTGTCACATTTAGTCACTAAACTTTTTTTCGTTATCTATTTGCCATTGAACTATTGAAACTGTTCACATTTTACCCTTATGACCGGCTGTTGCCGGTCATAAGGGTAAAATGTGAACAGTTTCAATAGTTCAATGGCAAATAGATAACGAAAAAAAGTTTAATGACTAAATATGAACAAAATCGAAAGTTCGTTTTCCTCTAAAAAGTTCAATGACTAAATGTGAACAAACTTTCTCTTGTATTATGTTTTAGCAAATTATTTATTTTTGTTAAATTGTAGCAACATTTGTTGATGAAGAAATCTATGAAATTAAAAAAAAAAAAAAAAAAAAAAAAAAACAGAACCCTGAAAATATATTTAAAAAAAACAAAAAACCAAAATCGAAATAAAAAACCAATGGTTTGACATTTTCCAAAATAAAAAATCAAAATTTCCAATCTGATTTTGGTTTTACAAAAAAAATGAACCATTCTCACTGATGTGAATTATGACCATTAGTTTGGCATGCGAAATTTGTGACATCCCATGAATATGTAGTTACAACATCGTCTGAACTCGTAATTCATAGTAATGGGTTAGACTATCATCGCATGAATACGTAGTTACAACATCGCTTGAACTCGTAATTCATCACCTACAGGTTATGGGTCTGCTGGTGTTTCCACTGAGTTGTCTAGAATAGTCCGTGGTCGCCATCTATACTCTGATAGATGACTACATCGCCACATTGTTGGTTAAGGTTATGGTATCTCCTTTCATCCTACATCACATATTCATTATCATCGATTTACCTAATTATCATCACCTTTCTATCATCTCCTATCTCTCATCATTTTATTTCATCACACACCAACTATTTCATCTACCCATGTTTCATCTGCAACATATTTGTAGATATAAAATAAATATACTGTTTAAATCTTTTAAGACATGTATAAAATCGTTCATCCAGCATAGACAGCAAGTATTCAAATAATATGCACACATAACACGTAATTTATATAAAATACTTCATATTTATGTGTAGGATGAAAATAACTATATATACCATAAAAATACCATAAATGCTTCCTAACTTCGAACCCCAAGGTTTACTCTACTAAAGCTTCATATTCTCGGCTCTCTGGACCTAGAAGGGTCCAGATCTATCACACCAAAAAGCTCAAGATAGCTCTTCCTTTCACTCTACACACTCAAGCTCGCTAGGGTTCTCACTTATGGGAAAGGTAGTCGCAATTGAAGGTCATAAGTGCCTTTAAATATGGCTCGAGCCCAAAGATTTAGGGTTTCTGCCAACAACACGGACTCGTCGAGTCGCCTCACCGACTCATCGAGGCCATTCATTAATCTGAGTCATCAGTCGCGACCTTACTCGACGAGTTGAGGCGTCAACTCGTCGAGTCTCTCTTCTTAACTCAAAAGAAAAATACTTAAATTATGATATCTGGAAATCCGGATGTTACATTTTGTTTTTTTATTTCATAGATTTCCTCATCAACAAATGTTGCTACAATTAAACAAAAATAAATAATTTGCTAAAACACAATACAATAGGAAGTTTGTTCACATTTAGTCATTAAACTTTTTAGAGGGAAACGAACTTTCGATTTTGTTCATATTTAGTCACTAAACTTTTTTTCGTTGTCTATTTGCCACTAAACTATTGAAACTGTTCATATTTTACCCTTATGACCGGCAATAGCCGGTCATAAGGGTAAAATATGAACAGTTTCAATAGTTCAATGACAAATAGATAACGAAAAAAAGTTTAGTGACTAAATGTGACAAAAGTCGAAAATTTGTTACTCTTTCAAATCATTATCCCTAAGTTTAACGAGACTTACTAACCATACACATCCATAATTATTATAGGATTTTTTTGTAATTTGCCTTGAACACAAATAATACAAAAATATGAACACCTATGATTGGGTCAAATTCAAAGCCCAATAGGTATATTTGGGCCGTAATTACGCTTTTAGGCCCATTGCTGTCACAGAAGATGATACATCAGTGACTGATCAGTCGTCGACTCGCCGTCAATCGTCAATTCATCTCCGACGATAAACGGAACCCAAAACGTTTACAAAGATTTCTATTGTGTTTGCATATAACAGAATGGGTTTCCGGCGCCTTCTAATAGAGGTTTGTTTAATCTCCATTGATATCGAAAACTTCGTTTGTTTAATTTTTCATATAAATTTGTGCCTTTATTCTCAGATCCATGTCAGCTATTTCTTATTGTTACGAGAACCCTGATTTAGCTCCCCGTTTGATTTTAAAATGATTATTTTTCAATTGGTTGAAAACTCGAATCAATGGACTAGGGTTACGAAATCACCTCCAAAGACGAATATGAACAAGGGTTTAGGAAAGGGTTTATCTTACACATTTCACGAAAATTCATCTGGGGGAAATATAATTCCATTTTCATTAGGGTTATTGATTTATTGCAAATTACGTAAATGGAGGAAGTTTCATTTCTTGCTTCAAAGTTTTTTTTATGACTATTTCATCATCATGATCAGCCCTAACCTAACCGAAAGAAATGGATGCTAAACATTAGAATTAGACCAATGTGAGTGTTGAAGACAGATAACAAAATCCAATATTCATGCTGTTTATCTGATAAAAACTGTATATTTTATAGGTGTCGAGGCATCACTCACAATGTAGGCCAATTAGAAACATATATTCATGCTCTTATCACACATCACTGAAATTTGGAGGCAATGGAGGTTTAAATTACCCAATCAAGAACACAACTTTCAGCAATCCAACGTGGTCAATGATGTTGTCAAGGGCATTATACTCTTCAGATGCAAGCACAATTGAAGTTAGTCCCACAGGTAAGTTATCTTGATTGCATTTGAGTTCACAAACTGTTCATTTGATAAAAAAGGGTATTTTAGTAAAAAAACTGTTTAATTCTTTTCACTCCAGATGCTGCTAAAGAATTGTATGATAAATTGCTCAAATCTGTAAAAGAGCAAAGAACTGCACCTCCCAACAATTTATTATGGAGCCTCATAGAAAAAAGTGCCAATCGTGAAGACATCAAACTTCTATTCAACATATTGGAAAACCTTCGAAAATTCGTTAGTTTTCATGATTTAATCTTTTGATTTTATTTAAAATTTGAAGTAATTTGCTATTAACTAATATGTGTTAATCACAGAGACTATCAAATCTTCGAATTTTTGAGAATTTTAATGATAATCTTTGTCGGGAAGTATCAAAGGCATGTGTAAGAGTAGAGGCTATTGATCTTGGTATGATATAAACATGACCCCATGAAATTAAAAAATATTCAATTGTCAAATTAAAAAAATAATCTTTTTTTTTTTTTTTATTTTTTTTATTTTTTTTTAATATCAATAACAGGAAAAAAGACATTATGGAAACACAATGTGTACGGATTAACCCCTAGCGTTGCATCTGCTCACAGTTTACTGGTAATTTTATTTCTTTAAAATTTTTTTTTTCATTCTTGATTTTACTTGTTAAAAATCAAGATTTGTTGCAGTTGTATGCTAAAGAACACAAAGATGTTGATCTTATGGTTGATGTAATGAAACTTTTGAAAGCAAATGATGTCCCACTGCAACCTGGAACAGCAGATATCGTCTTTAGGTGGGACCCACACAATACAAAAATTGAGAAAAATGTTTTAAACGAATAAAAACCGATTTATTTGTTCAATTTTATTAATATATTAAGTCTCTTTCTTGCAGCATTTGCTATGAAACAGATAGCTGGGAATTGATGTGTAAGTATGCAAAAAGATTTGTAAAGGCTGGAGTGAAATTGAGACGAACTTCATTTGATACTTGGATGACATATGCTGCCAAACTAGGTGTCAATTTACGCTTTTACCCTTAATGATCCTTAACTTTAACACCAATTTATAAGGGTACATTAGTCAAGTCATGGAAAATTAGGCATGGGAACTTTATTTGATACTTAGGTTAGATGACATTACACTTTTGTCCTTAATGATGCTTAATTTTAACACCAGTGATATAGGGGTAATTTAGTCAAGTCATGGAAAATAAGACAAGGGTATGTAAGTAATAATCTATTTTTACAGGAGATATTGATAATTTGTGGAAAATTGAGAAACTGAGATCTGGATTGATGAAAACACATACAATTGGAAGTGGATTTTCATGTGCAAAGGGGTTTTTACTTGAACATAAACCAGAAGAAGCAGCTGTGATAATTCAAGTTGTCACCCAGGTATTATTAATGTTTCTTTTAATTTACAAATTCCATAGGGGCAATATCGTCATTCTTCATTTTGTTACTTAATGACAGACTTTACCGGAGGCGAAAAGGCCAGATATAATGGCGGAACTTGAGAAGATGGTTAGCGAGTGGCCTTTGGAGGTCATAAAGAGTCGGAAAGATGAGGACAAAATGGTAATTTAATGTGTTATTGAAATTGAGATGATGAGGGCAATATGGTAATTTACTGTTTTTGTTTTTATGTTTCCAGGCCTTGGCTGTTGGTTTGCAAGCTGATATCCCTGTGATGATTGATAGTCTTTCAAGGTTGGGTGTGAAGACGAATGTAAAAGTGGATGATTTGACCAAAATAGCCTTTTGAGAGTTAGAAGTTTGATGTTTTTAAGGTAACATTGACCGTTGTACAAGTTAAAGTTGACTTTTTTCGTGCACACTCAAAAGTCAAAACTTGATTGTGTGTTTTGACAATTTAAAAAGAGTAGCAATTGTAACAATTGATAATTGCTAGATAAAATAGATAAATGGTCATTGTATTTTGTTCTATTGTTTTCCGTTTCATATATTGAGTAGAAGAAATTAATCAACACATATATGAGTTCTTAATAAGAGGTCAGGATGAAAAGAAAAATAAAACAATTTAACTCTGGCTTTGTTGATTAATTTGATTTTTTATAAATTAGTATCAGTTATTGACTAACGTAAATGTTTTAGCATATTAATTAATAAGTAATATGGGCTGATTATTAATCGAGAATATATGAGGTGTCATACATATTGTCATGAAAAGAAAATTTTGTGTAGTAGAAAAACAATAAATGATATTGATCAAATAACTATTATATCTTGCAGTATAAATAAGAGTTTGTCGGCTAATAAAGATTAAGTCTTGTTTTGTTGTTATAGTTTGTATTTTTTGTTCAAATAATTAGTTTTTTTTTTTGGTAAAAGTTTATTCTTTTATTTTGCTAATGTATTTTTTTTTCGTTCAAATATTTAGTTGGCTATAAAAATCTATTTTGGTATTTGTTATTTTGTTAAGTAGATGTAAATTTTGTTATTTTAGACTATCAATCGAGTGGACGGAGGTTCGGCGAAGGAAACTATCATAATAATTCAATCAACAACACTCTAAGAAATATCTATGTTGTGGGGTTCCTAGAAGGGACGATGAAAAGAAGAGCTAAGAAAGTCATTTTCATGATCTGTGCATGTTGCCGATGTGTACATGGGGAAAGAAGGATGCCCGTCGGAAAAACTTTGCGTTTGTAAAGTTCTTGGATGTGTAGGATGACAAGGTGCTAGAACAGAATCTTCAAGGTATTAAGATGAGGGACCTTGTGCTTGCAGTGAACTTGGAGAAATACAAGCGGAGGGCGATACCGACGACTAAAGCTCGTTGGCACAACAAAACCACCACATGTTATGCTCCACAACCACCCCTCTACCTTTTAGCCACTGTGATAAAAGGACATTCGCCCAGGTTGCTGCTAATAGAGAAAGTCATTCTCGTAAACCACCCACCCCCGTAGTGACTCTTAACTCGAAAACATACATGAAAGACTGGATAAGAAGAAGTGTTCTGTTTGGGGAAGCTCATAGCATGGATCACATTGGTAGTATGCTCACATCATGGCTTATGAGTGACGGCACAAAATATTTGGGGGGACTTAATATAGCCATGAGCTTCGATCAAGCGACCAAAGCAACAGATTTCCTTGAAGACAAAGAAAGATGGAAATATTGGTTTAAATGGATGGTACCTGGAGATAAAAATGAAATACGGTATGGACGAACTGCTTGGTTAAAAATTCTTGGATTACCACTTAAGCTTTGGGACAAATCAAACTTTTCTGCAATGGGTAGAGTCATAAATCCTTTTGATGGCATCCGGGATCGCAGAGACTACTTAATGAGTAAAGTGGGTGTCCTCATGTCTAAGATGATGTGGATTAACGAGGAAATCACGATCATCGCCGGAGGCGAGACCATAACAGTGGGGGTTGTTGAATACACTGATGACTTGTCTCCCTTCAAACCGTTGCCTTTTAACAAAGTAGAGGATGAGAGTGTTGATGAAGATGACAAGGATGAAGCTATTTCTTAAACTTGGACGCAGGAGGATGAGAAGGATCTTGAAGAAGGTGAAATCTGCATAAATAATAGTAATAAGGACTCTGAGTTTGGTAACAACAATGGTGGTTCAAGCAGTGTGAGAAAAGATGAAACCAACAAACCTCTGATGGAGGAACCATCGTATAGGTCACCGACGTTGTACTCTCTAGGCAACATTGGCATCAACGATGGAGTTAATGCGCATGAAGATAATTCTGAGGTAGTGGTGATGATTGAAATTCCCCAAACAGAGGAGATTAGGATGTCAAATCAACCCCCGATAACGACTAATAATATGGCGACACTTCACACCCCGACCCCATTAATTAATCGCCAACTCATATGGTAATGAGCAAGTGTTTGGGCCAAAATTTTTCCCCATCATACACTTCAGGTGGGACCATACTCAATAAGCTACCTCTTAGGTGTTTCGGGCCCTTCCTAAACTCTGGTGGCCCAATTGTTTTTAAATCCTCGATCCATGATAATAATTCTCCGTCAAACGCTAAAACCAACAACAATAGTCCTAAAATTAAAAAGAGAAAGAGGAATAAATCATGTAATTTATCCCCAACTCCTTTTATTCCAACGACGACCACTTTCCTTCCTCCTACTAGTTCCATCAGACTAGAGCATGCCCCCTCGACCGATCTTAATTAAAACCCAACTAATGGAACTCCTCATGGATTGGATGAGAATTGCGGGAATGACTCTATTTCAAATGAGACGGTTCATTCAATAGAAATTGGTTTCGAAGTGGGGTTTCAACTTAACAAGAACAATCTAGTTCTTGGGCAAGCCATGGGTGACATCAGTGGAAAAAGTCTTGACCAATGAACAGTCCCTCTCAAAACGTGTGTGGAATGGGGACAAATATTATAATCAATTGAGTTAGGAGACTGCAGAAAACACACAAAATCAACTTCATGGGGATTCAAGCAACTCAAATGTCAGATTTTTCTAGTATAAATGTGAAGGGGTGTTGGGAATCAGACGAATTCGAATATGATGGTGTTAACTCCAGTGGGGGATCTGGGGGTCGTCTCCATTTGGAACACCAACTTTTTTCAAATAACTGAAGTAATCAAATCTCGCCACTTTCTGATTGTCATTGGGAAATGGAAAGAGATTGATGGGGACACCATATTCGCCAATATATATGGTCCATAATCGGTGACTAATAAACAAACTTTATGGGATGAACTACTCAACATCCAACAAAGTAGAAAGTGACAATGGATCTTATTCGGTGATTTCAAGGTGGTCAGATGAGATAGTGAAAGATCCAACTCAAGTTTTTGTTCTACTAGTGCCTAGACGTTTAACATGTTCATCCTTAATGTTGGTTTTATTGATTATAACATGGGTGGGGAGAAATTTACATACATGAGTCATGTTGGTGCATGATGGAACATGGACCTCCGGCGAGTCTTCTGGTATTCTGCTGCGGCGGAGATCTGCTAGTCACAATCAGAGAGATGCGTTAGAGCCGTCCCAGGGATTGTGCCCCGGGAGCGGGCTCCGACGGTCAAGTTAGATCAGCTAGAAGATCTGAAATGGTTCTCTTTAGCTAGAGAGGACCATCTTGGTGCTGGTGCTGTGGTGGCTGACGGCGGCAGGTGGTGGTTGAGCCACCCGACCGGAGTATAGTGGCGGCTGAGCCATAGGGGAAGAGTCTAGGGGAAGGTCCATCTCCATGGAGGAGATACTATTCATTATATAGGGGACAATTAGGTCAGGCCTTGGGCCAACCCAATTCAGGCCCAACTAGCAAGGAGTTGGGCAAGGCTGCCCGGAGGCGCCGGGCGGGTGCTGGCGGGCGTGCACCAGGAGAGGATGGCAAGGGAGTTCCAGGCGAGGGAGCGCCTGGTCGAGCCGGCAGGAGAGTCCCCAGCAGGGCTGGCAAGGGAGTCCCCAGCAAGGCTGTCAAGGGAGCGCCAGGCAAGGCTGGCAGGAGCGCGCCAGGCCAGGCTGGCGCGCTAGAGCAGTATAGGTCACGCCAGTGGACCATATCTCATCAAGTCCTCCCAGTCTGGTGTTATTGGTACGCGGCCAATGACATCGGACTTGACTTAGTTGGATAAACCAACAGGAGAGTCCCCAGCGGGGCTGGCAAGGGAGTCCCCGGCAAGTTTAGCAGGAGCGCACCGTGCCAGGTTGGTGCGCTAGAGCAGTCTGGGCCATGCTAATGGACCATATCTCATCAAGTCCCCCCAGTCTGATGTTATTGGTACGCGACCAATGACATCGGACTGGATTGAGTCATATAAACTGTGCGTCATCAAGTCCCCCTAGTCTGATGCGATTAGGTTGTTGACAATCGGATCGGACTAGATAAAGCACCAAAGCATCTAAATAATAAAGAGAAATGACCGAACCTCGCCCACGAAAGTTGTGGGGTTGTGCGACGAGCCAAACACTGCTTGAGCTGACTTGATACTCCTTCATTGAGAGGAGTGCGAGCCGGTAGGTGAGATGCATCGTAACTGTTGCTGCGATCATGCGGACCGAGGCTGCTATAGAGTGTTACGCGACACTGATGTCGGTGGAATGTCGGACCAGGGTAACTAAGAAGCGTAAGCTTGCCATTCAGTCCCTAAGACTGTTCTCCGCCGTGATTGTTGTGGTAGCCATGTGAGATGGGATGTCACTAGTAACCATCTACATAGTCTGCATTGCGGCGTACCAACCCTATTCCCCCCCCCCCCCCCCCCCCTTTCTTAGAGGAGGCGAGGAATAGATTCCGGGAGCTGGGCGACTAGGTTGCTAGCTATGACAACCCGAAATTTCCATTCTGAACAAACCATATCAAGCCAATAGAGGTTAGGACAGTTTCAGTGAAATTCCAGACTTCGAGTATAAGTTTGAGTACTTCAGGGTTTACATTTCAGGAAATATCAGGAGAGTGGATGCACTAGGGTTTTGTGCAACACTGTTATTTCAACACTCTGTTATATTAGAAATCATTTCGAGAATAAAAATATTTTCTGCCAAAAATATCTCAGGACTATAAATAGAATTCTGAACCAATTTCATTCATTATTCGCATTTTCAACTAGAGAAAAGCCATTTTCTCTCTCACGGATCTTCGAGTTTTTTATCCCAAAACGTGAGTACCTCTTGCTAGTAGTGCTAGATAGCTTATTATGTGTTTATAACATGATTTAGATAGCTAAATAACTAGATTTAGGAGTTTACTCCCCACGGTGTTCTTGGGCGGTAAACTCCCGAAACAAAGCCTAGCCTTTCCCCCGTGATATGACACTACGTTGGGCTTGTATAGAAGTGTATTTGGGACACGAAAACAACAAAGAATCACCAAGTTTTGGGTGTTCACGGCCAAGAAGATCTTGGACCGTGAACTCCAAAATCATGGACCAAAGAGTGCTTTTGGCACTCCTAAAGTCTTGGACAATTACCAAGGGTTACTCCTACATAAATCAAGGACATTAAACCCTCAAAAACACCTTCCAAAGTGAGTTTACGGCCATGACATGGTTCTTGGGCCGTAAACATGATTAAAGGGCACCAAAGTGTGTCAAAGGCCTTCATATGCTTCGGATAAAAGTCTAAGACCTATACCACATGTGCAAGAGACTTGAAAGCATAAAAAACACCCATCCTTAAGAGTTTACGGTCGCAAACTCTAAAGGAAATGGCCTTAAGGCCGTAAACTCCTCAAAGGCGTGTTTCTATGCCTTAAACCCTTCCAAGAATTGAACCACCAAGTTGGAATAATTCTAGGGATCATTTAGAACTTCAAAACACAAAATACCACCAAGCTTGGGAGTTTACGGCCGTAAACTCAAGAGTTTACAACCGTAAACTCCATGGGTGATGCTATATGGAGAGTAAACTCAAATATAGGGTCCTTTGGAACCCTAAACCCAAGTACCTTGTCCCACAATAGCTTAGATGAAATCCTTAGGGCTTAAAACACTTATATAAAGTGTTTATTATGTTCTAGGATGTCTTAACATTATCAATAAGTAATTTAAGACTAATTGAGTGCATATATGTGTGATTATATGTTCATTAGGATCGTAGTGTGTGTACAAGTCCTCACTTGACACCTAACAATCCTACACCGTCCGGTTCATCCAGGTGAGTTCATACCCCTTAATCAATGTTTTAAATGATTTTAAATGCTTTAATGGGGGGGGGGGGGGGAATACAAGTAGAAAACAGTATGTTATTAAATCAATCTTATGTATTTTATAACTGTGTTTTCACTCAGTAGATTTCACATATTTCAAAAAGTGACACATGAAATGGTTTTTCTATCTTAAAATACCTTGATAACAAAAGTATTAGTTTTGAAATATTTATTAAAATGACATCAAGTCACTCTTAATTATTGTTCAAAACTCCTAGATATCTTGCAAAACCATTATTTTTACCTTCTTGAACCAAACTATACTTATACACATATGTTCATATATATGTTAGAGACTATAGTTCTCACCCTTCATTTAGTTTCCAACACTCTTGGGTAGTAAGAGTGTATAAACCTACTTGAACAACCAATTACCTTTTAGTTAACTATCATAGGGATAGTTAGAAGATATCAAACATTATTCCTATTACAAGGAATCACACAGGAGTCAGTTCATTCATGAGTCTATACCAGTACACTTACATATGCTTACATGATACATGAGTACATTTACCTAGGATTACATGATACATGAGTACGTTTACATAGATACATTTATTTGAATACACTTACATGAATACCATACATGAGTACTGTTACTTAGATACATTATCCTGTATTCACTTACCTGGATACTTGTACCTAGAGTTATTAGGAAGATTTATTCGTACCTTTTGTGTAAATTTTCCTGCCTATCCCTGTTCGATGGGATGTCTAGACGGGACTAACCATTCCGGAACCCAGCTATTAGTAACACTGGGTGATGAACATCTACGGATGTCTAAGGTTATCACTTATATTAGGAAGATTTATTCGTACCTTCTGTGTAAATTTTCCTACCTATCCCTGTTCGACGGGATGTCTAGACGGGACTAACCATTCCGGAACCCAGCTGTTAGTAACACTGGGTGATGAACATCTACGGATGTCTAAGGTTATCACTTATATTAGGAAGATTTATTCGTACCTTCTGTGTAAATTTTCCTGCCTATCCCTGTTCGACGGGATGTCTAGACGGGACTAACCATTCCGGAACCCAGCTGTTAGCAACACTGGGTGATAAACATCTACGGATGTCTAAGGTTGTTACTTATATTAGTAGTCAGTAAAGGGACTAACCATCCCTCCATCCTACTGTTGCAACAGTGGATGAGATGAAGATCTTCGGATGATTATTAGGTTAACGCTTGTATTAAGAGTCGGCCACGGGACTAACCCTTCCTCCAACCTGCTGCTGCTACAGAGGACAATTGGACAATCTTCGGATGTTCATTAGGTTATACATGTCGCTTATTGCGATGGCGTGTTAGTCCTGGTAACCAGGGATAACACTTACATGGTTATGTTTTTCCTATTTACTTTATTTTGTGATATATTCATATAAACGATGAGTTAGACTAAGTACTTTTATTACTAGTCAATAGAAAGGAAAAACTATCATTTTACTTACAGAACATTAGGGTCTTGGTAGAAGACTATCATATCATTTTCCTATTTTACTTTATTTTGTGATATATTCACATAAACGATGAGTTAGACTAAGTACTTTTAGTACTAGTCAATAGAAAGGAAAAACTATCATTTTACTTACAGAACATTAGGGTCTTGGTAGAAGACTATCATATCATTTTCCTATTTTACTTTATTTTGTGATATATTCACATAAACGATGAGTTAGACTAAGTACTTTTAGTACTAGTCAATAGAAAGGAAAAACTATCATTTTACTTACAGAACATTAGGGTCTTGGTAGAAGACTATCATATCATTTTCCTATTTTACTTTGTTTTGTGATATATTCACATAAACGATGAGTTAGACTAAGTACTCTTAGTACTAGTCAATAGAAAGGAAAACCTATCATTTTACTTTGTCATAACAAAACATTCGGGTCTTGGTAGAAGACCACATTTCATACTCATATCAACTGTTCTATTTAAGGATTTATACGACATTCTTAACAACATTCCAAAACAGGACAATAACACATAAATACTTATGAATTCACCAGCTTTAAAGCTGATACTCGCTTTCAAAATAACTTGTATTCTCAGGTCATCAGTTAGACAGGTGCGATGGCCATGTTTTTGAAAAGATGGAGCACAGACAAGATTCACATTATTTTGATTATTCATTTTATTGTCGTACATTATGAAAGAACACACATGTATTAAAACTTTACTTTTAATGCAATGGATGATGTTGCTTGTTTACTACTTTACATTGTTATGATACGTCACATGACGTCCTCCACCCCGGAACGTTTCCACCGTTTTTGGTTTTGGGGTGTGACACTAGCGAGGGTCACGTAGTAAGACTATTGTCGATAGCCAGACAACAGAATTGTTGAGGGATAGGCAGTGAGGCTATAGGTAGGAAATATGCGGTAAGACTGTTGCCGAGAGCCAGGCAGCAGAGGTTCTAAGGGATGAGTGGTGAGGCCAGAGGTATGGGTTGCGCAGCAAGACCGTTTCCGAGGGCCAGGCGACAGTGATGCTGTGGGGTGCGCGACAAGGCTACAGGTAAGGTTGCATAGCAAGACCGTTTCCGAGAGCCAGGAAACAAAGATGTTGTAAGGTAGTTGGTAGCAGGGCCGCTGTCGGGATGAACTTCTTGCTGGAGAGTAACCTCACCATAGCAGGTTGTAATGGTGATAACACTTCATTGATCGTCCGAGCACAAGAGAACCATGATGACTGTGAGGGAGGAAGCATCGAGATCGTGGTGTTAGTCGCGGAATAAGCTTGTGATGCGCGACTTATGTTGTGTGGCTTAGGAGAATGTTTTGGGCTTAGCAGTTAGCGATCATGGAGATGTCACGTAGGAGAGTATCGCGTGGAACAGATCATGCTTAGCTGCCAAAGATCGTAAATACATCACGCGGGAGAGCATCGCGCGGGATGGATCGGGCTTAGCTGCCAACGATCGTAGATAGATCACGCGGGAGAGCGTCGCGTGGAATGGTCGGAGCAAGTTGCTATAATGGAGTCGGGCTGAGAAGCCAGGCGACTCAATGCGAGGGTATTGAACCTCGCATGTGGAGCTTGCCGCTATAATGGAGTCGGGCTGAGAAGCCAGGCGACTCGAGGCGAGGGTACTGAACCTCGCATGCGGAGCTTGCCGCTATAATGGAGTCAGGCTGAGAAGCCAGGCAACTCGAGGTGAGGGTACTAAACCTCACATACGGAGCTTGCCGCTATAATGGAGTCGGGCTGAGAAGCCAGGCGACTCGAGGCGAGGGTACTGAACCTCGCGTGCGGAGCTTTCCGCTATAATGGAGTCGGGCTAAGAAGCCAGGCGACTCGAGGAGAGGGTGCTGAACCTCGCATGCGGAGCTTGCCGCTATAAAGGAGTCGGGCTGAGAAGCCAGCGACTCGAGGCGAGGGTACTGAACCTCGCGTGCGGAACTTGCCGCTATAATGGAGTCGGGCTGAGAAGCCAGGCGACTCGAGGCGAGGGTACTGAACCTCACATGACTGGGCATAGCACCCTACAATCTATGTGTCTAGCTCGTGTGATAAGTTTGGGTTAAAGCGGAATGGTACCTGATGCTTTACCGCATCGCTAGTCGTACTAATAATTGATGCCTCGGTGTTTTGACCGTTTGTCGAGGGCGATGCAGGAGTGCTACTTAGAGCTGGATGGTGTAGCTACCCTCAAGCGATGCGTAGCGAGACTGCTGTCAGGAAATGGTCAGCAGGACCGTTGAGGCCTGGGCATCGAGCTGCTAGCAATAGATGAGCAGTCTGACCATTGAAATCTAGACAACGAGACTCCTGAGGGTTGAAATACGGTGTGACAACCCGATATTTCAACTCTATGTAATGACCTAAAAAGTCAAGTATTGTAACCACTTTTGTGATAATGAAATTAACTTCGGAAATAAAATGTCCAAAAAGTTTCTATTTAATTACCTACTATGTTTGATGTCATTAAACCATGATCGTACGTAAAAAGAACTTCACGTACGTTCGAGTACACATTTCAAGTCCTGTATTATATACTAGAATCCCTTGGAGGGGGAGCATGGTGTTTGTGTATAGATCTATACGGGCTTGACAACCCGCGCCCTGACTGTTAGCTACAGTCCACCATTTGGAGTGACAAACGTCAGAACATTCCAACGCCTGAAGAACATTGTGTATAGGCATTTCTAGTCAATAGCATGGTTATAAAACTCACATGGAGTATTAAAAACACATTGATTTACGGGGTTTTTCAGACGTATTGGAAATTTTATATGTACATACATTTTCTAGAAACAAACATTGGTCTTGAAAGAAGGCTACATTTATGCTAGTAGAAAATATAGGATTTTCTAGGAACAAACAAACAAGAACAAAACATTTCATTTTATACAAACATTGTCATTTAATATTTATGAAACTCACCAGCTTAAATGCTGATCTACTCTTTCAAAACTACTTGTATGTCCCAGGGATTCAGTAATTACATGTAACAAACAACTTTAGAAGAAGGGACGCTGCGGCGCCAGTTTAAATTCATATTTTGGCATCATATTGTAATTGGTTTTGAACATGTACCTTTTAACAATGTAAACTTTCAATTATATATATGATGGTTGTATTGCTTTTTTTACTATGTATTCATTTGTTACGTTACCACATGAAGTCATCCGCCCCCAAACGTTTCCGCCGTTCCGGTTTGGGGGTGTGACAGATTGGTATCAGAGCAATGTTTATAGTAAACTAAGTATATCGAACCACATAAGATATACAAACTATAAATGCTTAAGGGACTAATACTCTCTGATAAAACATTTTTTTTTTGTTTTACGCCTAAGCCGCGTTTCGTTTAACTTATAATGTTAGTTCATTCAAGTACAAATACATGCATACAACAAACTTATTTTCATGATTATAACTATACAAGAAGTATTTTGACAATTGGACACTACGATTAAGACTCGATATATGTAATCGGATTTGGGACAAATATAGCATGATCAACTATATTTGTCCGAGATCGGACCAATATATATCGAGGATTGCTCGTAGCAAACAACAAGTCAAAACTTACCAAAACATCACGGGAATCAAACACACGAATTTAAATACTATAGGAGTATTTATTACTTAGAATAGATTAACATACCTGTTTAGTCTTACATGTTCCAAACATTATTCGATTCTTATAACCCTATTCTCGTACAGTCAAATGGATGGATTTCACCACCCCGACGACCCCTACTATCCCAACCATGACGAGAGTCATGGGCAATCCCGGGAATGTACCTATAAGGACTTTACTAATGCCAAACCTTGGATGTTTAATGGAACTGGTGGTGTGATGACTCTGAGGCAGTGGATCGAAAGGACATAATCAGTCTTTGAAATCTGCTCCTGTCCCGAGCACAGCAAAGTCAAGTTTGCAACCTTCACACTTACTGATAGGGCTTTAACTTGGTGGAATGGCCACGTTAAGGTACTTACCTTGATAGTGGCAAACTCCATAAGCTGGGAGAGCTTAAAAATCATGCTGATGAGAGAATACTGTCCATGAGGAGAGATTCAAAAACTCGAGCACAAACTCTGGACTCTTGGAATGATTGGTACCGACATAGCAACTTATACCAACAGATTCTGCGATCTGGCAATCCTTTGTTCATATATGATTGCTCCTGAGAGCAAGAAAATAGAGAGATACATTTGGGGCTTGACGCCCCAAATTCGGTCAAGCGTGTTAGCTTCAAAACTTGACACTTTTGAAAGTGCCAAGGAACTGGCACAATCTCTTGTTGACTACGGAGGTCATCAGAACTCAACGGTTGCTACACCAGAACCACAAAAGGGAAACAACAACAACAATAACAGGAAGAGAGTATGGAATAAAGGGAAGGGTGGGTCTTCCTAAGAATCCACGAAGAAACAACAACTGGTTTCATTGAATGCTGCTACTGTACCTACTACCGTTCCTACAAATCCCTACCCAACAAAGCCTTATGGGGGTAACCTTCCAAAGTGCACCAAATGCACCTATCACCATCATGGACCTTGTCGGGAAATGTAGTGCTCCAACTGCAACAGAAAGGGACACACTGTCCGTTTCTGCAAGGATCCTGCGAAGCCGATCACTCAAGTTCCCAGCGCGGGTGTAGGCCAAACTTGCTACGGTTGTGGTGAGGTGGGCCACTACAAGAGAAACTGCCCAAAGGCAGCAAATACCGGCGGGGTGGGATGAGTTTTGGCTATAGGCCACGATGAAGCCGTAGCTGATCCGACTGTAGTTGCTGGTACGTTCCTTCTCGATAATTCATATGCATGCATATTATTCGATAGTGGAGCGGAGAGAAGCTTCGTGAGTCAAAATTTTATTCACTTACTTAAACATAAACCTAGCAACTTGGAAAAATCATTTACTGTAGAGATGGCAAATGGAAAAACGGAAAACACTAACTGCATATACATGGACTGTATGTTAACTTTAGACGGTCATTCTTTCCCAATCAACCTCATGCCGGTCTAAATTAAAAGTTTCGACGTCATAGTCGGCATGGATTGGTTAAGTCTTCTTCGCGCCAACATCCTGTGCTTTGAGAAAGCAGTTCGTCTTAGTCTTTCTAACGACGAAACATTAGTGATTTACGGCGACAAATCAAGTACAAACCTTCGCATCATTTTATGCATCCAAGCTCGAAAGTGTTTGCGAAAGGATTATCTTGCATTTCTTGCACACATCATCGATACGAGTCAGGAAGTAAAGGATATTAAGAGCATTCCAGTAGTACGCGACTTTCCCGATATCTTCCCAGAAGAACTACCGGGATTACCACCACAACGCCAAGTCGAGTTCAGAATCGACTTAGTTCCAAGGGCTACCCCAGTAGCGAAATCGCCTTATCGCCTGGCACCAGCAGAGATGCAAGAACTTTCCAGTCAGCTTAACGAACTCCATAAAAAAGGATTCATTAGACCAAGTTTCTCACCTTGGGGAGCACCGATCTTGTTTGTGAGGAAGAAAGACGGATCATTCCGCATGTGCATCGACTATAGAGAACTAAACAAACTTACTGTCAAAAATCGTTATCCTCTACCCCACATTGACGACCTATTTGATCAACTTCAAGAAGCAAACTACTTCTCGAAGATAGATCTACGATCCGGATATCACCAATTACGAGTACTAGAGAGGGATATTCCCAAGACAGCCTTCCGAACTCGTTATGGACACTACGAATTTGTAGTGATGCCGTTCGGATTAACCAACGCACCAGCAGTATTTATGGACCTAATAAATAGGGTGTGCCGTCCTTACTTAGATCAGTTCGTCATTGTCTTCATCGATGATATACTAATCTACTCCCAAAGTAAGGAAGAGCATAGTCAGCACCTACGAAAAGTCTTACAAACATTGCGATCGGAGAAGCTCTATGCGAAGTTCTCTAAATGCGAATTATGGATTCGAAGAGTCGAATTTTTGGGCCACGTTGTTAGCGAGAAGGGGATACACGTGGACCCCTCCAAAATTAAGGCCATTGAGAACTGGTCGGCACCAAAGACACCTACAGAGATTCGTCAATTTCTAGGTCTCGCTGGCTACTATTGCAGATTCATAAAGAACTTCTCTAGCATTGCGAAACCCCTTACTACATTAACCCAGAAAGGCATGGCCTTTGACTGGGAAGCAAAACAAGAGAAGGCGTTCCAAACACTGAAACAGGCCTTGTGCACCGCACCGATACTATCCCTTCCCGAAGGGATAGAAGATTTTGTGATGCATCAAACCAAGGACTTGGTTGTGTCCTTATGCAGAGAGGGAAGGTCATTGCTTATGCCTCCCGACAGCTTAAGACACACGAAGTGAACTATACGGCACACGATCTTGAGTTAGGAGCAGTGGTATTTGCTCTGAAGATCTGGAGACACTACTTGTACGGAACAAAGAGTACTATTTTCACCGATCACAAAAGCCTTCAACACATTTTTGATCAGAAGGAGATCAACATGCGACAACGACGATGGGTCGAGTTACTCAATGACTACGAATGTAAAATTCGTTATCATCCTGGCAAGGCTAACGTGGTAGCTGACGCCCTCAGTCGAAAAGAATACACTGGGCGGAGAGTCAAATCTCTGACTATGACTATCTATTCCCACTTATCCACACAAATTAAGGAGGCTCAACTGGAAGCGTTACAACCTGAAAATGTGGCGGGTGAATCCCTGAGTGGAATGGAAAAGAATCTAGAAATCAAGGGTGGTGGAGCGTATTATCTCATGGATCGAATCTGGACACCGAAACATGGTGGTTTCAGAGACGTAGTCATGACCGAAGCACACAACACGAGATATTCCATTCACCCAGGTTCAGATAAAATGTATCTGGATCTTAAGAAACTGTACTGGTGGCCTAACATGAAAGCAGAAATTGCTACCTTCGTAAGTAAATGCCTTACTTGCGCTAAGGTTAAGGTCGAGTATCAGAAACCGTCAGGATTACTACAACAGCCGGAGATACCGGAATGGAAATAGGAACGGATTACTATGGACTTCGTAACCAAGTTTCCCAAGACGACGGGTGGACTCGATACCATATGGGTCATCGTCGACAGATTGACCAAATCCGCGCATTTCCTACCAATAAAGGAGACTGACAAGATGGAAAAGCTTACAAGAACTTATTTAAGGGAAATAGTACGACTGCATGGTGTTCCGATATCCATTATCTCCGATAGAGATAGTAGATTCACTTCAAGATTCTGGCAGTCACTACAAAGTTCCCTGGGGACTAGGCTAGACATGAGTACAGCCTACCACCCACAAACAGACGGGCAAAGTGAGAGAACAATACAAACTTTGGAAGATATGCTGAGAGCCTGTGTAATTGACTTTGGAAAGGCATGGGACATCCATTTACCCCTTGTCGAATTTTCATACAACAATAGTTATCATACAAGCATAAAGGCTGCTCCGTTTGAAGCCCTCTATGGTCGAAAGTGCAGATCCCCTCTGTGCTGGACTGAAGTTGGCGACACCCAGTTAGCTAAAGGATGAGTTCCTTAAAGCACTCTCACCGGTCCAGAAATCATACGGGAAACGACAGAGAAGATCGTTCAAATTCGTGAACGGTTTAAAGCCTCTAGAGACCGACAGAAAAGCTACGCTGACCAAAGGAGGAAACCTTTGGAATTCCAGGTAGGAGACCACGTTTTATTGAAGGTCTCACCGTGGAAGAGCTTAATACGCTTTGGAAAGCGTGGGAAACTAAATCCAAGATACGTAGGGCCTTTCGAGATTCTTGCTAGAATCAGCCCTGTGGCTTACAAGCTTAATCTACCGCGTGAACTTAGTAACATACATCCAACATTCCATGTCTCGAACTTGAAAAAGTGTATGTCCGATGGGACTCTTGTTATTCCACTCGACGAGATCGAGATCAACGAGAGCCTCAACTTTATGGAAGAACCGGTAGAAATCATGGACCGAGAGGTCAAACAAACGAAACAAAGTCGTATACCCATCGTGAAGGTTCGCTGGAACGCCAAGCGAGGACCTGAATTCACATGGGAACGCGAAGATCAGATGAAGCAAAAGTACCCTCATCTTTTTCTCTGATTCACTAGTATCTTTACTACTTTAAATTTTAGGACGAAATTCCCTCTAACGGGGGGATGATGTGACAACCCGATATTTCAACTCTATGTAATGACCTAAAAAGTCAAGTATTGTAACCACTTTTGTGATAATGAAATTAACTTCGGAAATAAAATGTCCAAAAAGTTTCTATTTAATTACCTACTATGTTTGATGTCATTAAACCATGATCGTACGTAAAAAGAATGCCCAAATTCGACTTCGTATATTGAAGTTATGATTTTTCCAAGTTCAGCTTAGCGACATACAGCTAAAAAACTCGAATCGGAGATCAAGCGACTTTTGACCGGAATGACCTAAACGAGAATCGAAGGTCTCGACAATGGTATTTCAGCGGTAAAAAGTGTGGTAAAAACAGACGTCAGATAAAGAAGTTATGAATTTCTAACGAAATTTCCTTAACGCAACCTTTTAAAAATAAATAATAAAAATAATTTCAAAATTTGCCGACGGAATCTAAACGAACGTTGTAGAGCATAGTCTCACCTACGCGTGGATATAAAGAACATCGAAAACGGAGTTCGTATGAAGAAGATATGAATTTTAGAAGTTTATTTAATAAATTAAATATAAATTTTATTATTTAACCTTGGTATTATCCGAAGGCGAGTCATCAGATAGGGCCGAGTTACGCCCAACGTAAGCTCGTACGCCCAGCGTACTCAAGGCCTAGGCCTCGGATCGTCCACGTCTCGCCCTATGCGAAGCTACACCCGTCCCATCCGAACTCTGAGGCAGTCGAGGATCCGGTCATGCGTGACGTACGCGTACTCCCAGCGTACCCGCGTACGCCCAGCATACCGAGGCGGTTCCCACCCCCTATAAAAGGGATGCAAGGGTTCCGAAGAAAAGGGCCATTCTCTCTCATTTCTCTTGCGTTGTTACCTTGTTTTCCGTGCCCATGCTAACCCGAAGCCCCGATCACTTTGCTCAAGTCCCGAAGGTCGTTTGTACTCCCGAGATTCTCAAGAATCCCGAGAAAATCCGTTTTCCCGAGAAGAAATTCTGCCCGGTTTTCATCTCACCTTTCTTCGATCTTTCAAGTGAATTCATACCCCTTAATTAACCCTTTTAAATATTCTATAAATGCTTTTATATGCTTTCAAGGGGGGGGGGGGATACAAGTAAAACACACGATTATTATCGTGTGTTATATAAAGTTTTATTGTACACATTTATTCAATAGAATCATATGTGATTTATAAATTTTATAGGGAACTTTCGTATGTAAAATATATTACGATGACATTATATCTTTTGAAATGTAAAATGTTGTTATATATATATAAATTAAACACTCTGCTTAGATTGCATGTATATGTGTCCAACTTAGACACTATACAAATCTATACTTTCATAACAAGTGATTCATTTTCAAGGAATTTCTAAACAAACGAGACACACTTTTAGAAAGCTATAATAGGTATAGTTTTACGAGAACATTACTAACTTTTACATACTAGAAACACGATTTTCAAGAAGTCACTTTCACATACTAGAACAAACGAACATTTTAATACGTAAATCTGTTTTTATACTAAGTTTTGTGAGACATTAACTTCACGTACGTTCGAGTACACATTTCAAGTCCTGTATTATATACTAGAATCCCTTGGAGAGGGAGCATGGTGTTTGTGTATAGATCTATACGGGCTTGACAACCCGCGCCTTGACTGTTAGCTACAGTCCACCATTTGGGGTGACAAACGTCAGAACATTCCAACGCCTGAAGAACGTTGTGTATAGGCATTTCTAGTCAATAACATGGTTATAAAACTCACATGGAGTATTAAAAACACATTGATTTACAGGGTTTTTCAGACGTATTGGAAATTTTATACGTACATACATTTTCTAGAAACAAACATTGGTCTTGAAAGAAGGCTACATTTATGCTAGTAGAAAATATAGGATTTTCTAGGAACAAACAAACAAGAACAAAACATTTCATTTCATACAAACATTGTCATTTAATACTTATGAAACTCACCAGCTTAAATGCTGATCTACTCTTTCAAAACTACTTGTATGTCCCAGGGATTCAGTAATTACAGGTAACAAACAGCTTTTGAAGAAGGGACGTTGCGGCGCCAGTTTAAATTCATATTTTGGCATCATATTGTAATTGGTTTTGAACATGTACCTTTTAACAATGTAAACTTTCAATTATATATATGATGGTTGTATTGCTTTCTTTACTATGTATTCATTTGTTACGTTACCACATGAAGTCATCTGCCCCCAAACGTTTCCGCCGTTCCGGTTTGGGGGTGTGACATACGGGGCCACTCTTTCAATCCGAAATACTAATGTCACCTCAGGAATGCACTATCATGCATAGTGTTATACCAACACTATCCCCCCCCCCCCTCTCTTTTTTTTTGAGGAGGCGAAGACGGATGTATAGCCGCTGAAAGGTGAGATACATAGCTGCTGGAAAGAGCTAGGCGACTCGCGTACTAACAAAAACTGGGTGGCGCGGCTGCCGAGAGCCAGGCATCGCAACTGCTGAGGGCTAAGCAGCGATACTAGCGATGACTGGGCTTTGGGGCTGCTGAGTTGGGTCGCGTGGTTGCTGTGGGCCGAGCTGTGCGACTACCGAGAGCTGGGCAGTAAGACTAGCGGGGGCCGGTTAACATGAATGGTGAGAGCGGATTAGCAAGACTTCCCGGGATTGGTCAACACGGCTGCTAAAAGCCGCGCAACGCAGTTTCTGATTGTTCTTTCGAAGTGCTTCACGAGTAGCAATAGTAGTGTACTACTCTTCTCCCTTTCCTTTCTTTCTTTCTTTTTTTTTTTGAAAATACCAAGTGTATTCTAAAATGTATTTGCTCAGCAGAGCTTGCGGCGCGCGAGTAAATTTTTTTTTTTTGGTTTTTGTCTTGCTAAGTTGGGGCGCTTTCTTATTTGTTTACTTTTTGGAATAGCCCAAATTATTGAGGAATAAACTTAAAGGGAGCCCAAAATAAATATGAGTCCAAATTATCAGCCTATTTATCCAATGATTGGACCAGCTGAAAAATAATAGTCCTTTGCTGTGAGCCCAGTTACGAGATCGGCCCAATATGAAATTGTTGGAGCTGCTTGCAAAATATGGGCCGCTCACTCTTTATTGTGATGAAACGAATTGCATAAATGAGCCCACAATACATTTCTTATCAGACATGGGTTTTCCAGCTCCCCCCCTTTTTTTATTCATCTTTGAGAGTTTAATCTGTTCTTCCAATCTGTGCCTCAAGCACGCCGATCCTTCCTCTTCTTCCTTTTTTTTTCCTTTCGTTCTTCCCTAAAACTTAATGTCCGCCAGGGGGGATTGGAACGGAGGAGCAACTTTGTTGGGTCATTGGCGTTGTAAATTGTTGGTAGCGAGATGTTGATTAGGGGTCTTTGGAATTCCAGGTGTTGGCTCGCCGGTAATCGGATGAGGAGTAGCGATCGTTGGTTGGAGTAGATTGGTTGTATGGTGCTATGGTTTTCGTTGCTCCTCCAAGCAGCGATGCCAGCTTGTTGGGTCACCATTGAAGGCGCTGGTGATAGCAGGTGCTCCGACAGGGAGCAACTTTAAGCGAATGGAGTTCTTCGACCAGCAGGGGGATGCGGTGGGGGTGAACAGAGATGGCGACCGGGTTCCAGTCGTCGGAGTCCGACGTGCCAAGTTGTGGAGCAACGGCTGCCGCCCAGCGGCAGCGAATCGATGAAGAAAGAGGCCCCAGTCTCGATGGTGATCCGATGGTGTCACCCTTCTCCCCCTGATGATGACGATAATTGATGGTGATGAAATTGACCGGTGATGGCGATTGGGTTCTAGTCGTCGGGGTCAGAAACAACTTTGTTTCTGGTGGCCGATTGATGGCCATTTGGATCTGATTTCAAATGGTGGTTCGCAGGTGGGTGTCGACGGCAGCGAGAAGAGTGGTCCCAGTGGTTTCTAATGCGCTGGTTCCTTAGTGGTTACACGATTGTTGACGATCTTGGTGTCAGTGATGATCCGACGATGATGGAATGGGTCTTGACCGGCGACTTGAGGGTGCACGGGAAACTTTACTCGGGAAAAGCAATAGGATAGTGGGGCCCACCTTCTTTGTTTTTTTATGTATGGAAAAGTGGATCAGGTGGGTCCTAAGTGTGCCCTTTGTCTTTTGATTTGGAGCGTATACCACAGACCATCTCTCCCCTTTTTTGTAACATTAAACTTACAACAAATACAATTGTTGATATATTTTGCGATATCAGTTCTTCTTATAGAACTCCACTCCATCCCTTTTTTTTATTGATGGATTAACTGTAACTATGTCAATGGTAAACATAATTCCTGAGGTAAAATACCACACATTTGTCTTTACAACTTAAACACTCTTGTTCCCATAAATCATTAGTGAGATGAATTTTAATATGAAGTAAAATGGATGGTAAAAAACTCATACTGAGATGGAAAATACATGGAATGAAAGTGGGTTAAGACCCATTAAAACTTCTCCTCCCTTCTCCTTCTCTCTCTTTTTTGTTTTTGAAGGTTTTGTACAAGCCACACAACTATATGTACAAATGGTTGATACAGAAAGCAAAAATATACACGAAAATGCACAGCTTGGAAACGGTTTTCTGATAATATGTGAGCAAAGGATGAGATAAAATTCATAAAAAACTTCTTTCCTTCTCGTCTTTCTGAAAAAACCTCAAAATAACAAGCAAAAACGGATTTAATAAATTATTTTTCTTAGAAAACTTTTTGCTTCTCTTTACTCTTCAGCTTGCTTAACAAGCTATCAAAGTATGAACAAAGTGACAGATCTGAACAAATTTTCGTTTTCCTTTTCTAAACTTCTGGAAAGAAAACACCATAAATATAAACAAAGGTGGTGTATAAACTCAAAAACTTGTAAAATATTCTTTCCTCCCCAACTTGCTAAATGGGTCACTGAAAAGAAAACGAAACTAATATGAAATGTCTTTACGAACTTGAAAAGTGTTTGAATGAACAAAAACTAGGGTAGATCCAAAGATCTTGTCTTAAAACAAAACAAATCCATAGATCTGAACCAAAGCACAAAGCAGATCAGGAGATCTGAACGATAGAACACATCAGATCATGAGATCTGAGCTGATGAATACGATTCAACACTCATAAAACATGTTTTCTCCTTATCTTGCTCAATCAAAACCCCAAAATGTAAACAAGAACAGATCTAAGAACATTTTTGCAAGCTTGGGGAATATTTGAGTGAAGAAAATCGTATAGATCCATAAATCTGAACTAAAAAATGATGGATCTGCAGATCTAAAATATGGTGTACAAGTTTGAACAGATCTTGGCAAAAAACGAATAGATCTAAACAAATGATGCTAGAAATTAACAGATCTGAGGAAACTTGAGATGAAACACATCAGATCTGAGGAAGAACGAGCTTGAAACCAACTGAGGCTTTTGCTACTTGCTCGAGTCCGGGATGGCACCAAATGATGGAACATGGACCTCCGGCGAGTCTTCTGGGCTTCTGCTGCGGCGGAGATCTGCTAGTCACAATCAGAGAGACGCGTTAGAGCCGTCCCAGGGACTGTGCCCCAGGAGCGGGCTCCGACGGTCAAGTTAGATCAGCTAGAAGATCTGAGATGGTTCTTTTTAGCTAGAGAGGACCATCTTGGTGCTGGTAGTGTGGTGGCTGACGGCGGCGGGTGGCTGCTGAGCCACCCGGCCGGAGTATAGTGGCGGCTGAGCCATAGGGGAAGAGTCTAGGGGAAGGTCCCTCTCCATGGAGGAGATACTATTCATTATATAGAGGACAATTAGGTCAGGACTTGGGCCAGCCCAATTCAAGCCCAACTAGCAAGGAGTTGGGCAAGGCCGCTCGGAGGCATCGGACAGGTGCTGGCAGGCGCTCCCCAAGTAGGGTTGGCGGGTGCGCACCAGGAGAGGATGGCAAGGGAGTGCCAGGCGAGGGAGCGCCTGGCCGAGCCGGCAGGAGAGTCCCCAGCAGGGCTGGCAAGGGAGTCCCCAACAAGGCTGTCAAGGGAGCGACAGGCAAGGCTGGCAGGAGCGTGCCAGAGCAGTCTAGGCCACGCCAGTGGACCATATCTCATCAGTGCAAAACTCAGTAACTTAGATAGATTCCTAAGATGTTCAAACTTCTTATCCAAGTTCCCTATTGTCTCTGCCAGTGCTCATCCCCAGGGACTATTCGGTCACTTTAGAATCACACTAACATCCTCTCTGGATAACTTTGGTCCACCGCCTTTTAAGTTCTACAATTCTTGGTTACTTAAAAAATGGGCTAGACCATATTGTCCTCAACGATTGGAACTCCTTTGATGGCTATGGCCTACCGGATGCTTACTTAACAACTAAATTCAAACATCTCAAAGGTGAAATAAGAAAGTAGAGGAATAAAGATAGACGAAAAGAAAATCAGGAGGCACTCGAGCTAAAGGAGATGATCACAAAATTGGAGAAAGATACTGAAACGATAAGTTTAACAAAAGATAAACTCAAAATCCGATGCAATGGCTAAATTGGCGGCTTTAGATCTGAAACAAAGATCTCGTTTCAGGTAGACTGTTAAAGGGGGAGAAAACACAAAATTCTTTCATGGTTTCATTAGCAACAAAAGCCGAAAATATAGGATCGATGGCTTAAATATCAATGGTAAATGGTCTACTGATGTGAAGAGATCAAGAAAGAGGCATTTCGATTCTTTAAAAACAAATTTCATGAGCCACAGAGTTCTCATCCCAAAATTATTTATCATCAAGTTCATGCCATAACTATGATGGATGCGATAATGATGGAAGCCCCAATTAGCTGTGAAGAGGCCAAAGAAGTTGTTTGGGCCTGCGGAAGCGAGATGATGCCTGTACCTGAAGGCTTCACCTTCAAACTCATCAAACAATTATGGAGCCTTATTTCACCTGATGCGATGCATTTAATCCATCATTTTGAGGATCCTGGTACTCTTTCCCTAGGATGTAACTTCTTATTCATTACGTTGGCTCCTAAAACAAAAGATCCCGCCTCATTAAACGACTTTCGTCCCATCAGTCTTATTGTCTATCTCTATAAGATTATATCAAAGATCCTTGGCAATTGTATCAAAATCGTCATTGGGGGCATTATTGGGGATGTCCAATCCACTTATGTGGAGGGGTAACATCTTGGATGGTCCGTTAATTATTAATGAGATCTATTCGTAGGCCAAGCAAATGAAGGAGCTGTTATTCAAAGTTGATTTTCACAAAGCCTTTGATTCAGTTAATTGGAACAATCTTGATTCAATCCTTGATCATATGGGTTTTGGAAGTAAATGGAGAGCATGGATTCGATACTGCCTCTCATCATCCAAAGCATCGGTCATTGTGAATGGATGCCATACCAAGGAATTCAATATTTTTAGGGGTGTGCGCCAAGGCGACCCCTTATCCCCATTTCTGTTCATAAATTCCATGAAGGCTTAAACTTAGCACTCAAAACAGCTAGTGAAAAGGGTATCTTCAAAGGTACTCAACTTCCAGGTAATGGACTTATAATATCACACTTGTTTTACGTTGATGAAGTGTTATTCATTGGTGAATGGTCCAGATCCAATCTGAAGAATCTTGCTTGTATTCGAAAGTGTTTTCATGCGTCGCATGGACTTAAGGTGAATTTTAATAAGTGAAAGGTGTTTGGGATATACACTTTAACCGCTAAAAAAATGAGAGTGTCTTAGACTTCCACTTAGATAGTCTAGAATGGAATTTATGAATCATGGGTTTCCAACTTTTGACATTCATAAATTCAATGTTAACAACCTTCCCACATACTATATGTCACTATTCATTTACCCTTTGTGGTGTTATAGAGACACTTGAAAAAATCGGCAGAAAATTTCTTTAGGGTGGTAATGAAGACAAGAAAAAAAATCAATGGGTTGCGTGGGATAAAGTTCTCGCTCCCAAAGAAGTTGGTGGTCTAAGGGTAGGGTTCATCCATGCTCTAAATATGGGACTAATTGCCAAGTGGTGGTGGCGATTGAAATCAGAATGCTCATCTTTGTGGTATTGAGTAATATCAGCTATCCATCAAACAGAAGGCAAACCTAATGGTTATCTCTCTAATAAACGTTTTGCAGGTCTATGGAATAATATTGATGGTGCAAACAATGAGTTACAAAAAAAGCATTCCTACTAATGATATATTTAAGCAAGTTGTCAAATCTGGAGAGAAACACTTTTTTGGATCGACACTTGGAGTTGTACAGAAACACTAAAAAAAATACCTTGAGCTTATATGAAATGGAGATGAACAAAAAGTGTAGCATAGCTGAAAAAATAAACAATGCAAATAATTGTGGATGGAAATCGTGTCCTTTGTAAGATGGATTGGCCAATGAGTTGAGACTATTATATAATGACATTACTTTTATCAATCTACTTGATGGTGACGTGTATGCTCGCACCGGATAAGAAATACACGGTTGATGTCCTAAGGAGTAAGATCAATGCGCACTCCTTTGTGACACCCACCCATACCTAATCTTGGTGCAATGAAGTTCCTATAAGAATATTGTGCTTCGTTTGGAGAGCAACCCAATGATGTATCCCAACTCCGACAACTCTAGTGTCTCGACGTGTGGAGATTAGTAGTACGCTATGTGGAACATGTATAGGTGAAGAGGAGACAACTAAACATTTGCTTTCAATATGATCGTTCGTGAGTACTATATAGAAAAAGTATCCAACTAGTGTGGTGGTATTGTAAGTGACACCTACAATGTCCTTGACTTATTAAAATTTGTTGAGTCGTAAGGTAGGTACGTGAAGAAATGAATGAGCCTTCTAATCATCTGTTATGGTCTAATATGGGGGTTATGGAAGTTCAAGAATGACAAAATTTTCGAGCCTCTTCACCAATACAACTAAAGGGGAAAAATTGGTATTTGTAGTTGGGATGAATGGAATGTCTCACCATTTTCTCATATTTTTTTTTATATTATTATTATTTCTGTTTGTATGTTCTATCCTCGTCCAACTACTTCCTTTGCTTGGGCTTATTAATTCGGGCTAATGTCAGAAAAACCCTTAAGTTTGTACAAAATTGTCGGATTTACCCAAAGTTGATTTTTATGTTTGTTTATGCCTCAAATTCCGGAAAAATTGGTCATTTTTACACCTTTACCTTTTATGGCTGGTCAATCCATGCTGATTGGAGGGAAGATGCTGAGTGGGAGCTGACATGGCATCAGCAAGCCATGTTAGCGTTGCAGACTTCAAATGAAAAATGAGAAGCTAAACAAAGTGGAGAGGATTTGAACTTGGGTCTTCTACATTGCTGCCATCGACTTTATCCACCAAGCTAATAGCTCACTTGTGTTTTATTTCCTAACTTAATATACATAATGTGTTATGATGTAACAATTATTGTTATTGTTATTATTATTATTATTATTATTATTATTATTATTATTATTATTATTATTTTTCGAGTATATTTATATATTGAAAATCATAATTTTTTATTTTTAAAAACACATATATTGCATAAAAATATATTTTAACATATTTATTAGGTATATATGTATTTATTTTTTTATAAAAACATATTGATGTATTTTTATGCGTATAAAAACGTTTTTATATGTCTAAATATGTATAACAACATTATTTATATGTAAAAAAAACGTTATCTATATGTATACAAAATATTTTTTTATACATATATAAACATATAAAGATATGTTTGAATGTATCTATATGGTATTTTCAAATTTGTATGTATACAATATATTTTATACGAAATAAATACATATACACATACTAAATACGTTTAAATACGCTATTTATATGTCTTTTTACATAATGTATACGTATAAATATGCAAAAAAACATCTTTGCACATAATTTATACATATAATTACGTATAAAAACGTATTGATGCGTTTTTTTATTTATCAAAAACGTATTTATATGTTTATATATGTTTTTCATTCATATAAAAATACATCAATATGCTTTTATTTATACATATAAATAACGTTGCTATACATATTTAGACGTATAAATTTTTTTCATACATATAGAAATGCATCAATATGTTTTTATAAAAAAGTAAATACATACATACCTAATAAATACGTTTTTTACGTTATAAATATGTTTTTAAAAATAAAAAATTACGATCTTAAATCAATATATAGACACGTTAGAAAAATCGTAATAATAAAATAATAATAATAATAATAATAATTACTTAAAAGTTCTAGGATACACATTAAATAGGATATATTGGAAGGCACTTCACGAAAGTGATTAAAGTTTGGTGGAAATAGCTCCTTTATTATTTGTGGGAGTCGGCTGTTCGAATCTTCTTGCCTCCATTTATTTTTTTTCCTTTTTCACTTGAAGATGCTGACTTAGCTTCCAACTCAGCAATTTCATCCAGTCAGCTTAAGGGGTCACCTGCTATTGAAGGTAAATACGGGCCAGGGTAAAAGTGAACAAATTAATGCAAGTTTAAGGCATAAACGAACATAAAATCTAATTTTAGGCAAAACCGACAAAATATTGAAAATATAAGGATTTTTATGACATTAACCCTATTAATTCTATTAGCTGTTGTTATTATTATTATTATTATTATTATTATTATTATTATTATTATTTTTAAATAATAAGAATAGTTGTTTGATTATGTTCTTGTTTAAATGTTTAATCAACAATATATGTATTTTATAGTAATGATCTTATTTAAAAATTTTATATTATAATTGTAAATCAAACTGGACTTGTTTAATTATATTTCTTTGTTTTGAAAATTGTATTTTACTCTTTATTTTCCGATATTTGTGTTTCGTCCATGTTTATACCATTATAAAATGTTAGTTTCTTATTATCTCTATTCTATTTTTCACATGTAAAGTGTTTGTTTTTCTTTTTGCACCATCTTTTTACAATTTTATTATCAATAATATAATTTGTTTTTATCAGATTCCACACTTTACGTAATTTAAAAAGAAATTATCGCCTTCAAAAAAAAGAAAAACAGACGCTTTTAGACTATTGTCATTGGTGATAAGCAACAACCTCATTGCTCCTCACCATTAAAAGTATTAAACAAAGTCAAAAATCACAAATAAAAAGATTTATAAAGTTACAACTTACAACCCCATAAGGCCATAAATAAAAAGATACCTCATTGCTCCTCACCATTAAAAGTATTAAACAAAGTCAAAAATCACAAATAAAAAGATTTATAAAGTTACAACTTAAAACCCCATAAATAAAAAGATATATAAAGTTACAGCTCTTTTCTTCCCAACTATTTTGTTCTTTCATTCACACTACATGTCAAAGTTATAGTGGATTTTACTTAAAATAACTAATATCATAAAATTTTTAAGTTTTATATGTATAATTAGAAAAAATCATACCATTTTTTTTATTGGCTTTGCTCACAACTTTTACATAGAGATATCACTCTAGCCAATTTAAACATTTTCATGATTAATTCTGTTATTTTTTTTTTTTGCAAAACTGATCCCTATAGTTTACATAAAGTTGTGGATGAAATCCAAAAAATTTTCAACCTACATCACAGACCCAAAAAGTTTTCAATTTACACATTGCGAACAAACCCATGCCCTCAATTTCAACTTCCCGTCGTTGGAAAAGTCTTGTCGAAGAATCCTATTGTCGCCGGAAAATCTCAAAATCAGGATCTATTGTGTAAGTTGAAAACTTTTTGGACATGTGATGTAAGTTGAAAACTTTTTAGATCCTATCCATAATTTTTTTTTGCAAACTATATGAACCAATTTTGCAAAAAAGATAACATAATTAACCATGAAACTAGTTAAATGAGCTAAATTGATAACTTTACATAAAAGTTGTGGCCATAACCAACCAAAATAATTGTTAGGTTTTTTCTTAATTTCACGTGTAAAACTTGAGGCTTTTATGATGTTATTGATTTATTTTATAACTAAAGTACACAAATTATATACATTATGCTTTTTTTCTTTCTAAAACTAGGAAAGAATCCCTATTTTGTGGGGTTTGATACGCAAAAGAAATGGACGAAACAAGAATATTTTATTGAGTTACATTACATTAACCTAATTTCTACTTGCATAACATATACCAATTGATAATCATACTGGAAAAAGAAACAAAAAAACACCCAAAAAATGGGTAAAAGAAACAACCATTTCTACAAACTTTCTCTTTAACATAATTTCTTAAGTTTGTTTATTACAACATCCTACTTACATTTAATGTTATTATATATATTATTTGTTTACTTAACAAAAATATGAACACAACACTTTATTTGGTTTACATCAATTAGAGTCACATATTCAGTTGAAAAGTAAGTTCAACATAAACAAAGATTTTGGACAATATGTATGAATTTTTAAATTTATAAAAATAAAAATATAAACACAATAAAAGCTAATTAAAATCCAAAAAGCAAGATGCAAGATATACCCTGAAGACTAACCTCAACTGGCATCCAATATTATTAAGTTGGCTGATGAGTGAACCCAATATTATAATCCACATATTGCTAAGATGCAAGATATACCCTAAAGACTAACCTCAACTGGCATCCAATATTATTAAGTTGGCTGATGAGTGAACCCAATATTATAATCCACATATTGCTAAGTTGGCTGATGAGTGAACCCAATATTATAATTTGTAGTGATGGTGATTATTTGCTTAAGTAGATTATCCTTATATAAAAGTAAAATTAAATTAATTCTATACAACTAAATCCATTAGATAAAAAAAGTAATCCTCGAAAAAACTAACTTCAACTGGCATCCAATAGACGTTGCATCTAATCTCCGCCAGACCTCTCAACTCTGCATCAACATTCCATATATCTATGTGTTCCATAACAAAAGAAAAAATTGATCTATAAATTTAAAGATTTTAACCAAATCACCTAAAATATATTGTAAAAATGACTACCGGCACGCCTCAACCAGATTCATGAGCAAATTCACATAATGACATCGGATTTTGATCAAGTACAGTAATTGTTGCAGCAAAGGAGTTTCTTAGTTGATCAATGTTTTAACAGGATACCCCAATGAAACCACCACATTCACACCAAAAAATAAACAGTCTAATAGTTTGTGTTGTCACATGTCGTGTTGCAATTTTCAATCCTTTAAACTTTTTATTATCCTGCAATAAAGTGTTGTAGGCAGTCATTAAATCAGTAGCAAACATCGATTTCCAAATAGAAAGGAGGGAAAAAAATTAAAATTTTTTGTCTATATTCCTAACAATAAATAGTAATTTTATTTGTAGCAAAAACAAAACATTAAAAAAAATAAAAATGAGACCAGAATAGCAAAGAATAAACATTTTAGAGTTAAAATGTGAGTATTAAAATTCATAATTCCATTCCATGGCATGTATGATGAATTTATCTATAAATTAGTGTGCCATTATGTTATAAACTTGTTAATAACTTCATTCCAGGTTATAGAACCGATTGTAGAAGAAACAATGAAACTAATATAAGAGTCAACACATAGAATCTTTATGGATTTTACCGAGAACTCTCGTCAGTCCTCTCTGAATCTTTCTGTTGCTGACTCTGCACAAATATGAATACATAATCACTTTCATTAAACATTTAACTTTTTCATAAAAAAGGTATTAGATTGAACTAAGAAAAAGATTTTCGGTTAACTTACACTTGCATTAAAACTAAGTCCTCATTTTATAACACCTCTGTTTTCTATTTACTTTTCTTGGCACGACAGAGGGTGCTGTGAACTATTAAATAATAAAAGAGGTCATAAAATATTAAGAAAGAATACTTAAAAGCAAGAAATATAAGTCAATTTATCTAAATTATGTCATAAATGATATGACCCGCCTTGCTATCAATTGGAGTAGATGAATATCTAAAGGAGAATTTAAAGGTGTAATAATTGCCACCATAAATTTAACAAAAAAAAATCAAGATTAAAAGTAAGAGATAATATTGAGATCTTACATATTCAATACCCATTGATGTGCACAAAAGTACTCACTAATTTTAATATTTATTAACAAACTTAACTAACTATGTACTTATAGGCAGTGTACCTAGTCAGATTACAGTATAGCTTGGGTGAGTCGGGTGTCGATCACAGGGAACGGTGTTCTAATTAATTTACTTACTATTAAATTAACCTAATTTATTAACAAGTTTAAAAGGGGTTTTATCTGGTTTTACAAGATCAGATGAACATAAATCAAATTCAATAAAAACACACTCTTGTTTAGTTTGAATCCACTTCTCCCTAATGGCTAGCTAATGATTACAGATTATTGAGTTGGTTTTTAGTTGTATTAGTAATTTAGTTCTAACTTACCAATAATTAACTAATTCATGTCAAACCATGTATGTTCAAACATAATTAAACACAAAACTAATTATGAATGTAAATCTGCTATGTAAAATTTGTTGTATAAACGCAATTATGATCACAATACACGTTCTCTAGCACTGCTAAGCTTTATTTATTCTAATTACTAACTAAGATTGGTCAATCCTAGCTCTAACAATTCAATGTTCACTAAACCATTAGGTAAACAGGTTCATGCAGTTTAATGGTCACTAAGCTACACAGAACATGCAATCAAGCAATTAGATAAACAAATAATAGCATGCTAGGTTATTCAAATCAAACACAAGCAATTTTTACCAACTAAACTTAATCCATAGGCGTATAACTATTCATAAGTTTAAAGTTTCATCTAGCTAAACAAGAGTAGCTAGATTCAGCTGCTCATCATAGCAACTAGACCAACACAGCTAAAAATAATGAAAGACATGTTCTTATTTAACTAAAATATAAACCTTTACTCCTTTTTGGTGTTGAAAACCCTCTTCCAGAACCTTTCTTTCGCTCTGAATCGTCTCCTGGAACTCTTTTCTTCTACCAAAAGCTTCTCTCTTTCGTAATAATCAGGAGCACTTTATATAATCTTCAAAAACCCGTGCCACGTCGTGGCCAGATGTGCCACGTCATGGGCTTCAAGCAATCCGTATCCTCCAAGGAAATCCTCCGCGTCGCGATGTCTATCTTCTGGAACACCCGTGCCACGTCGTGGGCTTCATCACCACGTCATGAATTAAGTGTTTATCGTGAATTTATTATTTTCTTGTCTTTCAAGCCTCCCATGTTCCACATTTTGGCACTTTTGGTCCCTCTCTTCGAGAATCCTTTATATTGACTGAAAATAACAATTTAAAATTATAAGTATCATAATTCTAAACATATTATCAATTTATTAATAAAAATGTACTTAAATATTGCCTAAAAATAAGTATAAATATGGAAATATCAAAATACCCCACACTTATGCTTTGCTTGCCCCCAAACAAATTTAAACTTAACCCTTAATTACTAACACCACACAGAACAATCCGTCTCTAGTTCAGCCATTATGTCAAGATCTCAACGCATGCTTTTGTGTCTAAAATATTCCTAAAGTACCCCCATACTTTAAATACTCACAATCTTCATAAACACTCGCCTACTTTTTCCGAACAATGCTCATTTTATGCAACCCTCCGAATCCATCCCTAGAAAACCTCCTTATCCTCAAGGTATTTTTAGTTGAGCAACCTAAGCATACATAATCTAGAATTACAATCATTGATACCACTATAGGGCTCTTTTGGAATTCTTCATTTCTTTGACATTTGATCTTTGATTTCTTTGAATTCACCACCTTATTTGATTTGATTTCTGGTATCATCAACTTTTGAATTTCTTGGAATTTTGATCTTTTGATCTTCACTTTATTTGCTCCAAAATTCTTCACACTTTTCTCGTAATTCTCTTTTTTTTTTAAACATGTATCTCACTTTTTTCACTCAAAACCTACATGCTTAAGCAGAGGCGCTCAACCTCAACCTTTATTGGTTAATGATAATAATTTTCCTGGATACATTTCAGGTTTAGGCTGCTAAACATATTGCATCCCTCAAACCAAGTGGGGTTATGTTTTTGTTCCATGATTTCACTAAAATAAGGGAGGCCACAAATGCACTATAACGTATATTGGCTCAACTAAATATTTGAACTTTCATCGGATCATCCCACATAATACTAGCAATTATAGCTCAAATTATTATCACTAGATTCAATTATTAAAAATTCAAAATTTTCAATTTTTACTATCAAATTCTATGATTTTCTAGCAATTTACTTTTTCTACCGCTACCCCACACTTATTTCATACAATGCCCTCATTGTATGCATAAAAATAAATCAAAATTAAAGAAAAGGGAGAAAAAGGAACATACTCCCCTGGGATAGTGGCCTGAGCATCTCCAAAAGTGTGGAAAACGTGCATTTGGATATGGACTTCCAAAAATAGAAACTCGGTGTAGAACTGGTTGAATACGTAAACAAACCACGAACATGACTTGAAACTTCAATTCTTCAAAGTGGGTATTTGTAAGGAAAAATGTGGGCAATGATAAAATGGGACACGTCGTGGCAGGTAACTGCTCACGTCGTGATATGGGATGAAAGCGCGAACACCAAAATGCTATTCTTCAAACTGCAAGAACGCCACGACGTGGCGTAAGGATTCCACGTTGTGGAAACTGGGCATCAGCAGAAAATGGCTTATTTGTTTTATTTACTCTAGCAACTTTGACCAATGGCTAACTGGTTTCAGACGCTTCTATGCAAATATATTTCCCAACTGTAACCTCTCTCCTACTAATATACCCCACACTTATCTTGAATTGTGGGTTCCAATTCACGACTCTAAGCTTCCTTGACTAGACAAATACGACTCGAAAGTTAACCTTTTATGCTCCTTAGCATTCCAACGCTAATCTGAAAAATGGAACAACCAAAAAGAAATAAAAAGTAACATCATAGTTTAAGAATGTTTTACATTACACACCAAATTCAAACATAAAACAAAAAAAACTACTCAAAAACAAAACAAAAGAAAAAGAAATAAAATCAATCATCATCTTGATCTTGTGCTCCACTTGGCCCTGCCCCGTCATTCTGCGGACGCCATAACTCCTCCTATGTCGGAAAATAGGGATACTGTGGTGGCATAGAAGGTGGTCGGGTCACACCCAAATGCGAATAAATACCCTCAGTAAGTTGGGTATGGTAAATGGCATGCCCCCGTAGATTATCTAAATACGTTCCCACCCGACTCTAAAAAGGGTCGGTGGGCACTCCCTGCACATACTGCGAAGCAGCACGTTCTCTCTCGACTTCACCTCTAGCCCGCACATTCCGACGCCGTGGTCTGGCTGGTGGTTGCTATCCTGGCTGCACCTCCTCTTGCTCATCATCTATCGGCGGTATAACAAAACGACCCCCGATATTCACCACCGCCCGCATAACACCCAAGACTTGAATGGTCAAGTCTGTGTCCAGGAATCGAGTAAGATTCCTCACAAAGTCATGGGTCAAAATATGATATGACCTAGCCAGGCGAGTAACCAAATGCCCCCCAGTAATAGGGCTCCCGGGCCTAGAATTAGCCGCTTTCTTCCCCATGAACCTCGCCAACATATAAGGTTAATCATAGCAAACTCCCGGGGTAATAAGAGTCCATAAATAAAACAGATTCTGAATGGAGACTTTATCACCATGATGCTTGTGATTTATTGAAAAAGTGATAAGGCGGTGCAAAAATCGGAAAACAGGATTCTGAATTTGTGACTCACTCGAGTCACGAGTGTTGTACTTATTGTTAGAAATGCCCCGCCAGAACTGCACATCCATAGTACCGGGAGCAAAATCCCGAACACATCCAAGCAAGAACGGAATGAAAAACGGAGATTGTGTCTCCACTTCTGTATAAAGCCCCATACGCCAAGCAAATTCCCGAAGACTACACTCTCTATACACACCACCTAAACGAAACACAAGTGCCCGGTTGTAGGTGAAATCAAGGGTGCGTTCCTCGAAGCATACGGTAGAGAAAAACTCTACCGACAATTCCCGGTACACGGGTTCTTGAATGGCAAATAAATTCCTCCACCCGTGACAAGTGAAAGAAAACTGATCTCCAACATAAGTCTTCAACCAATAACGTCCCAACTCAGCTACCATTCCCACTCCACCAAGCCATCCCCAATCGATAATTGGGGATATTGCAAACTCCCTATTATACAACCATCCAAGCCGATTCTCGTAAGTAGTTAGCAACGGTCGGGGAATGTTTTGAGGAAACTGGTATAAGGGATGTATGCTTGTTACATCTATCGGGTTTTCCTCCTGTGGAACAACTCGTCATGGTCCCATTTCTGCATACAAAAGCAAACCAAAGCATCAAACAACCAACACATTAAAACAATTTAAACCTGTTTCACAGAAGTCACGACGTGGCCAGACTACGCAACGTCGTGGGCCGCGATCGGTCACAGTTTCCAGATCGGTCCATGCCGTATCTACCAAAATTAGTGCTTGGGGTTTGTTCCTATGGACATTTAAGGGATATTCAATCTAAAATCAACCACTAGATTCAACCAATTTCGTGAACCATACAAACCCTAACCATGAAAACTTGAAATTGGAAGAACTAACTACAAAATAATGAGTAAAACACATACCAAGTAGATTAATTGGCAAGATCTTGCAAGGAAATTGGATGTAGATTAAGAAATTGGCTATGGGATATGTTGTTCCCGTTCATGCGGCAGTCTTCAAGTGTGATTGGGGCTTATTGGTCAAAAGGGTTTTAAGGAAATGGTCCCCTCTAATTTTTAAAGGCCACGAAGTGGCTAGCTATGCCCACGTCGTGGACCTTAAATCTGCTTTATAGTCCCGTGTTTCCGTATAGACCCACGACGTGGCTGGCTATGCCCACGTCGTGGAAACTGCCAAATTGCACAATTCTTTAAAATCATACATTTTAACTAACTACTTTGCATATCATTATTAATTAAAGTTCCCTATAGTTAATTCTTTACTAATTATAAGTTATTAGATGATGAATTGATGTCTTTCCTAGTTTCAAAAAAAAAATATTAAAAGGAAAGAAAATGCAAACCAAACTCGGGTTGCCTCCCGAGAAGCGCTTCTTTTTCTTGGAGTCTTGAGCTGGACTCCATGCATTCTACGTTGAATCTTCGGAAGAGTCCACCATTGAGATCTTTTGTTCCTTGAACCGCCGCTTGTAAGCTTGAACTCGTCTTTTATATGTCTTCTTTGAATTCTCCTTTTTTGCCTTGCCCTCTTCTTCAAGCTTGCGTTTTGTGCCCTTAGTTTGTTCCTTGCACTCCATAGCATCCTCCTCTTCTTTCACCACCGGCCTTGTTACTCTTGAAGTGACATCCTCTTCATCACTTGTCATTTCCTCATCCTCTTTGCTCACCCAAGAAGGCGGACTCTTGTAAGCTATGACTTCAATCAAATACGGAACAGATGCCCTCGGTTTTGTCCTTTTGAGTTGATGAACTGCCTTTATCTCTTCTTCCATAAGCTTTTCCAGTTCTTTCAGTTCATTCTGTTCATTAATTGTGATCACCTCTTCTTTATCTTCTTGAAAGTCATCTTTTATCCCAAAGACTTGTTCATCTCCAACCCTCAAAGTGAGCTTAGACTCGCGGATATCAACAAGGGCTCCAGCAGTGTTAAGTAATGGCCGACCAAGGATTATTGGAACATCCGGATCTTCTTTCATGTCCAAGACTACAAAGTCTATTGGAAAAACAAATTTTCCAATTTTCACCAAAATATCCTCCATGATGCCACGGGGTTGTGTCACCGAATGATTTGCCATGTGAATCTTCATTTTTGTAGCCTTCATCTTCTGAATCTCTAATTTTTGATAAAATGAAAAAGGCATCAGATTAATGCTAGACCCAGAATCGGCTAAAGCATTAACCTTCATTTTATTCCCAAACTCACATGGAAGAGTGAGGCGTCCAGGATCCCCCATCTTTTCTGGTGTTTCTCCCAACACAACTTTTGAAGTTTGTTCAGTTCGAATCACTGTAGACTGCTTCTTTAATTGACTTCGAGTGTTTATCAAGTCTTGCAATAATTTCTGGTTCTTGGGGGTTTTGGATAAGGACTCGACAAAGGGGGTGTTAATTAGGACCCCCTTCACATGCTTTACAAATTCTAAATGCTCCTTCTCCAGTTGATTGAGTGTAGCTCGGGTGGGAAATGGAAAAGGTGGATGATAAGCTGGAACGGGCTCAAAGTATTTTTGATCAGACATGTGCCACGTCGTGGCCAGAGGAGTGCCACGTCGTGGCGAGCCTGGTTCAACAATTTTTCCACTTTCGGTCCTTGATTTCTTGGGCTGCTGCAGTTCTTCTTCCAATGCCTCCAGGAACTCAGATATTGCATCTTCTTCAGTATCGATGGCCGTTACGTGAGATTGGGTCTTTACTTCGGGATTCTTCGGGGACAATTTTTCATGAACTAGAGTGGCTAGTTGACCAAATTGTACTTCAAGGTTATGGATGGAGGCTTGCTGGTTCTTTATCAAAGTTTGTTGTTCCAAAATGGCGGAATCGGTGGCATCGTGTCTCTTTTCTGAAGCCTCCATAAACTTCATCAAAATGGTCTCTAGGTTGGGTTTCTTCTTGGCCGGCGGCTGCTCCTTTTGATAAAGGCCTCGACCTGTCTGCCTATATTTCTCTTCTTTTTGCTTCTTATACTCTCATATGGCAGCCACTCCTTCTTCGGTTTCCTCCAGTCCTCATCAAACTTATCCCCACTAGAGTAGCACACTTGAGCTTTTCTGTTCCCAAACTCATCTACATTGTAGTCCTTGGTCAAGTGTGGACCACTGCATCTCTCGCACCCCACTCTTATGGCATGTATCGACTGGTCCATTTGTGTTATCCGGCGATCCATGTTATTCAGCATGGCCATGACAGCTGCAATTTCTTCAGTTTGGGCCCCTCCACCGCCTTTGATTCCATCTTGCCTTGGGTTGTGGTATTCGCGAGAGTGCTTCGCGAATTCTTCAATTAGCTCCTTGACCTCCCTTGGATTTTTCTTTGTCAATGGTTCTTGAGAATCAAGGAGTTGTCTTGTCATCACATTAACCCCGTCATAAAAGATTGACATCTCTTGCTGCATATTTAGGTCATGTTGAGGGCAATTTCTGAGCAAGCCCTTGTACCGCTACCATGCTTCGTATAGTGACTCCCCCGGCTGTTGCTCAAAGTTGGCTATTGCCTTCTTGAGTTTGGCTATCTTGGATGGCGGGCAAAACTGGTCCAGGAATTGCTCACGCATTTGAGCCCAAGTGGTGATTGTACCCGGTGGGAGCGCTTTCAACCACTCCTTAGCAGCTCCTTTGAAAGTGATGGGAAGCATCCTATGCAAGACTGTGTTTCTGTTGACATTTGGGACATTGAAGTAATCCGTAATGTCGTTGACTTCATCTAGATGCTTAAAAGCATCCTCATGATCTTTACCGAAAAATGGGATGTCCTTGAGTGCGGTCAATATGTGTCCCTTCAGCTCGAATGTGGCAGTGGCAGGTATTGCGGGTTGGACTAAACCGGGACCCACATCTTCTCGGATCCGCTTCTTGTAAGCTCCCATGGACATTTCTTCAATCGCTGCCATCTCGTTCCTTGTCTCATTCTTGGGTTCGCTCGTGTGTTCTTCAAATTCTGGCTCGGTATCGCTTTCGGACTCGGTTTGGACGGGTGTATGATCCAAATGCTCAAGATTTCTCTTATGCCTCGCCGATGAACTTGACTCTCCTGTCTTCTTTCCCGACTTCCTAGAAAAAGCTGACTTCAATTCTTGCAAGGGCGTCTTTTTCTTGTGAAGTGCAGACTCGGGGTCTTCAAGTGGTGGCACCAAGTGTGTGTTTGAGCTTCTGGTCATGAACTCCTGCAACTTGCTAAACTAAAAACGTAAAACTGAACTAAAATAAGAAAAATTAACTAAAAACTAAAAATTTAGTTTTCTATCTGTCCACGTCGTGGCAGGTATTACGCCACGTCGTGGACTCTGTGTCTGACAGAAAATTTTTATTTTGCTGAAAAATTAACTTTTTGTGGTTTTTATTTCACAAAAAGGATCGATCAATTTAATGCAAATAAATAAGCTAAAAACTAAGCCGTTCCCCGGCAATGGCGTCAAAAACTTGATGTGCACAAAAGTACTCACTAATTTTAATATTTATAACCTAACAAACTTAACTAACTATGCACTTTATAGGCAGTGTACCTAGTCAGATTACAGTATAGCTTGGGTAAGTCGGGTGTCGATCACAGGGAACGGTGTTCTAATTAATTTACTTACTATTAAATTAAGCTAATTTATTAACAAGTTTAAAAGGGGTTTTATCTGGTTTTACAAGATCAGATGAACTTAAATCAAATTCAATAAAAACACTCTCTTGTTTAGTTTGAATCCACTTCTGCCTAATGGCTAGCTAATGATTACGGATTATTGAGTTGGTTTTTAGTTGTATTAGTAATTTAGTTCTAACTTACCAATAATTAACTAATTCATGTCAAACCATGTATGTTCAAACATAATTAAACACAGAACAAATTATGAATGTAAATCTGCTATGTAAGATTTGTTGTATAAACGCAATTATGATCACAATACACGTTCTCTAGCACAGCTAAGCTTTATTTATTCTAATTACTAACTAAGAGTCGTCAATCCTAGCTCTAACAATTCAATGTTCACTAAATCATTAGGTAAACAGGTTCATGCAGTTTAATGGTCACTAAGCTACACAGAACAAGCAATCAAGCAATTAGATAAACAAATAATAACATGCTAGGTTATTCAAATCAAACACAAGCAATTTTTACCAACTAAACTTAATCCATAAGCATATAACTATTCATAAGTTTAAAGCTTCATCTAGCTAAACAAGAGTAGCTAGATTCAGCTGCTCATCATAGCAACTAGACCAACACAGCTAAAAATTATGAAAGACATGTTCTTATTTAACTAAAATATAAACCTTTACTCCTTTTTGGTGTTGAAAACCCTCTTCCAGAACCTTTCTTTCGCTCTGAATCGTCTCCTGGAACTCTTTTCTTCTACCAAAAGCTTCTCTCTTTCGTAATAATCAGGAGCACTTATATAATCTTCAAAAACCCGTGCCACGTCGTGGCCAGATGTGCCACGTCGTGGGCTTCAAGCAATTCGTATCCTCCAAGGAAATCCTCCGCATCGCGATGTCTATCTTCTGGAACACCCGTGCCACGTCGTGGGCTTCATCGCCACGTCGTGAATTAAGTGTTTATCGTGAATTTATTATTTTCTTGTCTTTCAAGCCTCCCATGTTCCACATTTTGGCACTTTTGGTCCCTCTCTTCGAGAATCCTTTATATTGACTGAAAATAACAATTTAAAATTATAAGTATCATTATTCTGAACATATTATCAATTTATTAATAAAAATGTATTTAAATATTGCCTAAAAATAAGTATAAATATGGCAATATCACCCAAGTATCTCAGATTCTAAAAAAAATAATAAATAAGTCTGTGAAAGAAAATCTTACAGGTCCATAAGGCCAGTACAAACCATGACTTTGTTGACCAAGATGATTCCCATGAACTCCAAAGGACCTTGCTAGGAAACGTACCTGTTAATGTTAAACATGTAGATTTGGAATCAATGAGGAAGATTGTATGAGTGATGACTAAAAACACATAAATGCAGTTGATAAAACACTAACTGATGGTGATTTTACATGAAGTATTTACATCTCCAAAAGAATTTCAAACCGTAGAATAGATAACAATCATGCAACTGATCACTGGAGAAGTTTTCTACAAACTTCACTGTAACATAGACTTCACCAATTATAACAATCATGTACCTGATCATCGGAGAAGTTTTCTACAAACTTTACTGTAACATAAACTTCACCAGTTATTACTCATCAATATTCAATAATTACCTGCAAACTTCACCATAAGAACTGTATCACCTTCCTTATATGAGTATTTAATAATTCTTGAAGCAATAACTACATGACTAGATGGAATGATGGGGTTGCTGGACAGATGATTCCATAGATCTTTCCTCTTCTTATGTCTGCCTAGAAAGTTGCTCCTTTCCTTGCTTGTGACATATCCAACACTATCATTTGGCAAGTTATTGCTAATCAGATGTGATGATAGAAGAGCAACCAGGAAAGAAAAAGGGCTAATTAGTTAACCAAAATTCTCAACTAAAGATAGATTTAACCATGAATCCATGTGTACACTGACAACACAATGTAAACAGAGCTTCACAAGACCCTATACAAAATACAATTCAGATTCAAAAGTTAAATGTAGAAAAAAGGAAAAAAAAAAGAAATATCTCGACATCTATAAAGAAATCAGAGGCATAAAGAGCACTCATTACCACTATTAAGTTCTAACTGTTGGTATGTGATCACTTATAGCTCTGAGGTAACCTGTGGACATCCACCCTTCTACCACCCAGATGAGTATGCAGTCGCAATCAATTCCATCTGATCAAGTTAAAAAAAAGTGCTAATAAAAAAAGTTCATTCTGTCAACGAAATCCGGAATAAAAAATAGGGTTTTAGATACAACTTGATGTGGAGGTAACGAAAGAGCTGAGTGGTTTTGGGTGTAATCAAAGGAAGTGATCCAATTACATCTGAGGTTGTATACATTTATTGGCAAACTACCGGACAATTGATGGATGTTCAAATTAAACCCAACCCTAATCCAAATTGATAGAAATTAGCAGCAGCATACTCAAAAATTAAAATCAAATAGGCAAGAAACATGAATAACCAAAACGAACCTACTTCTAAAAGGAAGCAAACAACCAATTTAAAGCCTAAATTATACAACTTAAAAAGAAAAAGAGTGGTTGGGTTTTACTTGAGAAGCTTTTTACTGGGAAGGGCGATTGAATCTCCATTACTCAGTTAAGTTGAATAAGTTGTAGATAGCAAAGTTAACACTTGTTTTGGTCTTTGACTAATCAATTTGCATTAACAACTGGAAGGGAATATTGACCTGCGCCGATAGTGATGAGAAAGATATGATTATCATACAAAGGAAATAGTGATATGAGACTGTAAACATTACCTATTGACAACACATAGAAGAAGAGACGAAAGGCTACACCTGCAACATACAGTAGAAAGAAGAAGGATAAAATAGGAAGGAAGACATAAAACAATAGAAGCGATGGAGGAAGAAATCGAGGAACTCTTTAGCAGGGCAAGTGTTACATACCTCGAGCAAAATCACTGAGAGCAGTGGAAGGAACTGGAAGGCAGAGGAATGGTCGACCAGATTTAAGCGGGGGCAAGATGAGAGCAGGAAGAAACGATCTATGAAATCAGTGGCGGTGGGGTATTTAGATAGAGATAGAGGAGTCGATAAGGGGAAGCACGACTCAGAGGCGGTCGAGTGTGGGGAAGGTGGAGGAGACATTGAGTTGGAGGCGGTTAGAGAGTTTCTCGAAGAACGTATGTACATCAGTCGAGTTAACCTTTTTTTTCAAATGAGGCAGAGGGAGAGGCAGTGGTGGCCGTCTGATTAAAAGATACGTAGGAGCGGGTGGAGCGGAGTAAGGAGGCGGTAGAAGATGAGAGAGTCAATCGTTGTGTGTTCGGAAGAGGAGAAAGAGCGATGGAAAGTCCTGGAACGATAAAAGGATCGATAAAGGCGGTGACAGTAAGACTATTGGTATTGGCTTCTTTAGGCGGTGGACGGTGGAAGGATCGGGAAGTGTTCCAAGGAACGAAGCGGTGAATACTCACACTAATCTCATTGTTATTGGTTAAATTGGCCGTGGAATCAGGCAGAGAACACATTGTTGTTACTGTCACCCACTCCACTGTCCAAAATTTATGAAAAAGATAAAAAAAAAACCCACCAATAGGAACAGAGTACTGTTCCTAATGGGGGTTGTATATATATATATATATATATATATATATATATATATATATATATATATATATATATATATATATATTAAAATTTATAATTTTTTTCTATAAAATAAAGAATATTAGTTTTTAATAAATAAAATAAATTGTTGATATTATATATAATTTGCATAATAAAAATTGGTTATAAAACAAAATAATAAAAGCTTTGGATTGTTTGGGTTGATAACAAAGATAGTCTAATTATTTTTATTGGGTTGTGTATAGATATTAAAAAGTTGGGTTGTTATGATCATTACTAGGTGTGAGACTCATGTATTAAATGAGTTTAATTAAAAAAAATTAAATTTGAAATTTTAACAATTTGAAAAAGTTTGAATTTATAAGAAAAATGAGAAAAAATTTAAATAATTAAAATTAGTAAGGCTTTAATGTATTGAATACATTACATATATATAAACCATTTCTAATAAATACTTTACATATATATTACCTTACATATTGAATATGAAATTTTAATTTAATAAAATGAAAAATACAATAAAATGACAAGTGGAAAATAGAAAATTTAAAAATTCTAGAAAATGTCATGTGTCCAAATGAATGACAAGATGACATGTGGCAAAAAACATTCATTTATTATAGTAGATTTATTATAGTAGATTTATGGTAGTTATATAACCCTTTATAAAATGATAAATCCTAAGCATCGAAGAAGAAAATGGAGGAAATAGATGCCTTGGCGGAAACAAGAGACCTGATACCTCATGAATTGGGAACAAGAACTAACTGTCACAGAAAAGTTGTTGAATTTGAAAAATTAGCAACAATGGACTTAAAACAAAGATCCAGGATAAAATGGATGGTGGATAGGGATGAGAACTCTTCATTCTTCCACAGATATGTGAACAACAGATGCCGCAAGAACCAAATACAAGGAATAACAGTTGATGGTTTGTGGATTACTAATCCATCCCAAATAAAAATAGAGATTCATTCCTTTTTTGCAGATAAATTCAAAGAGAGATGGAGATCTAGACCAAAACTAATTAATCACAGATTTAAAAAGATGTCCCAAGAAATTCGAGATATGTTGGAGGCGGAGATTGGGGTGGAGGAGATTAAATTGGCGGTCAGCTCCTGTGGCAGTGATAAGGCACCGGGGCCCGACGGTTTTACGTTTAAGTTTTTTAAAACGTATTGGGACTTGGTGAAAGATGACATTGTGGAGTTTGTAAAATACTTTGAAACATTGGGAAAATTTTCAAACGGATGTAACTCTTCATTTATATCCCTAGCAGCAAAGGTGAAAGACCCATTATCCCTTAAAGATTACCGTCCAATAAATTTCATAGGAGCCCTATACAAAATAATAGCAAAGATCCTTGCTAATCGGATGAGGAAACACATCGGTGGGTGTATCAATGAAGTCCATTCAGCTTTCTTCACTACTAGAAAAAGGCCTTTTACGACGCTCATTGCGCGTCGTAAAACGCTCAGACGACGCGCAAATGCGTGTCAAGGAAGGCCCTGTCATAAAGAGAGACGACGCGCATTTACAACGCGCATTTACGACGCGCGGTTACGACACGCAATGCGTATCAAGGAAGGCCCTGTCATAAAGGAAGACGACACGCATTCGCGTGTCGTAACCTTACGACGCGCGTGTTAATGACACGCAATGCGTATCAAGAAAGCCCCTGTCAAGAAAGGCCATGTCATAAATGAAGATGACATACATTTTTGCGTATCGTAAATTTAAATGTTTAAAAAAAATAAATTTATATATTTATTAATTTTTAAATTAAATTTTCATTTAATTTCTTATAATAGAAATAAAATACCATATACAAAAAATACAATCCATTGCATAATATAAAATAAATTGCACAAATTATAATGTCATACAAAGAATCATTCAAATGTTAAACAAAAATAATACATTGCTAACATGTGTTATACATTCCTATAAAACTAACAAATAATCATACAACTCTGTTTCTTACTGGAAAGGAATGCCAAACATGATTACAAGTCTCCCTTAATCTTGATTATAATCAAATGTATCTTTAATTGTTTATATAAATGAAGCTTAAATGATGTCTTTAAATAATGAACACAATAAATGTTATAAACCTTTTGAGGCCCCATAACATCAGGATCTGAGTTTTCTATTTCAACTGCAGGACTACCGTTAGTTTAAGGATCACTTTTTGGACGCTTTTTCTTCTGCATACATTAACAAACATGTTAACTTTCAAGAAATATATTTAGTTTTTAGGCTCATAGTGGCATGCATATAGCTGAGGTACTGAGAGAAAGGTATACATACAGCTAGTAAGACATCCAGACTATCCATAACAGGTGGTTTCAAATTTTCATAATCAACTGCATTGTAAGATAACATGAACACAAGAAAGGTAATCAAAGGTTAAAATATTACATATTTACATGTTAAAAGTGTAAAGAAAAGATGATGTGGTTACACAGCTTACCATCAGAATTTAAGAGGTCGCTACTTAATGTGTGTCCTACTTGTGCCATAGAAATCAACTACAATCACCACACACACCGAAAAGGGTCATGTATACAGAAATGGTGGATAGAAGAGAAAGAAGATAAAGCTAAAAAACTACCTGCATTGTAGTAATAAACTCTTTGAAGCCAAGAAAGCCTTGTCGTCTAGAATCTGCAATTGCCCATACCTTAAGAAGTAGTATGAACAAGCGTAGAGAAATAGTTAGGACAGATTGGGATTAAAAGAGTAGAAAAGCAGAAAGAGAACTATAAGCTAACTTCTGTGCCCTTATGAGCACACTTAGCAATCAAATTAATGATCAAAACTTGAGGAGGTAAAACACTATCTAAAAAATAAATAATCATTTATTTAGAGAGTTGAATGCAAATAATAGTAACATACTCTTATTGATTTGTTCTAAAATCAAGAAATTCCTATGGTTTTGGTCCTAAGAAAGTTGAAATGACTATTTTTCCCTTTTACTTTTAATTAATAAAATATTAAAACAAATATGAAAAAACATAAAAAAATAAATTAAAAGGGCAAAACAGTCATTTCAAATCTTTCAGGGACCAAAACCAATTTTGTAGTTTTGTCAACAAAAAAATAGTAATTTTTATCATTTAAAACTTCAATTCAAAAACACTTAACCTCTATTCAGCATCACTTCTAGGTAGAAGGGTAAAATGGTCATTTACTCAATAAATAACCAGTTTATATGTTCATTCATTACTTTCAAGAGACATATATCATTTATCCATCCAGAAATTTAACAGAAAAAAATTAAAAAAAGAAAAAAAAGGAAGAAAGCTCTTACCTGTTATGCAAAGGACCATACCATTAAGCAACAACCATCCCTCATGGCCATTCCTTGAGAAGAATTGATAGATATAATGTGGAGATATTGCCTTGAAAATAGAAGGGTAATGATATATGATGTTGTAAATTCCAATAAAAGGAGTAGTCAATGTCCATGCACCCATAATAGGTGAGAACAAAAAGCTCGCTCTTGCAGTTCCAAATTTTTGAACCAAAAAACAGAACAACAAGAACTAATGCAGACAGAGCTTCCATTAGAGCTGAAAAGTAAAAAAAACATAAAAAAAATATGACAAGATCTTTATAAATGTAGTTGAATAAACAAAAATCAGAGGAATGATGCACAGATGATGATGAAGCAGAGACAAATAAGAAAGTAGATTCAAAGAAGAAAGGATGGTTTTCATCCATGTTCCAAAAGTTAGTTTATAACTCGTATTTTTTTTTTCATTTTTAGCATTTTTAATGGTCATTTAGTCTCGTTTAGATGGTCTATTCAGTCTAGAAAGGCAACACTCCTTATGTTGTAACAGAGTTGGAAAGTCAATAAATCTTGCCAAGGTATAAAAAAGTATTAAAAATTGAATCTTGGCATACAAAAAACAAAAAAATAATATGTGAAATGTTGTGTGCATAATCTGGTAAATATATATATATCATCAAGGATATTAATTATTATTTATTAAAATCAAATAAATCATTTTAAAAGCAAAAAGTAGGCTACTTACCACATTTTTTGGAAGAGATGTTGTAACAGACTTTCCAATATCTGATGCAGCCATAAGTTCATCAGGAGGAGGCTTTTCATTAAAGACATCCCTACCCTTGGTTGCATCATCAGGTTCCTCTGGTTCTCTTCGGCTATTTTTATTTTTATAACATATGAACAATCATAAATATATGATTTTACTTTTACACAAAATAATATATATATATATATATATATATATATATATATATATATATATATATATATATATATACCTGAACAAATAGATTCTGTGTTTCTTAAAAGCACAGCATAACAAAGTAGGATCTGTCATGGGATCTTTGCTTTCATTCACATTTACAGCAGCAGCAGGAATTTTTCGCACTTTTTTACTGCTTTGATCACCTTGATACAAAACAATTCTTAAAAACCTGTCATTATTTTCCACCTTCCCTAATATTCTGGAAACTTTGTTTGTGTGCAGATTTACAATCTATCACCAATTTATGAATAAAACATTAGAAAATAAAATCTTCGGATTACTGCATACACCTTAGAATTTGAGAAAAACAAAATGGCACAAGGTAAAATTTCTTACTTTAATACCAAGGAGGGTTGGATAAATAATGAAATTAGAGCTTTCATCAAATAGTGCATTTGGCTGTGGGACATTTTCTGTTTTTTCAATTTCTCTTTCAACTGCCATTCTTCTCCCAAAATCAATAGCTTCTAATCGATACAAAGGAACATCGCTTCTTTGAAGATCTTGAGCATTCTAAACAAACCAAAGTTAGGTTAAATCTTCAGAATAGTTAAGGTTATATACATTTAAATGTCATGAAACTGAGGGCAAAAGAGTAAATTTACTTACCTCAAGTGATTCATCATAGACACGTCTTAGTTTACCAGTTCTATACCAAAATATACGTATTCTTCGATCTGGTGATGTGATTGCAAATTCTTTAATTTCATCATCAAAAAAATTAAGTTTTTTTAATTAAAATATGTTGATATTGAATGTTAGATACCTGTTCAGAATCACCCCACTGGCGGAAAGCAGAAAAGGATTGCAAACGAGTTCAAATATACTGGCCACCAACTGTGAGCCCAGGTCCCTCTACAATGAGAAAGAAAAATAGTAAATGAAAATGAAAATAGATTTATTATTTGTCTTATAAAAAAAAGATTTACCTGAGCCACATCATTCAAAAACCCCTCACGCACAAGACCACTGATGACCTCCATTTTTGATGTGACCTTCCTTGAAAAAAGATAATAGAAAAATTAAGATTGTAAAAGTTTAACAAGAATCATGTATATGAGATACATCAAAATTGCATATGAAAGTGAATATGTGAGATCATGGGACAATATATAGTTAGATATTTATAAAATAACCAAAAAAAAGTCGTTACTCTTTATGCAACACAAAACACACCTGGTTAGGCAATGCTCTTAGAGAAATGATCAATTCAGCAGGATGATCATCTCCGTCTCTACCTGCACGTACCTTTCCAGGTGTAGCATCTAAAACCCAAACCTTAAAAAATAATAACAACATCTTATAATATTATTTATCCAGACATCACTTAATGACAAGAAACAAAACAGGGCCTTACTCTTACAGGCCTTGCAAGTGGCTTTGCAGCTTGTTCGACCATGCTCAGTGAAACTGGATCATAATAATAAGTATGAAAACCAAGGAAAGAGAGCACTAGTATAGTTTTAACTTCCATTTTGCCCCACCAACTTTACCAACCTGATAATTATACACAAGTGAAATCCAAATCAAAATCTAAAAACACAAACTCAACTCAATCTAGATACATAATACTTGAAACAAAGCTTAAGAAGTTTTGATGCCAAAAGGCAAAAAGGAAGATCACTTACAGCAGCAACAGATTTGTTGTCAGGGTGATCTTCTTTGAACTGCTTTCTAAAGTCCTCCCTTTATAACATTAACAAGAGGAAAAATATTTAAACTTTGGAAATGGAAGTAAAACATGAATGTAGTGATAAACGAAGAACAGCTACTAACATGAACACAAAGAAGGCGCTAGCGGGTCTCTTGGGTTTATTGGGATCCTTAGCTGCTTTCCCCTTGGCTGCAGTCTTCTTTACAGCCAACCTAAAATTACAACAAACAATTGTTAAAAAGTACCGAAATCATGATCCTGAAGAAGAACAAAACCTAATTTCATTGAAGATGAAAAAAAATACAACATTAAACCCTAGCAGATGGTATGTTTTAAACATAGTTAGATTAAATCGTACTTGGTATCGGCTTTCCTCGTAGCACCGCTTGATTTGCTTCCTTTCATCGTTTGATCCCGAATGAAACAACCGAAACAACAACCTAGGTCAAAAATTGAAGCGAAAATGGTTGTAAATGAAAAAAATTAGAGTCGACATCGAGGAAAAAGAGGAAGAAAACATACCTAGTTAGCAAAAAATCTAGGGTTAGGGTTTGATTCGTTTGCGATTGGGGGATACTGGGGTAAGGAAATTGACTTATAAATGGCTACGATACGTCGGCAATAGAACTATTTGGGCGGGAAGATTTTCATTCCAAGAGGGCTTGATTATGTTCATGATTTTGGGCCCATTTTGGATAAAACAATGGGGCTTCATTGGTGGCCGTGGTGAACCAAAGAGAAGACGAGGGGTGGTGGGTGTCTAGGTTGTTGTTGAACAGTAGGGGTAGAGAGAGAGAGAGAGAGAGACTTACAGTTGGTCGTGTATTACCTGCATCAAATTGAAATTAAGGGAATGTTGATAGGGCGGAGGTGGTGAATGAGATGTTTGGTGATACTGATAAGAAGGAGATCAAGTAGAGATCCGATGAACGAGATGTTTGATGATACTGAAGATGAAGATGACGGACCTAGGGCTTTTTCTTGCTAAGTAGAAGAGGCGGGGGGATTAATTTTGGGATTCAATAGGCGGGGGTAATTTTCGTCGATTTCATTTCCCGCCTAAAACGCGTGTTTCACTTAAAATTATAAAGCGACACATTCACATGACACACATTTTATGAAAGGTGCCCTCCGCATTTCTTTTTTTTTCTTTTCTGACACTAATTTTAGGGCGCGCAAAAATGCATGCCCTCTATCCTTCAAATTTTGCAAAACTGACATTATCTTTTAGGGCACTTACAAATGCGCGTCGTCTATCAGCGAGTGTCATTGTTTGCGCGTCATTAAAGGGCTATTTTCTTGTAGTGCTTAGAAGGTCGCAATATTTTGGAGGGTCCTCTCATTGTAAACGAGTTGGTTTCTTGGACTCAAAAAACTGGAAGAAAGATGTTGCTACTTAAAGTGGCTTTAATAAAGCCTTTGACTCGGTCAACTGGGAGTACTTGGATTCAATTATGATGCAGATGAATTTCGGTGAAAAATGGAGGAGATGGATAGCAGGATGTCTAGAATCATCTAAAGCTTCTGTATTGGTGAATGGCTCTCCCACAAAGGAGTTTGATATGTCAAAAGGTGTTCGACAAGGAGACCCGATGTCCCCATTCCTATTCATAATAGCTATGGAAGGACTACATGTCATGATGAGCTCGGCTGTGGAACGGGGATTATTTGACGGGATGAAAATCCCAAACTCTAACATTAATATCTCTCATTTGTTTTACACAGATGACGCATTGTTTATAGGTCACTGGTCTCAAAGAAATATCGCTAATCTAGCAAGAATATTAAGATGCTTTCACGTGGTATCTGGATTAAAGGTGAAATTCAATAAATCACGGGTTTATAGTATTGGAGGTGAACCCAGTGAGGTAAGTGACTGGGCCTCCCCTCTTGGATGTGAACCATCAGCCCTCCCTTTCACGTATTTAGGCGTACTCGTGGGAGACGATATGAACAGAAAAAACGCATGGAATCCAATAATCGATAAATTTAAGTCAAAATTGTCGACTTGGAAATCAAAAACACTAAGCTTCGGAGGTCGGGTAACTTTAGCAAAAGCAGTACTAGGAAACCTACCCACGTACTATCTATCTCTGTTTGCTGCACCAATTGGAGTGATTAAAGATTTGGAGAAAATCCAAAGACAGTTTATTTGGGGAGGGACGAAATACAAGTCAAGTATACATTGGGTTGCCTGGGAAAAAATCACAGCCCCAAAACAGGTGGATGGTATGGGCTTGGGTTCTCTTAGAACTCTGAATCTGGCTCTATTATCGAAGTGGCTATGGAAACTCAAGGTGGACCCGACACACCTATGGGCCCGCATTGTCACGGCCATACATAAGCTTGGAAATAATCTTAATGATTGCTTTGCAAAGTCGTCGACAAGTGGTGTATGGTCGAACATTGTGAAATCATTTAAGGCAACGGAGAAATTAGGCTTGTCAAAAAGAGAAGTAATGAAGTTGGCGAACTCAAACGACAGATGGATATCTGATTTTGAAGAAGATGGTGAATTATCTGTAGCATTGTTAAGAACACGGCTCGATAGGGCATCCCACCCGGTACCAGATGGTGAATTCACATGGTCTAACGCGGTTCCAAAAAAGGTCGCGTGCTTCGTATGGAGGGCAAAACAAAATCGAATCCCATCAAAGGTGGCGCTAATCAAAAGAGGGGCCTATGTTAACGCCATTACTTGTGATGTGTGCCAAGTAATTGATGAAACAACAGATCATTTGCTGATAGAGTGCCCGGTGGCGAAAGAAGTGTGGTCAAAGGTGGAACAATGGTGTGGTATAGCGAATTCCATCTTGGAGTGTACTACAGTCAAGGAGGTGCCGGTGAAGGACAGAAGATGGGGAAACTGCCCAAAGGAAAAGAAAATTGCTGAAGCTATAAAATATGAGACAGTTTGGTGCCTCTGGAAGGCAAGAAACGAAAGAGTTTTCAGAAACATTAGAAGTCAACCGGCGAAGATAGTGGATAATATCAAAACGGTATTATTCACTTGGATAAAACATATAATCAAAAAAGGTGTCTTGGATTGAAATTTATGGTGTAACAATCCGCTAAAATGCGGATAAGTGTATGTAGGCGTTATCTTGTAAAACTAAATTATTTTGTATTCTTTCGCTTCTCTAGCATCTTGCTAGTGAAGCCTTTATAATATATTTGCCGGTTCCAAAAAAAAAAAAAAAGTAAATGGCCTATAACCTTTTAAATAATAACACATATTACAATTAGTAAATGGCCTTTGAAGGTCAAACGAGGACAGAAAAGTAATTTAATATGCTATTATAGCCCTCGGCCTCAGGATAAGATAGTAATTAAATGTTACTTAATGCATTTGTTCTTTCTTTTTAAGGTTAAAGGCTTAAAATGGATAAAAGTCTCTTGCCTTCTCAATAATATAAAACATATAATCACAATCCCGATAAACTAAAAAGGAAATTTGTGATAATTAAAAAAGATATATACATTTAGATATAATATTCACTAGTATTTCCGATATGATCGATAGTCTTTTAGGGTTGAAAAATGAAGATTTGACCAAAATGACCTTATGTGAATCTAGTGAGCATGGTTGTTGACAAGGTTAAGGTCTTAAAGATGGGTAAAAGTCTCTCGCCTTCTCAATAATATACAACATAGAATCATAATCCCGATAAACCAAAAGAGAAATATACGATAATTACAAAGAAATATACATCTAGATATAATATTCACTAATATTCCTGATATGATGGATAGTCTTTCAGGGTTGAAAAATGAATGATTTAACCAAAATAACCTTTTATAGGTATCTAGTGAGAATGGTTGTTGACAATGGTGTGTTTTAACTATTTAAAAGAATAGCAATTGCATTAACTAATAATTGCTAGATAAAATAGATAAATGCTCCTTTTCAGTATTATATTTGAGTAAAACAAATTGATCAACTGAGTTTTTCTAATTTTTTGCAGTTGACTTACTTAAATGCTCAATTGGAGGATAAGAGCATTATTATTATTTTTTTATAATCATGGCATTGTTAATTTTTTTTTGAAACAATTTTTATTAAGAAGAAAAGAGAGAAATAAGAGCCCTACCTAGCCATGGGTTAGGCAAGGTAGGAGTACATGACCAATAAAATCAAGAAACATCACCACAATATATACATAAGATTCTTATTCCGACATTTACATGAATAGATTAATACACCAATTAATTCAATTATATGTTTTTTTTACTATTCCTGTGTTTGATCTAAATGAACACCATTGACTTGAATATAATAACGTTTATTGACTAACATACACACTATGTTCTCGAGTTTTTTGCTTTCCATTGAAGAAGGTGGAAAAAACAAAGAAAATTCACGTTGATTAGGTTTTTTTTTTTTTTTTTTTTTTTTTTTTTTTTTTTCCTAAAGATACAAAAGGAGGGAATGTGGGTACATTTCTTTGCTTTTTCTTTTATATATTTCCTTACAATTTTGGAAATATATGGAAGGAAATGAAAGGGTTTATAAAGTATAATAATGACAAACAATTTAAGTAATATTATATTTATAGTGAATTAATTTTCTTTAGGCCATCTACAATATCAATTATAGTTGTTTTTCATTTCTAACTAAAGAATATTTTATTGTTTTGAATTAATTTTCCTTTGGCCATCTATAATGAGTCAATAATACAATGTTAATCTTACTAGCATTTCAAACATGGTATATCAGCTTTATAATTTAAGTCCATCGTAAATATAATACTAACATATTTTTTAAAAATGGTCTCCACTAAAGATTAAAAAACCATTTTATATAGTTTAAAATATATATATATATATATATATATATATATATATATATATATATATATATATATATATATATATATATATATATATATCTGTGTCATATATATTAGAAATGATGTAAATATATAATAAAAAAGCGTGGTTCATGTATTGCAAGTCTTTTTAAACTTGTGAGGCTAAATCATACATGACAATATATAGCACATTTGCAAAACTATTTGAAAAACGGCTTGATCTTATATTTTCTATTGCAAAGATGAAAAATGATCATAAAAAATTATAATTATTAAAGTTCTTATTTTACTCTCGTTACTTTCGTTTTTTCTTTTCTTTATCACGATTTTGGTCATTTTTACGGCCAGTCTAGTCTAAAGCATTTCAAATGGAGGGTCTTTTCTAAAATGATGATGTTATGAGAATTATACAGAAAAAAATGGTGTATTTATTAGATTATTTCTAAAAGTGGGCAATCATTTATATAATTTGTTACATCTTTATTACAAAAATATTACAAGATCTATTTTTAGGAAAATCTTGCGTCTTTTAAAATAGCATTAATATTCAATATATTATTCTTGAAAGTACAATGAATATATGTACACAAAAAACAACCTAAATAAAATTAATGAATAAATTATCATTTATAACGTTATCATAAAACTTTACTCCATAACTTTTGGTACTTTATTCTCTTACTAATATGATAAGTTCTTCTCATACTAATTGTCCCCAAATAACTTTATGAAAAAATAAGAACTAAAGCAATAAAGCTATCTGTTTCCTTAGGCTTATTATTCTTTAGTTGGTACCATTTAGTAATCATTTATCAATGATTAAGCATTCTTACTCGAGGTTGCAAACATCAAGTACTCTACAAAATTTGATTAATAACTATTTACGTAATGTTATTATGCCTCGACAGACTTTAAAATTATACCTTTTATAAATATTATATCTCTTCATCAAATAAATATATTTTTAGCAATGTTTTAAAAACCGGTTTTTTGGTTGAACCGATATGGTGACTGGTTCCCGGTTCAACCAGTTTAACCGGTTCGACTGCCAGATGAACCGGTTTTTATATTTTTCATGTTTTTTTTTTTCTATTTTCCTACACATACATACATATAGAAATTATGAATTTGATGTTTACAAGTTTAAACATTAAAAATACACATAAAATAAGTTGTAGATGAATCCAAATACATTAAAATAATACATAACCATAAGTTTAGTGTTTTACATCAATCCATATACGTCAAAAAGAAAATAGTATAATATCGAAACGAAATATAGTTATTGATGAATACAAAAACATCAAAAGAATTTATAACATTTACCATATGTTTTTATTTAGAGAAAACTAAATAGATTTTAAAAAATCAGCAAAGTTCATTATGTAAATGATTCTTTTTCATGTGTTTTTATTTGGTTTAACCGGTTCAACCGGTTTATTTTGACCGGTTCAACCGATTTTTTCTAAAAACCAGTCGGTTCAATCCGATTCATAAATCAATGTAAAACCAGTGATAGTTGAACCGCTCCCTCTCCTGGTTCCCGGTCCAACCAGTTCGACCGGCCGGTTCAAACCGGGTTTTTAAAACGCAATGTTAACCTATAATTAGTTGTATAGCAAAATAAGAGAACCCATTATCAAATAAGGAGGAGTTTATATATAAGCTAATCTTTATCTTATCTTACTTGTTGTAACATCCTCTTTCTAGGTATTCATTTCTGAATTTAGCTACTTATTTTTGTTCATTTGGATTTGTCACGACGTGCCGTTGGGGATGCCATGACGTGGCACTCCATTGATGAGAAACGCGCATCCGCGATTGGCCATGGCGTGAAATTATGTTTGCCACAACGTGGCAGCCCTAAACCCCTAACTTCGAGATTGGTGCCCTATTTAAGGGCACTAACTCCTACGGTTGTTTCATTTGGCAGCTTTCATCTTGTGAAAACAAACCTCATCTAAAACCTTAACCTCTATTTGTGTTTTGAGTGCTTGAACTCCATTCTTGTGAAGGTTGAAGGAAGAAGGAGCTATTGGTGTTGCTTGTGAGTGTGGTTTCAGCTTAGATCCAACATCTTTATCTCATTTCTGACTCATTGGAGGTATAAAGTATCTACCTTGCTCATTATTTTTCTAGATACAATTCTAGGTCATTTATTGAGCTTTTAGTCCCAAATCTTTTTGTTCTTGGAGTTTGAGTGAACTCCAGAACCCTTGAGTGCATTTGTTAGCTTATGGACCTTAGGGTTGGTTGGAAAGTTGGCGTGCATGGATTATTGAGTTAGTACATGCCTTGGTGTTGTCATTAAGAACTTAGAATTTGAGATCTTGTCTTAATAGGATTTCTTAATGGATAAAGTTGGAAACTTTATCCATGAAGACCTTGAGGGGAACCAAATCTGAGCTTTACAACTGTTAGGATTGAGGATAATAGCTTAACCCATTAAGTTGTTGATGCCCAGTCCCACGGTGTGGCTACCAGTTCCCATGATGTGGTGACTGGTGTTTCCGCGACCATTTTGCCTGGACGTTGCTACGACATGGAATCGAGAGGCCACATCGTGTGAATTGACTTATCGCCAGTTTTTTTGTCTTGGAGTGCCCACGACGTAGCCTACGGGCAGCCACGACGTGGAGACCTGTCAAAGTTGACTTTGACTGTTGTCTTTTTTATAATGATTGACTTTTAGTTAAATGGGGTTAAGGAGTATAGACTGAGCAAGTACTTCCTTATTGTTGAATAGGTGTTTCATAGTACCGGTCTTTATCGTGTGAGAGCTATTGTGTTTTAGCTGCCATATGCGAGGCGAGTCCTCTCACTATACTACAAGAAACTAGGTGTCGTTTATGCATGTGTCTATGTGACTATTGCTGGTATGATTGTATGTTGTATGCATGGATTTGATCTGGGCTTGGAGTCACTATGGACTCAGGGTTGATGCGAACCCGGGGTTGTTACGGACCTGATACCGCTATGTGTTGTTATATATGTTGTATGTGGTATTTTGAGGGAATTCACTAAGCTTCGTGCTTACAGTTGTTAATATATTGTGTTTTAGGTACTTCAGATGATCGAGGGAAGACGAAGGCTTGATTGTACACATCCACTCGCAACTTTTGTTATTCCACATGTTTTGATACTTTGATATTTTGGGATGACTGTATCTGATACTTGTGTTTTCTTGACTTGGGCTTTTAAGAACAATATTTTTATCCTTAATTAAAAATGAAAAATTTATTTTGAAAATGGGACATTACAAGTCAGTATGTAACGCCCTGATTTTTAACCCAATTTTTTCATTTTTATTTATCCAAATTATAAGTCTTACATGTTATATTACATAGTTAATTATAAAAGTGAGTCTTAGCTGAAGTATTAAATATTATTTAGAGTCTTCGATGCAAGTACAGTCATGCAGGAACCTTTCTTTGATCTGAAGAACAACCTGTAAAGTAATTATCCAACAACTGTAAGTTGAGGCTTAGTGAATTCCCTCAAAAATACCACATACCACAACATATATACAATGCATACACGTATTGGCCTTCAACTTATAGCCGGTCCACACTTTGGCCTTCAACATATAGCTGGTCTGCCCTATATAGCGTTCAACACGTGGTTGGTCCACTTTTCCTTGGTCTTTAACATAAAGCTAGTCCATGCGAGTCTATTGGCCTTCAACTTATAACGTGGTTGGTCTTCAACATATAGAAACGGCCCACATAACAGACAAATAACTATCCTAGTCTAATTGCCTAATTGCATACTAAATGGTAACTATATCCCTACATATAGAGGATACATACTCGAGTACACAATATAGTGAGAATAACTCACCTTGACAGTTTCTTAGACGGTTAACAACTATCCTAGTAAACAAATTGGCGAGTACGCATCTAATAAGTATCAACCTATAATACTAGAGTTTATCAGTCCCTAGGGAAATATGATAATGTAGGCTAGACCCATCACTAATCCCAAGGAATACCTATAGTTCTATCAAATAAGGATCAACCAGGCAGGACATTTGGGAGGTAGGATCATTTCGACATATAGATTTTTCTGAAGTCCAAAAACCAAGCCAACATGATCATTCTTGACACTAAGGCTAATAATTAATATATCTTCTATTCGTATTTTATGACACACATAGCCGTGTCGGTTTAATCATGAAAGTTCGAAGAATCATAACCTCTTCATTCGAAGTCGGATTTAAACATTCTATATATGTACGAAAATCATATTGATGTCTTGTGTTGCTTTGTTAGAATGGAAACTAAAATTGTTAATTACTTTACGTCTGCTTTAGTATTATACATAGTTAGGGTTTTTATAGCCTTAGAATGTTTGGTTTTGTCTTGCTTCCTATTCCTTCTTTGGTTGTAGAATTGAGGTAAAATCGTTTATTCGACTGTCTATCGAGTCCTGGATTATGTACAATTGGCACACGTGAAGCAATTAGCGAACTTAGCATAGATTCTTGCAGAGTGGAGCGGTGGTCGAGAAGGAACCTAAAATGAGTAACTAGGTGCTTAGTGGCGGTCTTGTAGAACCCATTAGGTGTGCATGTATGGATACACCTAGCTTAGAGTGAGTTAGTGACTCAGGACTTTGGGAGGACAGGCTGAATCAATTACATATATGTATGGAAGGTATTATGAGCCCGTACTACTGAGCGCATAGTATCCATATACGGTTCAGGAAGAACCCAGGGGTACCGAGGAACTTGTGAGCGTGTATATCATGTATGTGTATGATTTAGTATGGTTATTGACCTCTTCGTTGTGTGTTTCAGTATGGTGATGAGTACCCGAGGTTCAGGTTCCAGCGACCCGGAGAGGCCGGATACCAGTGATGATGAGATTCGTAGGATCGTTGTCGCTGAGGTGGCTGTGACAATCATAGAGACTATTCCAAAGATGTTTGGGTCTATCAAGAGCACTATGATCGAGCTGTTTGACGAGCACTATGCTGCCGTCACTGAGGTTGATGTTGTTGCCGTAGCCACTGCCGCTGTTGCTGCTGCTAGACCGCATGGGGGTGATTCGATGTTGTATCGGGAGTTCAACAACATGAAGCCTCCATAGTTTGAAAAAAAATACCATCCCTAAGAAACATAAACATGACTCTTGAAAAAATCTTCGAGTAAACTTCTGTGATACCAACAAAAAAAATTACAAATATACAAAAATCTTTTTGGATGTTATATTTTGGAAAGAAAAGAAAAATATTTTTATGATTTTGAATTTTTCGAAGAATAAAACATGCAAAAAAAGAAAATCTTTTTGGTATTTTTGATTTTTCGAAAATGATTACAAAAGAATGAAAATATTTTTGGTTTTTCAGTTTTTCTCAAAATAAAAGACAAACAATTGAAATTAAAAGATGATACCAAACACACAAAAATTTTCAGCTCAAATGTGCGAAAACGAAGCGTGTCGAAGAGCTGAATGTGAGCAGTAACCCCTGAATGGTTAATACGAACAGCCTTTGAATGAATTATTTTGCCTCTGAATAGATACCTTTTCTCCAATAGATGTTTCATTAACTTTGTATGATTGACTCTGGTACCAAATTCGCATCTAACATTCCCAAACCTGCCAAAATTCTCATAAAAGATTTTTCATCATGAGGTTTTGTGAAAATATCAGCAAGTTGATCAGTTGTTTTTACAAAATGAACTTCAATATTTCCATCTTCAACATGATCTTTTATGAAATGATAACGAAGAGCAATATGTTTTGTTTTCAAATGTTGTACTGGATTATGACAAATATGTATAGCACTTTGAGAATCATAATACAATGGAATCTTTTTCATATTAATTGCATAATCACGCAATTGGCTTTGAATCCAGATGATTTGAGAAGTGAAAACAGCAACAGAAATCTATTCAGCTTCAGCAGTAGAAATTGCAACACAAGTTTGCTTTTTCGATTGCCAACTAACAAGCTTCCCATCTAATAATTGACATCCTCCACTTGTACTTTTTCTATCAAGAGTACATCCACCAAGATCTGAATCTGAAAAGGCTTGAATGAAAAATCCAGATTTCGAAGGACACCAAAATCCTAATGAACTAGTTCCTTTGAGATAACGAAATATATTTTTCACAAGTGTTAAATGAGGTTCTCTTGGATTCGCTTGATACCTAGCACAATTACATATAGAAAACATGATATCAGGTCTACTTGCAGTTAAATAAAGTAGTGAACCTATCATGCTTCTGAACAAAGTAAGATCAACAGCAGGTGTATCTAACGAAGACGTTAATTTCGTTCCAACTGCCATTGGCACTCTTAGCTTCGTGCTATTCGTCATTCCAAACTTCTCAAGCAAATTCTTTGTGTATTTTTCTTGCTTAATGAAAATTCCTTCTCTACTTTGACAAATATTTAACCCAAGAAAATTGTTGATTTTACCCATCATGCTCATTTCGAATCGACTCTTCATTAAATTCTCAAATTCACTAGACAAAGTTGGGTCAGTAGAGCCAAAAATAATATCGTCAACATAAATTTGAACAATCATTAGATGATCCCCAACTTTCTTACGAAATAATGTGGGATCGATTGATCATTGTTTCAATTTTGACGGTTTAAAAAAATTGGTAAGTGTTGCATACCATGCTCTTGGTGCTTGTTTTAACCCATAAACAACCTTATTTAAGATGTATACATGATTAGGAAATTCTTCGTTAATAAAACTTGGTGGTTGTTCAACATATATAGTTTCTTAAAGCTCTCCATTCAAGAATTCACATTTGACACCCATTTGATAAACATCAAAGTCTTTATGAGCTGCATAGGCTAAAAATATTCGAACAGCCTCGAGTTTTGCGACAGGGGCAAAGGTTTCTTCATAGTCGATACCTTCTTGTTGCGAATAACCTTTAACTACAAGCCTAGCTTTATTTCGAATGATATTGCCTTCTTTTTCAGTTTTGTTTTTGAAAATCCATTTTAACCCAACAATCAAAACGTCTTTTGGTTTTGGAATCAATCTCCAAACCTTATTTCGTTCAAATTCAGAAAGTTCAGATTGCATTGCAACAACCCAATCTGAGTGTTCCATAGCAACCTTAACTGTCTTTGGCTCAAATTTCGAAATAAAGACATTAAACATGCATAATTCTTGATTTGTATTGAGTACCTCATTTTTCGCACGAACTTGAGCTCTTGTTAAAACTCCATCTTGTGGATTTCCTTTAACTTGCTCTTTTGGATGATTTGTCGTCCATTTCTCAAGTGGTGGATATGCTGGATCAAATTTCAATGGTGCAGCTTCATACATATCTTCATTTTCAGATCCTGCAACAGAAATATTATCATTAATTTCATGAAATTCAACATTTTGATGAAGATTATCTGTTTCATTATGCTCCCCCTCAACATAATTATCATCCAGATGCTCCCCCTCGAAGTTATCATTCATACAAATCTTCTCCCCCTCGAAAGGATGCTCCTCCTCAACACCGGAATGTATATTCGTATGCTCCCTTTCCAAATAATCATCTAGCATTCTTTCGTCATTTGTAACAGTATGCGAAGTTGAATCTTCAGTATGTTTCGAGGAATCAGATATTTGATTATCAGCAGCACTAAATTCAACATTAACCGCTATGTCTGGAACACCAAAAATTAAATCATAATCAAAATCGGTTGAATTATTATCTTAAGATTGATTATTTGATTCATTAAGAATTGATTTTTGTTCAAAGTGTCTTTGCACTTGTTTGACATAATAGTCATCAAAAGTAAGATTAAACGTTTCTTCAATTTTTCGTGTTCGTTTGTTTAATACTCTATATGCAACTGAATTGTTTGAATAACCCAGAAATATTCTTTCATCAGCTTTAGCTTGAAATTTTGAAAGATTATCTTTGAGATTCATAATGAAGCACCTACAACCAAAAACATGGAAGAATTTGACATTAGGTTTTCATTTGTTTATTATTTCATATGGAGTGATATTAAATCTTCTATGAATAAACGATCGATTCTGAGTAAAGCATGCAGTTGATACAGCTTCGGCCCATAGATACTGAGGAAGATTCACATATGTCAACATTGTTCTTGCTGATTCGCATAATGACCTATTTCTTCTTTCAACAACACCATTTTGTTGAGGTGTATATGGTGATGAAAAATTATGTGAAATTCCTTTTTCCGTTAGAAACGAACCCAACACAATATTCTTAAACTCAGACCCATTATCACTTTTGATTCTGCGAACATTCTTTTTTAGACTCATCTCTATTTTCTTGATAAATTCGATCATTGTTTGAGCAACTTCAGATTTTAACCTGATAAAATATACCTAAGTAAACCATGAAAAATCATCAACAATAACCAAAATGTACCGTTTCTTGTTGAGTGTGTCAACAGTTGATGGTCCACATAGATCAATGTGAAGAAGTTCCAATGGTTCAACAATTTTTGAATCTATGACGATTTGATGTCCTTTACGATGTTGTTTTCCTTGTTCGCAAGCTGCACAAAGAGTATCATTGTCAAATTTCAGCACAGGTAAACCATGAACTAAGTCTTCTGTTACTAGCTTATTTAAGTTTCAAAAATTAAGATGTGATAAACGCCTATGCCATAACCAGCTAACATCATTTGAGGCTTTCGAAAGTAGACACATAGAGGGTTTGCCTATAATTCGTTTGATATCAAGCATGAACATATCTCCATATCGTTTTGACTTTAACAACACTTCATTCGTTTCAACTTTTGATATTATGCTTCCTTCTTCGTTAAACACAACTTGATTCCCAGTGCCCACAACAAGTTGTGAAACACTTATCAAATTATGTTGAGGACCTTCTACATAAGCAACTCGATTCACTGTAAATTTGCCATTCGTTACTTTGCCATAACCTTTAACTTGACATTTATGATTATTTCCAAACTTCACCACTCCAGCATTTTCAAGACTTCTAAAATCTCTTAAATTCTCATTCCTTCCAGTTATGTGACGAGAGCAACCACTATCAATATACCATTTCTCATCACATTGCTCGTCACACAATACCTGCATTTAATTAAAGAATTTAGGTACCCAAGGCTTTTTGGGTCCTTGGTTATTAGCTTGAAACAAAGAATGAAATTTCAAACTCAAAGCCCAAGTTCGAACTTTTGTTTTTACACTATCAATCAAGTTAACATCATCAGTTAAAGATATTGAAACATAATTTTTTTGATAGTTTTGGACTTTCATTTGATTCCTCCTCAGGCTTCTCAATTCGTGTAACTTTGTTGATTGGTTGCCATCTCTGAACTGTGATATTCGAATCTTGAGAAGATGGACTTTGTGTTGAAGATTCATTCAAATACTCTTCATAAGCATTTCGAATCTGTTGTTCAGAAAACTTTCCTACTTGAAACTTTTTCCCTTGTCCTTCAACCCAATGATTGATTGATTTCACTTCCGAAGTACCTTTTGAGTTCATAACCCTTGTTGCTTTATGAACTGATGGATTTGGAAAATTAGGTTTTTGTGGAGTGAATTTGAAATTAGTTTGAGAATTTGTTGATTTTCGAACATTGTCATATCTTCGAACATTCATAAGGTTGTGACATGTTTAAAAATTTTCAGAATGAACAATCTTTCGAACATTCTCAACCTTTTGATTTAAATTACTTTTATGCTTAGTTGAAGGAAATGAGTCTTTTATATTTGTTGCATAATGAAAAGAAGTATTTGGTGGTTTTCTTTTGAAAAACGTTTCTTGATGATTTGTTGTTTGAGAACTTATTGATGAGTTTAATTTTGAAAAATTGTTGATTTTTCGTTCTTGTGAATCACACAAAACTTTGGATTTTGATAGAGCGGGATTTTTTGTTTTCGTTGTTGATTCGAATGTTTGTTTTTCGTTTAGCACTACTTGCCAAAAAATTGTTTTTCATGCTTTTCTTTTTGAAATTCCTTTTTCTTTTGAAAATTTTTCAACAAGTATTTTATATTCTGGAGAATTCAATTTTACAATTTGAGGTGTCCCAACAATTTCTTGTTTGAAAACTTATTTTTCTATTCCCGTTTTACAACCCACTTTCGTGTTGATTTTTTGTCTTTGAAAAACATTCGAATTCTTTGTTAGGTTGTTTTCAACAATGCTTTGATTCGAAAAGAATCCTTCATCTGACGTTCTTTTGTTGTCTTCTTCAATCAATTTACTAAACTCTGGCTTAATGTTCTCAGCATTCCTAGTAGTGACAAATACTTGATTTGGAAAACTACTTCATCTGTGCATGTAAAATTCGGATGCACGACTGTATTAGTTTCCAAATAGTGAGCACCTTTTTTATTCATCACTTTGTCAAACTTTTCAGTTCCCCCATAAACTTGTTCAACAACAACTCTTGGAATGAATGTTTCATTAGAAACATTCTTTTCTGACTTATGATTACACGAAACTTTTACTTCGTCCTCCTCATCATCATTACTATATGTTTGACTGTCTCATATCTCCACATCATCAAAGTCACAAACATTCGAAGTAGAGGGTTTTCCAATGTCATCCTCAACTATCAAATCATTAATAATTTCTTTACTTTTGATCTTAGATGTGACATTAATGATAGCTAACTGAGAACAATCAACACTTTCCTCTTCTTCAATTTCACTAATTTCACTAACAATATCCGAGTTATCATCAACATCAGCAAAATTGAATTGAGAGTCAAGTTTCGAATGTTCAATTCTTTTCAAAATTTTCATTTGTTCATCTTTTGTTAAACTTTCATTCATAATTTCAACAAGTTCATCAACATTTAGAAATTCATCTATTTTAACAATACCATAAACATATCTATCATCTGGCACTTTGTTAAAATCAGCTATGGTGTTTTCACAATCATACGAGATGATATCAACTTTTTCTCTCTCATAAACAAGAGAAGGTAACAACTTACGATGTTGTTCTTTGGTAATCTCAGATGAATGATGTAAAGCATTTAATTTTGCATACAAACGCTTGGATGAATTACAATAGATGTTTCGTTGAGCAAGTAACATCCTAACATCCTTATCTAAATTTTATCTATCTGTATTAACATTCTTTAATTGCAATTCTAGATACTCTACCCTACTTCGTTTTGTGTCAAGTAACTTTTGTGTCTCTAGCAGTTGATTATTAAGTTTCTTTGCTTCGTTACTAGCAGACACAACAATAACATTAAAGTAAGCAACAGTATCATCAAAAACAATTATTTCAGAATCATATGCTTGTAAAGGAATGTTAAATGACTCAAGAATAGAACGTACCTTTGTTGTCATTGGATATTTGTCACTTGACTTTGTCATGAAGCATCGACCAATCACTTCTTCTTCTCCATCCTCAAACTTATCAAACATGACACCATGAGTGGGTTGCCTCATTTCTTCATCATCAGATCCAGATGACCAGATCTGATAAGTACCATCATTTTCATTTTCTCCTCTTGCCACAAGCGACATAACCTTAGCCTTTGTACGAACCTCTTCAAGCTTCTCAGAGTAGTATGCTTTGTCCTTTACTTTATTATTCTTCTCATCTTTCTTACGAAGCATACAATCATTTGCAAGATGATTAGCCCTGTTGCAATAGTGAAAATCTATTCCAGAATCACCTTTTAATTTCTTCTCTGTCTTGGACTCTTTCCCTTTTTCATCATTCTTCTCAACCTTTTCGAATTTCTTCTTCTCATCCACATCAAACTTCATAAAGCTTCCTTTCCCATCATTTTGCTTCCCTTTGGAATTAAAAGGCTTCTTGAAAAACTTTTTAACTCGATTGTTCGAGTAAAAGGCTACAACTTCATCATCAGAGCTCATGAGAAAACCTTATTCATCCGAACCATCTTTTTCAACAGTCTCCACCTCAGAAACTTTCGAAACTAGAGCTAGAGGTCCTCTTATGCCTTGTTTCGCTTCCTCCATCATTTATGAAACTTCACTTTCATGTTTTCAACTGATTATACACATCATTTAGAGATGAGCAGTCGAAACTTTGTTGATTTTTGATCATCATACTCACACTCCTCCAGTACTTACGAAGTCCCATGACAAAAGTAAGATTGAACTCCATTAAGGACCTTGTGACTCCATACCTATTGCATCGGTAAATCAACTCATTCAGACGATCATAGTAACTTTCAATTGTTTCATTTTCCTTTTGTCTGAACTCCTTCAGCTCTACCAAACATTGCTTATGATCTTCGTCTTCTCACTCCCCTGATACTTAACCTTGAGAGTGATCCAGATATCCCTAGCAGTTTTACAACCATGGATGTAGTTGTAAACAACAGGTGGCAATGCACCTCTCAGCTCTCTCATACAACGTTTCTCATTGTTTTCCAGCCTTGTGGATTGATTTTCAATAGCAGAAGTTGTTGTGGATGAACCTATGTTCTGAACATTTGCCCGAGGTTGAACTGTTCCTTTGATGCAATTCCATAATTCCTCATTCAGTCCATTTAGATAGTCTTCCATACGATCCACCCATTGATCGTAATACTCTGGAATCAGCATTGGAATTTTTGTTGATGAACCAAGTAGATGAGAATAAGAAGTCATTGTATTCAAGTTGAAGTTCTCCATTGATGAACAAATGAGAAAAGTCAGAAAACTTGTTGAATTTGAAATTTGATCAAATTAATTGATCAAAAGCTTGTAATCGATCACTTGATTATACAATTCAAATGCATAATCTAATCAAATCTGTAGATCAGAAGAGATTTTCAGAACCAAAACGCGGAAACTTTTTGAGACGAGAAATGAATCAAAAACAAATGATTCAAAATGAAAATCAGATCATTGCAGTTTGATTCTTGCTCTGATACTAATTGAAGAGGAATTGTAACGAGAAATCAAATAGAATCATAGTTAAGCAAGCAAAAGATCAATTAAGAATACAAAATGTAAATAGAATCCAGTTTCAACTCTTATTACTCTCACATGAACAAGATTACAAAAATAGACAACATCAAGGGTAAAACTCTCTATCATCTAACTCTATGTTTAGTCCCTATTTATAGGAAACTGAGAGTACAAAAAAAATACTAAGTCTAAGAGTTATGTTTCGAATATGAAAACGACCTAGTAAATATATTACATACGAAATACAGTACACACTTCGACTCTTTACAACAAGACCTCGACCCTAACAGTTCTTTCTACATTAGATCCAAATTTCCTTAGTTTATAGTATACCGACGAAGCCCTGCGACTCCTGAGTGCCCGACAAGTAGTAGCCATTGAGTAGGAGCTCTGTTAGTGCAATTTCCGGACTTTTGTCTAGGGAATATCTTTAAGTTAGATTACACTCTATATTATTTTAGTGTAATTTATATTTATATTCATAGTCGTTATTATGAATTTATAAATAAGATTTGTTAGTGATTCCAAATCATTATACTGATTGATCTAATTACGAAGGTGATGTTTAGGCAAGATTTAGTGAGGTGTTTAAGGTGGGATTTCCAAAAAATAGACTTTGTATACTAAATGGACCCTACCTCCGATATGATCTTATCTATTTGTTCCTTACTTGATAGATCTTGATGTAGACATTGAGATTATTGAGTAATCTAGACTATTAGTTAGTCATAAGGAATAATAAACCACGACTTATTAAACCCATGTCACATCAAGGGAAAAGCAAAGTGATAAAGTGAAGTGCTGTTCAACTTTCCAGTCATCCACTTTAACAAGTGAGTGCATAGTTACCATCAGCTTACACATAGATATAAAATATCTAGATAATTAATTGCTATGTGTGCATATTATCTGAATTACTTGATATCTATGTTAGTTAAATTATATGATTTTACTTGATTAATATATATATGTATTTTCTTATATATTTATATAAAATATGTTAGGAAGTAATGGGTGATGAAAATGATGAAAGGCCTTGACTTTTGATGAACCATTCATCTAGCAGAGTACAGATGATACCCACAAACTATTCTAGACAGTCTAATGAAAACACTAGCAGACTCGCAACCTATAGGTGTTAGTGAACTATATGTTCATTGATGTACTCTATCCCCCATGGTTGTCTTATTGACACATATTGCTATAGAAATCTACGAAGAAGTATTGTCTACCCATTGATGATGATGATCCTTAGGATAGGTCGCTTGAGATCAACATTTTAGGATCAATATGTGAGAATAACGTGAATGGGTAATCGGGTCAATTTATTTTATGTGAATTATATAATTAAAAGAACTTAATTATTGTGAGTTGGAAACCCTATGTGCTCACCAAACCCCCCATGCCTGAGTACTCAATTTCTTTGTATCACAGGAAGCGATACGAAGACACTTGGATGATGAATGATTTGAGGAGTTTGTAGGACATTAGTATAATAAGATGTTGTATGGCCTATTAAGACTTGTTTATGTTTATGTATATATATTGATGATGACATACCATGGTTTTAATTATAAATGAAATAAATTTCCTCGGAAATGATATGATAATAATATTATCTTGTTTTGGAAACAAATTCTACAATAAGTTTCACACTATGAATAAAATAAGCATAAAGAAAAAGTTTAAAATTGGCCATGAAAATAGGGATGTCACAGTTGGTATCAGAGCAGTAGTTTAAGTGAACTAGGAATATTTGAGGATTTTGGACTTAAACTTAGAATGTTATGCGATGATTGTAAGGTGAGTGTCTGCTATATTTTAGTTAGTATGCGTGAAATGACACATGCACTAGCTTATTTTAGGAATGATGCCTAGATTGCTTCTATGTGCTAAATGATTTATGTTAAAGCATGCTATAACAATAAGATGCCTTAATATGCTTTTGGTTACCTTCCTAGGATGTTATTACTTGAATAAATCAATGGTCTTTTGCCGACCTAGATTTAGAAACTTTATGTGTTCAGGATTCTAAACGTTTAATTACGGTATTAGAACTGAAATATATCTTTTAGGAGTGACAAGGAAATCTTATGCGTGTAAATATATCTAAGAATGTCCCTACATTAACTTCTCATCTTGGTACACTGAACACTACTTGGTTACATGTTTGGCACGTTCTTATGGAATCTTGAGTATGGATTTTGTTTGAAATTCAACACGTTTAAAGATTATGATCTCACTACTCAATTTTTTGGACTCATGCGTGTAGTAGTGAATTTGGGTGGGGGATATGGCATACCACCGGAGGATAAAGAAGCACCATTGGAGAAACCCGAGGAGCAACCGTGGCCATGAGGGTGAAGAAATGTACGAGAAAGAAGAGAGCGGGGTCAATCTCAACAACAATTTGAGGAGGGTCCCATTGGAGGTGTCCCCACTGACCCATTGGTTGGTACTTATCTAGAAAATCTACGAGAGGGTTTAAATATCACAACCAATCCATGGACGTATTGTTTTCACATTTCCATATCGCGCGTCTACCCACCATGCCACCTCACTATCCTTACATACCAACTTGGGTAGAGCTTTGGACATCGGGACAACACGACGAGGTCGGGCCTAGTGGAGCGGGAGGAAACGGAGATGATGAATGACTTATTTATCCTTTTTATTTTTATTTGAGTATTATTTTATTTTCATAGTTTATTTTTCGTTTTTTATCTGTTTTGCTTAAAAAAACATGTAACTGAATGGTAGATGTTGGTTTTCTTGTTACAACCAATGGTTTGTTTGTTTGCAGAATTGTTACATATCGAGAGAAAAAAAGAGAAGCCATAAGCGTTAGAGATAAGAATCGAAGACGATATTTTTTTATTAGTGTGGGGTGACATTCGTGTGTGAAGATAGATTAGAGAGATGAAAGAGTTCCATAAAAAGGGTTCTTAAAATGAGTCTTAATAGGTTAAGAGGGAAATTGAATTTTACATGCATTGAAGAATTGTTGAGGAAGTGCAGTCTGCCAGCACCCATATCTTACGACTTGAGCTTCTATTTCTCACGTCGTGAGGAATATAACTTCGCATTTCGAAATTCGATTTTAATCATACTCATGTCATGACTTCTTTATTCTCATGACGTGAACCATGAGATATCACATTCACTCTTTTCTTTCAACCTTATAATAAGAAGTATGCTTTCCCACATTATGATACATTACTTTGAAGATTTTATGCACCACACTTATCGAAGATGCAAGTTCTTGATTCGTATTTTATTTGGCACATTCACAAGTTATCAGCAAAATTCCAGTTCCAATTACATAGTCAAGATGTTCAAGAATTTGATCTAGCTGCTACTATCCCAGGGGAGTCTGTCATTTTTTTCTCACTTTTTACTGCTTTTATGTGCTTAAATTATTTTAGCATACAATGAGAGCATTGTATGAAATATGTGTGGGGTAGGGGTCGAAAAAGGAATTTAAGTTTAAATTGGAAAAAAATGCTAGATTAGAAAATTTTAAAAATTTATAAACTTGAAAATTGGTTTAATTTGGAATCTAGTGATAATTAAAAAAACCTTAAGTTTCTATTGTGCGTGGGACTATCAGATGCGAACTCAAATTTCTTGATTGAGCCAACATATGTTATAGTATATTCGTGGTTTCCCAGTCCTAGTGAAAAATCATGAGATATGAAATGTAATCTGATAGTTTGAATGACATAAAAAGTTTTGCAATATGTACCAAATATGTATCCAGGAGAACTTATGTAGTCATTGCTTAAGAATAAAGGTTGAAGTTAAGCTCATTTTCTTAAGCATATGTTTTTTTTTGAGATTTTTAGATTTGAGCGAAAAGAGTGAGATATATATATATATATATATATATATATATATATATATATATATATATATATATATATATATATATGAGAGAGAGAGAGAAAGTTACAAAAGTAAAAAGAATTTCGAAGAAGCTATCAAAGTATGAAGATCAAGAGATCAAAAATTTTGAAGAATGAAAAATTGAAGATGCCAAAAATCAAACATAAAAGTTGTTGAATTCAAAGAAATTAGAGAGAAACTATCAAAGAAGAGATAAATTCCAAGAGCTTCATCGTGGTATAAAAGTTGTAATTTTTTTCTTTCTAGGGTATTTTACCATATGTATGCTTGGGAGTTTAACCAAAAATACCTTGAAGTTAAGAAAGTTTTTTGAGGATGGATTCGAAGGGTTGCAAAAAGTGAGTGTCGTACAAACTAAGGGGTGAATGTTCATAAGGATTGTGAGTATTTAGGATTGAGAAGAATTTAGGAACTTTAGATACAAATATGCGCATTACGGTCTTGGTGTAATGGTTGGGTTCTAAATGGATTGTCTTATGTGATATCGGTGATGGAGGTTTAACTTAAAAGATTAGTTTTGCTTGTGGGAAAGAAAAAGAAAAGTGTGGGGTATTTTAATAATGCCATATTTATACATCTATTTAGGCATTATTTTAATACATTTTAAGTTATATTTTGGTTAATTGCAAAGATATTTGATACTTATTGAGTTAAATTATATCTTGTAGCCAAATAGGACAGTCTTGAGGAAAAAGAACCAAAAGTCAAAAATATTGGAACCTGGAAGGATTGGAGCTAAACCGGGAGCTTAATGGAGCTAAAAGGAAGAAAAATCTAGTAATTACACTTCCCACGACATGGCAAATGAGCATCACGATGTGGTTATAAGGAAATTCCCAATAATTTACGTATAAAGGAAGCTCACGATGTGCGCCTTATAGCCTCACGACGTGAGAAGAAAAGATTCTAGAAGATAATTATGTGGAAGCCAAGTTTCCTTAATATATACATATTGCTATTGACCTTACGATGTAAGATCTTAATCCTCACGACGTGAGGGACTTTTTTAAGGAAACTATAAATATCCTTTTCCATATTTGATTTTGAGAGAGCTGAATGACTTGTTCTGGAGAGTAAGTCGAAACCAGAAGCCCGAAACCTGTGAGATTCAACTTTTGAAGGAGAGATTGATTAAAGCTAATATATTTTGAAGATCAAATCAAGACAACACATTACACATTTGGTTTGATCATTTTTAGCTTTATTCCTATTGTGTTTTTGTGTTTGATTACTGCCATGAGTAGCTAATTTAGTAGACTTTCATTTAGTTAGATGAAACCTAAAACTACGAGTTAGTTTCTTATATTATGGATTATATGAAGTTTGATATAGTTTGTGTGTGATTATCGATTCCTGGCATGTTAAAGCTTTAATAATTGTTGCTTACATTCAAGTTAGGTGTAGTTAAATTATCAGTTTAGATTACATGAGCTTGATCACCTAGTAGTTTATGATCATTAAACTATTAGAGCTAGGATTCATCAAATCTTAGAATAGGTAATAAAGACAACAACTTTAGTTGTGTTAAGAGAACATGATTTGATCATAATTGTGTTTGGTAAATCGTCTTGATCATAGATATTTACCTTAGATATATCTTACATAGCTAAATTATAATTATTAAGCAATTCTGTGTTTGCTTGTGTATGATGATTACATAGTAGTTCATGAGTTGAGGAAAATATTAGGAGATCTGATCAAGATTGGTAGTAATATATTTTTTAGTAACCAACTTTATTAATCCATAAATAAGAACTAACCATAGGAAAAAGGTGGATTCAAAACTAAACGAAAGTGCTTTTAATATCTTGATAACAACCATTATTAGTTAAGTGTTTGTTTAGTTTTAAGTTAATCTTAACTTGAAAAATCATATAAAGCCCCTTCTTTCATTATTTGTTTTTGGATTAGTTTTTAGTTGTAATTCTTTTAATAAATTGAATTCCATTCTCTGTGTTCGATACTCAACTTATTTTTCTATCCTATAAACTGACTAGGTATACTTCCTATTAGTGCATTCGTAGATAAGTTTCTTTAGGACTTAAATTTAATTTGGTAGGTATATTTATGCACATCAGAGAGTTAGCCATCCAATGTAACTGATGAACTTTGGTCAAATAAGGATTCATCCATCCAATGCAACTACCAAACTCTGATCAATAGAGAGTTAACTATCTATATACTTACTCCTTAGGAATTTTGGTGTTGGATTAATGTCTAAGTCCATAACTATAATTGGTATGACTTGACCCGACCCGACATGGTCCATTTGGGTTGCATGGCATCGGGACAATTGGATAGACAAGATGAGGAAAAAAGGATACTAGTGATATATATATTAATATATTATAAGGTCTAATATATTAATATATAATCATATTATTTAATTAGTATTGATCAAGAATTAATTGATAATTAATTAAGTGATCAAAATGAACTAATTAAATATGGACTCTTAGATATATATGTGTGATGGGCCAAGTTCATTTAGGTTGGGCTAAGCTTTCATGGATAGTCCATGGAGTGTTTAACCAATGGATCATATGAAATGAAAGGTCATGGGTTTAACCCTAGTCTCCACACTATATAAAGATCTCCTTGGTTGGTGAAATTGGCACTAGTGTAGGTACACTAAGAGGGCTAGCCGATTTCACTAGAGAGAACCAAAGTATCCTTATTCTCAAGGTTATTCCAAGTGTTCATGGTGTTGTGTGAACCATTTGAGGTGTCACACTTGGGTCACTAGGCACTCAAGCTTCATGAAGACAAGCTACATCAACAAGGTATGTCTTCTAACTTGTTTTATTACCCAAGTATCAAAGATTGTATGCTAGATAGGGTAATACCTTGGAATATTCATATTTGCATGTATAATAAAGAAAACATAGATCCAAGGTATTTAGGGTTGCATGTACACAAAAGGAGTGTTAGAATGCTCAAAACCCAACAGTGGTATCAGAGCCATGGGTTTTTTTCTGATATATTGATGCAAATGTTTTATTTTCAAAGTTGGAAAAAAACATGACGTTTGTCAAATTTTAAGATAATTACTTGCTTTTGTGAAAAACTAATTATTTGTAAAATTTGAATCATTTGCTATATGAGTTAAATTATGTCAAATTTAGTAATAGATAAAATGATATGATTATTTTATTAGTTTTAAAAGTTTGATCTAAAGAGTTTTTTGAAACCTCCATAAGTTATGGATATGAAAAGGTTTTAAAAAAAATTTGATTCAAAGTTTTTTTTATGGAGTTACAAAAATTGGTGTTAATGTTTTAAAGAATTCCATAACTTGTTCTTAAGTTATGGAACATGAAAAGTTTCGTCATTAAACTCCATAAGTTATGGAATCCAAAAGTTTTTTTTTTTTTTTGAATTATCTTGATCTTATGAGTTGATTTAGATTAATAGAAAATTATGTGATAATATGTTTTCAATCCATTTTAATCTAAGAGTTGACTCTAAAATGTGTTTTTGTAACTTGTCCTCAAGTTACATGAAAAGTCACATTTAAGTTTCTTAAAACTCATAAAAGTTGTCATATGTTACAAAATGAAGAGTCTTGTCCTCATTAAATGGTTTTATGACTCCATAACTTGTCCTCAATTTTATGGAGGTTCAAGAGTCTCTTCATTAAATAAAAAAAATGTGTAACCTTAATTAAATCCATAAGTTATGAATAAGGAAGAGTCACATTCTTTAATGGTTTAAAGTCTTCCATAACTTGTCCTCAAGTTATGGAACTTGTAGAGTTTTTTAGTTAAAACTATTTTAAACACATAAGTTATGGAATTAATTAGTTTTTTGAATAGTTCAAAACTTGCCCTCAAGTTTTGGAATTTATAAAGTTTTCCTCATGAATACTTTAATTACAAGCTAAGCCCTTAGAAATTTAAAAGTTAAAATTCAACCCTTATACGTTATAATATTATAAGTTAATAATATATATATATATATATATATATATATATATATATATATATATATATATATATATATATATATATATATATAAGAGTAAAGTCGTCTTACCATTAGTAGGCCTCATTCATGAAGCCGGTCTATAAGGGGGGTATAAGGTTACTGCCTATAAAATGGCAGTTTAATGGGTGTCCACTCTCACCCACCGCTTCCTTGACTGGTGGAGGGTCGTTAGCCGAACGGGTAGGACAAGGACTATAATTCTCCCTTCATTAAAAGTATTAATGATAAATACTTAGTAACTAAACACTTAGTAATACCCAATCTTAGTTACTTAGGAAAATGTGAATTTGGTGCTAATCCATGAAATTACACTTTGCACTTTGTTTAAGTCGGTTAGTGCAACATGTGTGGTTAACCGGCACACTAACTCGTATTTAACAAGGTAGGCAAAGGGTAAATTAATGTTTATCATGGTATCGGTGGAGCGTGTGTGGTTAACCGGCACATCGATTGAGGGGTAAAAATGACGGGTACCAAGTATATTTGCATGGTTATTCACACCTTGTTTTGTGATCCTCGGCATCCCAATCACAAAACTTGAAGGGCACACTCGAGATTAAAACATGCCATTGAAAAGGTCAATGAATCTCAAAAGAATCTAGGAGTTTCAAAACCAATTAAAACCTAATAATACATTTCGTTTATCTTGGTGGAAATTGGTGAATCGTCATTCACCTACATTCAAATATTTTATAGCTTGGATTATGGCATCCCTCTTCCAAGTTATAAAATAGTTTGTTGGGTCCTAGCCTTAATATTTCGTATTGGATGTTATATTAAGGACTTTAGATCAACTATCTTGAATATCTCCTAAAAGATGTCTAATTCAGACATCAATAATTTTCCGAAATCTCTTGGAACTTCACTTCCTCCATCTCATCCAATTATCCTCCCTAACCCACAAGTTCAAGGTCACTCAAGCCCTATTGGCAAGCAAAGTCTATGTGTGCTCACATCTTGGTGATGAAGTCACATATTGACAAGCCGGGAGATTTAGGTGTCAAAGTCTTAAGAAAGTTGGATGTTCAGTCACTTTCTAAGTCACATAGTGAGTTACCTTTGGGACTACTATGAAATAGACTATGACATGACCCTAAATGATCTTATTTATTTTCTTGGTACTGCTAAATCAGCAATGATTTGGAGCTTTGGTAAAGAAAATTTGATTAGTAGATCAACTTCCCAAACCTTCAATGGACATTGATAATGGTTGCATTGGATACCCAATAAAAGCATTCTCTTCCCAATTGCAAGGGATTGGCCATAGTCAACTCGGTCGACCAAATGGTAAAGAGAAAGGCTAAGTCTGAGATTGTCCCATGTACCATCCCCAAAGGGTCCATATGGTTCTATTGCCAAAAGGAAAGGGCATTGGTTGCGAAGCTGTCAAATTTACCTGAAAGATCATAAGGCTGGTAAAGTTAATAAATTTGACTCTACTACAGGTAAAGTCAACTATCTAACTCGATTAAGTTTCTATTATGAGATTCTTATTACGTGATATGACTGGGTCATATGTTGATGTTTTAAGAATCAAAAGAAAAGTGAAGAAACTTAAAGGAAGAGTATGTTGAATCTGATTGCGAAGATGGATTTCTATCGCTTGATTGAAGATCGGATTCTTGAGCTACTTCTTAGGAGTTATGATATATTGCTTATGAATAGATAACAACAAAGTTTTCATGTGCTTTTGCACTGTAAGGATAGTTTTTCCGCAAAGTTTTTAAAATAAAAGGGAAAATTTTGATTTTATTTTAAAATATCCTTACACTGGCATTTGTGAAAATTTTGTTACTTATATGATTCCATTAATAGCAAGAGTGGAAATATGAATTTGATTCTTTCATTTGTGGTAGTGTCTAAATTTACCAAATGAGGAAAGATTCTCATCACCCAAGTTTCAGTTGGATAGAAACTTGGAATCATGCAAGTTGTATAGCATGATGAATGAGAACTTTCAAGCATTGGAAAATTAAGACTAACGACTTGTTCACATGGATGTGTGAGTCAAGTAAATGACTAAGGGATCGAGTACACATTCTTGTGCACTGTTCAAGTCCACCATAAAAGATCGATAAGACTATTCGTCATAATTTACTAAAGCTCAGTAAATACGGTTATACTTACAAGCTTAATTATAATTCTGAGACATTGGAAAAGGTTCCAATGTATGGGAGAGCGAATAAGAAGAATCAACATAGGCAGAAAGATAAAAGTTTCTCAAATCTAAAAAGATGGGATAGTACTTTAGCATCATGTTTTGTGATTATCTTAGTGATTTAAAAATCATGTAACAATTAGTCCTCTAAAGTCATCTTAGTGTATTCTTATGACTAAGAAGAGGAATCTTGAATTGTTGAAATGATTAAATAAAGAAGATGAGTCATGCTTCGTTCCAAAACAATTCTTAGAGTTATACTCCAAGATTGTAACTTGAGTGACACATCTTAAAGAAGGTTTATTAACACTAGTCAAATGTAAGAGTAAAAGGTTTTCTACTCTTGTACATTTGAAATTGGTAAGTTGTGATGTTTTGGATAAAACGAAGACCAACTAAGGCCAATTGTGTGAAGTGTTTGTCTTGATTAGAATCCACACTATCTCTTGAATATCTGACAAGAAAGTCTTATATTTCAAGAGGACAGTAGGAGTCTAAAAGGATCTTAAAAGGGTTTCAAGAAGTAATCAAGAAGAAAAACCTGTATTTCATCACTAGCACACAACTAGAGGTTTATAACCTATCGTGTTGACATTTATGTGCCCATTCCAGTTAAGTTGGCTATACATTTGAGTTCTACAAGTTCTCAATTGTTTGCATAACTACTTGGAAGCAATGACAGGCCCTTGAGCTGCCAGGTGGCAAGAAATTAAGATTGAGTTCAGTCCATATGAGTTTGGATTTGTTATTATCCTTGTCTTGTGATTATGGTTTTGACAAATTCATGTGGATAAGAACACATACACCATAAAATCTAAGGGTCATAAGATTTCTCTCTGATTCATGAAAATGATGGTGAGGTAAACTTCCATCAAGTAGATTTGGAGCAGATAACAAAGGTCTAAACAATTGAGACTATGATTACAACATCCCTTTTCATAGTTCTAAAATTGTTTAGACACACCTGTGAACTATGTAGGAGAGGTGTATGATTTTGATAAAGTCTTATCAAAGCAATCTAGTATCAGAAATCTGAACTTTGGTAAGAAAGTCAATAAAGTATTGACTTCTATAAGTCCAGCTAATTTCTCGATACATGTCAAAGCTAGTGGGAGCATAAGCGTTATGCTAATAATCATCATGTTAGTGGGAGCATGATAATTATGATAAAGGTTGCAAGCTAGCAATGTTAATTATAGAAAGCAAAAGTTTCAATTCGTGAAGTTGCAGGGGTTGAAAAGTTGTTTTGTTATAATTAAGGGAGAGGACATTATACTTAGTTTCAATTCTAAAAGATTAGATTGAGGTTTTAATCATCTTTAGTCAAGGATATATATGAATTTTGTGTTGGAATGGCTCAACATAAGGAAATTCTATATATGGGTCTATTATTTGTGTTCTAAAATTCGATTATGATTACGACATCCCTTTTCATAATCTGAATTATGAGAACTTGGCAAATAGAAATATAGTAGCAAAAGGACTGGTCCAGTATCATGTCTTTATGTGAGACCTCATGAATCGTGTCCCATATGCTTTGGATATAGGATCGATTGCATGTGCTATAATATTTATCCTTTCTAAAATTTTCCAAATGCCTAGGGCATTAAGAGGGAAAAGGTCTAGAATTGGATATGACTAAAGTGATTAAGCAATTGTCGAGGACAATCTAAGGTTTACCAAAGATTGGTTGCTCAGGGATAGTTGGAAGTATAATGTTAATTTGGGAAATACCATATTGACATATTCTGAAAAGAGGCAACTCTTGTTCGAGAAATGATAGTCAAAATGGGAATATGGAGTTGTCACCATAGATAGAAACAATCTGTGTAAGATTTGAAAAACTTAGTGTAAGAAGCATGTTCAAAGCAATGCATACTTTGAACATAAGGCTTTGTGTCCATGGAGTAGGTCTTCATTGGAATACACTGTAATGGTTGTTGATAAGTCTTTGTGACTTTGTACACATTCATTGCAAGAGGGTAGTGTTTTTAAGTTTAAAATATAACAGATTTCGATTTGGGAGTGTGAAATTAGAATCATTGAAATTATGTTCAATTGGTTTATTTCACAAAGTAAGGATCATAGACAAACATGATGGGTTTTGGTCATAAGACATCCTATGTGCTCATACAAACCCTAAAGCTTGGATCTAGGTTTCTCTATTGTACATACTTTGAATCCAAGACTTGAACCCTAATTCTAGCATATGGAAATCAGAATTCACATGTAAATAGGTTTAAAAACATACCTTGATTGTTATGTAGCAATAACAATCCAATTCCTCCTTGAATTGACCTTGGAAAGCAAAGAGTCACAAGTGTCACTCCTCTAATGGCTTACAAACACCATAAGCAAGTGGAGAAGGTATAAGGAGAGAGGAGGAAGGTTAGAATTCGTATTTGGGACTTCTTGGGAAGGGATACACGAATTCATAACCCTAGGGGTGTTTATATAGGTGTAGAGATAGGGTTTCAGTCATTATCCTTATCTAGTTGATTATCCATTAAGCAACCAATAAGATAATCCTTGAATCCTTATCATACTCGAATTCTAAGGCTTTTCAACCTTAAATTCGTTCACCATACTTATAAGATAATTCTTACCTTATTTTGTAACTATCACATAATTACAATTCAGCCCCTCTAGTTTAATTAATTACACTTGATCACAAAATTAATTCTCAATTAATTATTGACCAATATTAATTAAACAAATATGATTTCTCCTTTAATATATTATCCTTATAACATATTAATAAATCATATTATCCTCTCTTTCTATATTCATTTCTCCAATCAAGTTGCTTTGGTGAAGGCAACCCAAAAGGACCATGCACCATCGGGTCAAGTACATACCAAAATAGTTATGGACTTAGACACTAATCCAACAGTCTCCCACTTGGATAAGTCTAATAACTATTCTGCGTATGACTTCGGATCCCGATCTGCAATCGTAGCTTTCCAAAGCCGCTGTCAACTCTGATCACATCAAATACGCGTGTCCTTAGATAAGGGATCATATATTCCTCCATTCTAGATATCATATGAGATATGATTTCAAACCATTCTCTTTGTACTCTATCTCGATTCCCGATTTATGACGACTGACTAATTGAACAAATCAAATTAGCCCTAGCCCGGCCGAGCATTTACGTTTGTCATCACTAAACCATCGAGGGGCCCAAAGATATCGCTTTTATCCTACTTTGGATAAAAGGAACGGATAAACTTTGATACAATGCTTGCTTGTACTCACGCACCGAATCACACACAACAATATGTTTTATAACACCAAGTTACTGGTGCGTTTACATATTATCAATGTGTAACCAATTTGCAAGATACAACTCACACATCTCGGTTTCAAGAATATAAGATGTTATCGTCTCACCAATCACTCGTGATATAATCCATGGAGTGATCCAAGTGAGCGTGGGTCTAATCCAATGCTCAAATCACATTCATAAGCACTCATGAACGTTGCAGCAAACATTTGCTTATGTCTAATACTCTTTTAGACAATCCACACACCAATTCACGACAGTCTTTATTCATATCTACTTCCAACATATGAACGACTGTGGCCCGTTTGAATAATTCGATTATTCTTAATAACCTCAATTATTCTGGAAGTCAAAACATGCAAATGTGAAACACAAGAATAATACTAATCCCATATGGCCTCAAACCTTTGAGTATAAATAAAACTCCTTTTATTTATCACCATATCGATTACTCATTATTTGTCGTTTCGGGTAATCAACTTCTTACTTGAATTACAACACTTGTCCCATGCTCCTAGCATGCACACAATGTTTACCTATGGTTCTTACTTTGTGAAATAGATCACATTGAACACATTTCCAATCATTCTCATTCCACAAATCCAAATCCTTTTCATAAGTGAAAGAATATCAAATATTTGCCACTTATAGAATATGCTAGATTCTAATCATTTTATGCAATGATCCTTTCGTAATGTCACTGCACTAAAGTCACAAAGACTATTGCCAATGATATTACAAAGTCCTCTATCGGAGATTGTTACAAGACAATTCCATAGATGTGATGTCTTTCACTCAAAGTACTTTCTTTGAACATCCTTTTGCATAGAAGTTTCTAATCTAGTCATATATTTCTCAATATTCAATTCCCAATATGGACACACTTCCATATGTTCCATATGACAACTCATTCTTAATAGAATCTTATCTATTCGTAATGATGTCGATACGGTCCATCCAATATGGAAACATTTCCATATTTTCCAATACTATACTTCCAACTACTCACAAGCGACCAATCTTCGTCGAACTTGGATTGTCCTTTGATAGTTGTTTAATTATTTTAGTCAAAACCAATTCTAGTCCCTTTTCCCTCTAAATGCGCTCGTCATTTGGAAAATTTTAGAATGGTCAAACATTAAGCATTTGCAATCGATCCTCTACCCGAAGCGTATGGGACACGACGCATAATGTTTTATTTGCTATGTTCTCAAAATTCGAATTGTGAAAAGGGATGCCGTAATCATAATCGAAATTTTAAGAACACACTATGTACCTTTGACTAAATTTATTAACATTTCTCAACCTAATCCTTTAGATTTGAAATGAAGCATAATATTCTCTCCCTTAATTATAGCAAAACAACCTTTCAACTCTTACAACTTTGCAAAGCATGACTCTTGTTTTCTATAATTAATATTGCTAACCTTGCAATACTTTCCTTAATAATCATAACATTTATGCTCCCACTATCATGATGATTATTATAAAACATAACACTTATGCTCCCACTAGCTTCGACATGTATTCATAAACATCTTGACTTTCAGAAAAACAATGCTTATTGAATTTCTTAAGTTCATGTTTCTAATACTTAGTGCTTTGATAATCTTTTATCAATGTTTCTTGAACTTATACACATCTGCCTTTGATAGTTCATATGTGTGTCTAAACAATTAAGACTAATTGCCAAACCTCACAATTCAAATTATGGAAAGGGATGCCGTAACCATAATTGAATTCGAGAATGCAATTTTACAATCACTATCCTCTTAAAATCTGTCTTAGTGAAAGCATTTCCTCACAATCATTTTCATGAAGGAGGAAATCTTATGACACTTAGATTTAAACAGTGTATTTGTTCCTATCCATGTGAATTTATCAAAACCAAAGTTTACGACAAATTCAAACTCTTATGGATCGAACTTTCTTGATCTCGATTTCTTGCCTTTATGGTAGCACAGCTGCCCACCATGTCTTCCAAGTAGTTAAGCAGCTCACCTTTTCCTATCAATGTACCTTTCATTGATTAAGGTGCTTTGCCTTTTATGCGTTCAAAATGAGAACTCATAGAACTCACATGCATAATTAACTCGATTGGATTGGCACAGAATCAAAATAATGTCAACACGATAGGTTGTAAACCTCAACTCGTGTGCTAGTGATGATCGATAAGGTTTATTTGATTTGTTCTTGAAACTTTTCAAGACCATTAAGACTCCCACTGACTCCTTGACATATAAGATTCTCTTGTCAAAACATTTCTTGATAAACAAATATTCAAGAGTTAGTGTAGCTTTTATCAAAACTCTTCATAAATTGGTCCTAGTTGCTCTTTGTCTTATCCAAGACATCACAACTTTTCACATTTGATGAACGTTATAAACCTTTTAATACTTATCACTCAATGTCACAATCGTTAAGACTTGTTATTGGAACGAAGTATGATTGACTTATTGATTTAACCATTTCTTCAATTCTTGATTCCTCTTCTTAGACATACAATTGTGCTAAGACTCACTTAGAGGATCAATTGAGATATGGTTATTAATCATTAAGACCTATCATAAAGCATAAAAGGTACTCTCCCATCTTCTCAGAATGGAGAAACTTTTATCTTTCTGCCTATTCTTATTCGTTCTGCTATTGATCTAAACCCTTTAATCAATTCAGAATTACACTTAATCTTGTAAGTATAATCATATTTACTAAACCTTTAGTAAATCATGACGAATATCATTGTTACTCTTATGGTGGTCTTGATCAACACGCAACATTGTGTGCTCGATTTGTCTAATTTCCAAATATGAAATTTCTCATTCATCGTGCAACCAAGTTGCGTGATTCCAAATTTCTGTCCAATTGAAACTTTGGGCGATGAGAAACTCTCCCTATTTGGTAAATTCTCGATTTTTTTTCATAAACACCATAAATAAGAATCATATCCATTTGTTGTAGAAATATTCAAACACCAATTTTCATAACCATTTCATTGCAAGGAAATAAACAAATAAATAAATAAGTCAAACGAAAATTTATTTTATTTATAAAAGCAGCGGAAAACATTTGTCCTTACAATGCAAAATCCATTGAAAACTATGTATTTCAAAAGAAAATTTCTAACAACTCTATCATAACTATCTAAGCTCAAAATCTAATCTTCAAGTCCATGCGATCAAGATCCATTCCTTGTGATTAGATTCATCTTGTTCTTTCACCAAGCTTCCTTTCTTTTCACCGATCCTGTAAAACATTCAAATGCAATCTTATTACATTATGTATTAAGAATTAATGAATAGGAACTTAATGGAGTTAGATAGTGGATTTTACCTGAAGCGCAGCCATACTCTTTGACTCTCCCATCTTCTGGACTCTTCAGGCTCTTTGGGCAGACTTGTATCCAATGCCCTCTCTTTTGGCAGCAAACACAGGTCGGTTCTCCTAGAACGTCCTCGGAAGCATGGTTGGTTGACTTTTCCAACAAATACGCTCCATTGCTTTGCCAAATCATTTCTGATTCAGCAGCAATGAGCATGTAAGTTAGGTCAATGAGGTTGTCGTCATGATTCATCATATAATACTTTCTTTTGAACTTATTATATGATTCAGGAAGTGACTGCAAAACCCAATTCACAGCCAACTCATCTGGGAATGACACACCCAACATTATCAACCTATCAATGTGTGATTTCATTCCTAGAACGTGGGCACACACGGATTTACCATCTTCATGTTTCATTTCCAATAGGGCTTTAGTGATATTGAACCTTTCAATTCTTCGATCTTGTGGGTTGGGGAGAACAATAGGAGGAGGAGGAGGAAGTGAAGCATGATTTCTTGTTCCTCGATTGAATCGTGGAATACCATCTTCATGTGGAAAGTTTGTTCCACGGGATTTGGGAAAACCATAGTTGTCGAACTTTGACATCTACAAAACGGGAGAAAAACAAATTCAAGTTAGTTGATTGATTGAGTCCTTAGTAAATCACCCAAATGAGATACTAAGGCTAGGACCCAACACAATGTTCTACAACTCGGGAGAGGGATGCCGTAACCCTAATTGCAGAATATTTGAAGGTAAGTGAATGACGATTCACTAATTTCCACCATGGAAAAAAAAACGAAAAAGAAATTTAAGTTTTAAATCTATGAAAACTCCTAGATCCTTTGAGATACATTGAACTTTCAATGGCATGTTTATATCTCGATATGCCCCTCTTGTTTGTGACTGGGATGCCGAGGATCACAAAGCGGGTGTGAATAACCATGCAAACTACATGGTGCTCTCACATGTTACAATCACCTATTCGATGTGCCGGTAAACCACACACGCTCCACCGAATTATGACAAACATTGAGTCACCCTTTGCTACCTTTGCTTAGACCCATTTAGTGTGCCGGTTAACCACACACGCTCCACTAACGTCTTCGCAAGGGCACAAAGTGTAATTTCATGGAATTGCATCAATTCACTTTTGCCTAAGTAACTAAGATTGGGAATTTTTTGAAAACATTTAGTTACTTTTATAATTCATTATACTTATAATGGAAGGTTTCGTCCTATCCTACCCGTTCGGCTAACGACTCTCCACTAGTCAAGAGTGCGGTGGGAAAGAGTGGATACCCACTCAATCGCCATTTTATAGGCAATTTCCTTAAACACCCCTTATAGACCAGCTTCGTGAATGAGGCCTACTAACGGTAAGACTGACTTTTAGTTATACATATATATAATGTTAGACTTTTAATGTTATATATAGTATAGGGTGTATTTTATAACTTTAAAATACTATGTGGTTAACAATTATACTATTAATTAAATGGTTAACCTAAACTTTTATGGATTTATTAAATCTCTTTTAATTATACACCTTAATTAATTAATAAAACCATAAGGGTGTATTTGAACTTTTTCAAAACTAGGGTTTTTAGAATTTAACATTCCTAATCAACTTTTAATCAACTTTTAAATTCCAAAACTTGAGGGCAAATTTTGAAACATTTCAAATATTAGGGTTTAGAATTTAAATATGCATCAAAATTAAACTATTTAATCAAAATTTAAATTCCAAAACTTGAGGGCAAGTTTTGTAACCTTTTTCAAAACATTAGGGTTTCAACTATTTAAATTTCAAAACAACAAAACTTTTTGGGGTTCAAATTTAAACTATAAAACCTAAAGGGCCAAATATGAAACTTTCAACAACAAGGATCAAATAACAAATAATTCAAATTAACATTTAATCACATAATTATCCATATTTGATGATTTCTTGCAAAATAATTTATCAATTTACTTAAAATAATTAATCAATTATCTTATAAGGAAACAATTATCTTATTAATTGATAAATATCTTCAATTAGATTAAAAATATAGTCAAATATATCATATAATCGGATTAATATTAATCTAACATGATAAGGTAATTATCCATAAGCAAAAACAGCAAGAAATCCCGAAGTACCCTCCTTCTGACGAGTTGACTCGTCAAGTCAGCCTTAGACTCGTCGAGTCACCTTGGACTCGGCGAGTTCAGCCATGGACTCGGCGAGTCCAGCCTCCAGAATGGAAAAAATCAAATTTTTTCAGTTACAACAAGCATCAATACAATAGAAACCAACCTGGCTCTGATACCACTGATGGGTTTTGGTCATAAGACATCCTATGTGCTCATACAAACCCTAAAGCTTGGATCTAGGTTTCTCTATTGTACATACTTTGAATCCAAGACTTGAACCCTAATTCTAGCATATGGAAATCAGAATTCACATGTAAATAGGTTTAAAAACATACCTTGATTGTTATGTAGCAATAACAATCCAATTCCTCCTTGAATTGACCTTGGAAAGCAAAGAGTCACAAGTGTCACTCCTCTAATGGCTTACAAACACCATAAGCAAGTGGAGAAGGTATAAGGAGAGAGGAGGAAGGTTAGAATTCGTATTTGGGACTTCTTGGGAAGGGATACACGAATTCATAACCCTAGGGGTGTTTATATAGGTGTAGAGATAGGGTTTCAGTCATTATCCTTATCTAGTTGATTATCCATTAAGCAACCAATAAGATAATCCTTGAATCCTTATCATACTCGAATTCTAAGGCTTTTCAACCTTAAATTCGTTCACCATACTTATATGATAATTCTTACCTTATTTTGTAACTATCACATAATTACAATTCAGCCCCTCTAGTTTAATTAATTACACTTGATCACAAAATTAATTCTCAATTAATTATTGACCAATATTAATTAAACAAATATGATTTCTCCTTTAATATATTATCCTTATAACATATTAATAAATCATATTATCCTCTCTTTCTATATTCATTTCTCCAATCAAGTTGCTTTGGTGAAGGCAACCCAAAAGGACCATGCACCATCGGGTCAAGTACATACCAAAATAGTTATGGACTTAGACACTAATCCAACAAAACATAGAGTGCATACTTGGTATATGGCAAAGCTATTGTTTAGAAAAACATAGTGTACATGCTTGGAGCATAGGACAACTAGTGTTTTTTCAAGTATAAAGTTGATAAAACCGAAACAATGAATAATGAGTAATCAGTATGGTGATAAATAAAAGGTGTTTTATTTATATTCATAGCTTTTGATACCATATCAGATTCAATTATTCTTGTGTTTCATTTTGCATGTTTTGACTTCCAGAATAAACTAGGCCATTCTTCCTGAATGACTAAGTTATTCAAAGCATCCACAGTTGGTCATATGTTGAAAGTAGATATGAATCAAGATTCTCATTGGTTGGCTTGTAGAGGTCTAAGATGTTGGACAGGGTGGTGCTACAACACTCATGAGTGCTCATAAGTTCTGAGTATTGGATTCAACCCACGCTCATTGGAATCACTTCATGGATTTTATCACGAGTGATCATGAGACGATAATATCTTATATTCTTCAAACCTAGAGATATGAGTTGTTACTATGATTTGGTTGTACATTGATTGCACGAAAATGCATTGGTAACTCGATGTTATAAAACGTGCCTTTGTGTATGATTCAACAAGTAGTAGAACAAGCCATATGAGTCGAAGTTTATCCATTCCTTTTACCTTTGGGATAAAAGCGATATTCGTGGGCCCCTCGATGATTTAATGATGATACATGTGAGTGCTTGGCCAAGCCAAGACTGATTTGATTTGTTCAATCAATCAGTCATCATAAATCGGAAATCAGGAAACAACAAATGGATAGAGAGAATGATTTATAATCTATGTCTCAGCCTATATGATATCTAGAATGGAGGAATATATGATCCCTTATCTAATGGACAAGTCATTGACAAGATCAGAGTTCAGTCAACACGTCATAGTTTGACAGAAGCTTTTGAGAGCTACAATTGCTAGTCGGGTTTTGAAGTCATACTCAATAATAGTTTTAGACTTATCCAAGTGGGAGACTATTGGATTAATGTCTAAGTCCATAACTATAATTGGTATGACTTGACCTGACCCGGCATGGTCCATTTGGGTTGCATGGCATTGAGACAATTGGATAGACAAGATGAGGAAAAAAGGATACTAGTGATATATATATTAATATATTATAAGTTCTAATATATTAATATATAATCATATTATTTAATTAGTATTGATCAAGAATTAATTGATAATTAATTAAGTGATCAAAATGAACTAATTAAATATGGACTCTTAGATATATATATATGTGTGATGGGCCAAGTTCATTTAGGTTGGGCTAAGCTTTCATGGATAGTCCATGGAGTGTTTAACCAATGGATCATATGAAATGAAAGGTCATGGGTTTAACCCTAGTCTCCACACTATATAAAGATCTCCTTGGTTGGTGAAATTGGCACTAGTGTAGGTACACTAAGAGGGCTAGCCGATTTCACTAGAGAGAACCAAAGTATCCTTATTCTCAAGGTTATTCCAAGTGTTCATGGTGTTGTGTGAACCATTTGAGGTGTCACACTTGGGTCACTAGGCACTCAAGCTTCATGAAGACAAGCTACATCAACAAGGTATGTCTTCTAACTTGTTTTATTACCCAAGTATCAAAGATTGTATGCTAGATAGGGTAATACCTTGGAATATTCATATTTGCATGTATAATAAAGAAAACATAGATCCAAGGTATTTAGGGTTGCATGTACACCAAAGGAGTGTTAGAACGCTCAAAACCCAGCATTTGGAACATTCAATTAACAATTAATTAAATAATATTCAACCCCTTTAATTAATTAAAATATTTAATTAATTTGAAAATAATTTCTAATTAATTTATTAAGCCATATAATTTCTAAACATTATTGCTCTTAAATCCTTATTGCTCAAATGGGTCATGAGGGAAACCCAAAGGACCATGCTATTATTAGATATATTAGTAATAAATAATGACCTTGTACACTCATTCCATCAGTAATTTAAGCAATTAATGGACTTTCTTCTTGTTTTTCTTATATTGCTAGCATCATCTGCCATCATATTTTGTTTCCTTCTTTTGATGATACTCATTCTATCTTGCTCTCTTAAAAGCTACAAATTCTTATCCATAGCGATCCTCGACAATCAGCTCATGGAGATCATTCATTCTCACTATCGCTACTTCATGACACCTCCAATAGCAATCACCGCTAGGAGCGCCGCCAAGATCGTCAAACTTTTCAGAACTAATGGGTTCTTTACAGATCTAATGGACTCCTTCACACGATCGAGCAACACGCCACAATGGTGTTTCTAGAATCGCCAACATGTTCCTAAGCTTCTAATCCCACCTCGTCAATGAATTCCCTTCCCTACTACATATGCTCATCTCGCTAGTGCCTCCCCTACACTATCCCAAAATGCTCTAGCTATAGTAGTACCTCCTTGGGCCTAGTTTGGTACCGAACAACAACCTACAACTCTTCCTCAATTATTTAGCTCAATGTCGCTCCAAGAGCTGGATGAATGGGTCAAGGACACGAATGCAACAGATCATGTACATGAAAACCAAGGTATACTCCAATACTTGATTGATATGAATACTTTTCATAATATCTTAGTTGGAAATGGGACCAAAAGATGTAGTTGCGATTTACATACCACTTTATTTAAATGATGTACGCATCATAATAAATGATATATAATTTGATGAATTTGGTTTTACTGTTAATGATTACATGACCCACCCACCCCTAATCCGATGTGATAGTGACGACCCGCTCTACCAAGTTCTTCTGCAAACTCCTCAAACTTTTGTTTACACAAGTTGTTTAGTTTGAAACCAATGCCTCGTTCACCTTGGAAACCATGTTTTTCAATTTAATTATCCAATAAATTGATTCCATGTAATAAAAGTAACTCTACTTCTTTATGTCAAGCATGTCAACTTGGAAAACATACTAAACTTCAATTTAAATCTTTTGATTATATTGTTTCATATATGGCCATATTTATACATATATTTAGGAGTTATATTAAGAAATTTTAAGCTATATTTTGGTTATCTGCAAAGATATTTGGTACTTATTAAGTTAAATTATATTTGCAGCCAAATATGACATTCTTGAGGAAAATGGACCAAAACCAACAAAAATTTGAAACTGGAAGGACTGGAGCTGAGCTGGGAGCTTAATGGAGCTTAAAAGAAGAGAAAATTGAGTTAAATGTAATCTCACAACGTGATACTTACTTCTCACCCGCAACAACATAGAGTGGGAAGGAGTCTGACTCACGACTCCTAATAAAGAAGCGTTTCTCGGAGGCAACCCGATGTTTTACGATTTTGCATTTTCTTTATTTTTGATTTCATTGTAGTTTTTGTTTTTATTTTTCGTTTTTAATTTAGTTTAACAGAATGATGATGTGCTTCTCTAGTTCTTTATCTTATTTTCGAAGTGTTGAAAGAAAATGCATAATGAAGGACTTGAATTGGAAAAAGCCGTGAGATATTTGAAGATTACAATTGAAGACCATATTTTAAATAAGTGTGGGGTAACTACTTAATGACAAGAGGAGTTCGAATAATTTTACAAAAAAAGGGTCGGGAATGTTCCTAAGCCATTACGAAGTAGAGATGCATTATTTTGGATCTAAATGACGTTCGTAGAAGCTACCACAACGTGGCCATCATCACCACGTCATGACAATTTATCTTATCGCGACTGCATCCGACTGAACCAAGACATGGCGTCCTTAGACCACGTCATGGCGATTTTAAATATCATGACCATTATGACTTCGAGCACTATACCACGTTTTGGCGTTGCTCTCCCATGACGTGGCAGTGGTTCATAACATTTTTCAAGATTGGTTCTTTAATTTATTTCGAGCCAATACATTTGCATTCACATGAGAAGAGTTCAGAAGTACTGTTTCCAGCCATTATACGAGATGTCCAAGGTTTTCCACACACTTTTAAGAATTTGATCTTGCCACTACTATCCAAGGGGAGTATGTTCCAATTCTTCGTTTTTAATTTTATGTTCTTTAATTGTTGAAGTATGCAATGGGGGACATTGTATCATTTAAGTGTGGGGTAGGGTTGAATTTAGGAATACAAGATTACTAATAAAAATTGAAAAAATGACAAGGATTTAAAAAAATTATTAGAAAGATTTGAAATAATAATCTAAAATTGATTCTAGTTAAAAAAATTGTTATGTTGAGATCTAGGTTGCAAGCATTGTGTGGGACGATCCGATGTGGGTTTCAATGTTTATCTGAGCCAATATATGATATAGTGTATTTGTGGCTTCCTTATCCTAGTGAAATCATGGAACAAAAATACTACCTGGCTTAGTTTGAGGGTTGCAATATGTTTAACATCGTATACCATAAATGTATCCAGGTGAGATTATGTAGTCATGACACTTTAGACTAATACCTATAATCATTAAGGGTTGAAGTTAATTTCCTTTGCTTATGCATATGTTTTTTTAGGTTTTTAGTTGTGAGAGACAAGAGTTGTGAAAAGAGAAAAAAAAAAGAAATACAAAAGAAAAAAGTTGCAAAAGTTTGAGAAATAAGAGTTTAAAAGCTGGGAAGATCAAGAAATATCATGAAGAAAAGCTTCAAATTATTAAAGACTCAAGAATAAGGCAAAATTTGCCAAGTATTTGTTATTATTGTATTTTTTATTTTCTAGGTTATTTTTCCATATGTATTCTTGGGGGTTTAACAAAAAATACCTTGAGGTTAAGAAAGTTTTTTGGGGATGGATTCGGAAGGATGCATAAAATGAGTGTTTTTCAAAAGAAGTAGGGAAGTGTTTATGAAGATTGTGAGTATTTAGGATTGGGGAAGTTCTTAGAAAAAATTAGACACACATACATGCTTTGCGGTCTTGGAGTAATGGAGAGGCTCAAAATGGATTGTCTTGTGTGATGTTGGTAGCTAAAGTCTTGATATAATAATAATAAAATCAGTTTTGCTTGGAGGCAAGCAAAAGACAAGTGTGAGGTATTTTGATATGGACATATTTATACATATATTTAGGCATTATTTTAATACATTTTAAGCTATATTTTGGTTATTTGCAAATATATTTGGTACTTATTAAGTTAAATTATATTTTGCAAACATAAATGACATTCTTGAGGAAAATGGACCAAAACCGACAAAAGTTGGAACCTGGAAGGACTGGAGTTGAGCTGGGAGCTTAACAGAGCTTAAAAGTAGAGAAAATTGAGTTACATGCAATCTCACGACGCAAGACTTACTTATGACGACGTGAGTACAGATTCTTCTAGAAGATAACTATGCGAAATGTAGTTTCCTTGCCGAACATGAACTGTACTGATCTCACAACGTGAGCCATTAATGCTCACGATGTGATATGCGATATTTGGAAACTATAAATATTCTTTTACCTATCGACTTTTGGGTAGGTTGGATTTGATTTTCTAGAGAGATAATCGATTTTAGAGGCTAGAGTTTTGCGAAAAACAACCCTTTAGAAGAGAGAACACTTGGAGATTGAAGATTTGAAGATCACACATCACATTCATTTTGTATTAGATGAATAATGTTGAATTCTTATGTTATTTTGTGCTTATTTTCTGCTATGAGTAGCTAATCATTAGGCTTTCCTTTAGTGTAGATGAAACCTAATACGTTAGTTTCTAGCTTATATTTGAACTTTATGAAGTTGGTTAATGCATGTGTTTGATTATCATTACCTAACATGTTAACATTTGCATCTTTGTTGCTTAGATTTAAGTTAAGTGTAGGTTAATGACCATTTGAATTACATGGACTTGTCTACCTAGTAGTTTATGATCATTAACTTACTAGAGCTAGGATTAATCACATCTTATATTAAGTAATAAAAGTAATAACTTTAACTGTGTTGGAAAACATTAATTTGATCATAATTGTGTTTAACTAAGATATATCTTACATAGCCCAATTTATAACTAATAATCAATTTTCTGTTTGATTGTGTATGATCATTACATAGTAGTCCATAAATTGGTGAAAATATTAGGAGATCGGGTCAAGATTGCTAATTATATTTGAATAGGTAACCAATTGGATAAATCCATATTTAGAAACTACACATAAGGAAAAGGGGGGATTCGAAGCTAAACTGAAGTGTCTTCTTAATCTTGTTTACAATCATTTTTAGTTGAGTGCTTAGTTTTAAGTTAATTGTAACACCTGATTCAAGTTACTTTTCATTTTGACCCTTGGTATGTATGTATGTATATATATATATATATATATATATATATATATATATATATATATATTTGCAGATTTGGTCCTTAGGGGGAAGTTTTGCCTATTTCAGAATTCTTGGAGTACGCGGGGCATACGAACATAGGGGACAAACCCTACAATTTAGGGTTTGGAACCTATTTAAACAACTTAATGACCATGATCCTCTCATTTCTCAGCCTCTGTTGCCCTTTGAGTCCCATCTCGAAACCCTATCCCATCTTGAAGAGATTTGACCCTCTCGTGTGAGTTTTTAGTGTGTGTTGGTGAGATTTGAGGAAGAAGAGCTTGGAAGAAGGAGCCTTGATCAAAGGAGAACTTGTGGATCCAGATTTCCCACATCATTTCCAGATTCATTGAGGTATAAAGCGTGGAACTTGCTCCTTGTATGTTTAGATATAGTCTTTATGAAGTTTGGTCCCTTTTTAGTCCTATGATGAGATCTAGTGGGTTTATTCCACTACAGAAGTTAGGGGTTACTTCTCTTGATGTTTCTGAGGTCCCTAGTCCATAAAGTTAACATCTTGATGGTTATGGATCACCCATGCATGTGTTTAGGTCCATTTGGTGAAAGTAGAATGCTAAAGAAAGGTTTGGGTTCTTTTGAGCCATGCAAAGGATCCAAGTTCATGACTTTTTGGCTTAAGACATTCCTTTAGACTTGGATCTGGAATTTGGATGTTGTAATGCAAGTATTAAGTACTTAAGGACAAAGTGCTTAATAGGAACGTACATGCGCGTGTGCAAGATTACGTTGCGTGTACATGCGCATGTCTGTGATCACACATTGTTGCCTAGTACGCATGGCATACACCTGTATGCACAACGTACCAGGCCTGGTGTTGGGCTTCTTTGTTTGGGTCTTCTTTTGGACTTGGACTCCCTTTAGACTTTAGGACTTAGCTGGATTTTGGGCCTTATATCTGTTGGGTCATAGTTGGACCTTATGTTTATGGGTTGGGCCTTGGACCACTATAAGGTTATTGGGCCAAGCTTGTTGGGCCCAATAAAGGGAAAAGGTAGAATAGTCTTTTTCCTTTGAGGCTGAGGGTGTTGGGTCAGGGGCTCCGGTTATGAATTTAATCTAATTATTAACTCGAGTATTGTTTGATTGATTAGCACAGGGATTTTCTGGATCAACAGTCCGAGCGTTTATCTGATTTCTAGTTGTCTGAAGTGAGTCTCCTCATAGTGTTTAGCAGGTCGAAGGATCCAATGTTGGACCATGATTTATTATGATTAGGATGCCAGTTGTCTGTGTGACTCTTGCATGTGTAGTATGTGATATGTATATCGGGTGGGGTCCGATGCCAGGCAGGGCTTGATGAGAGTATTGTATATTATTTGTCTTAGTGATTCTTGCATGTGTTATGTGTCTGTATGAATGTAGGGTAGGGGCTGATGAATGTGATGAAGCGGGACCCATTTGATGTTATTGACAGATCTATTCTGAGCGGGGCTCAATGCTGGGTGGGGCCCGATGTCGGGCATGACCCGAGGGTTTTTAGGCATGGCCCATTGTATGTTTGATATATATGGTATGAGGTATTTTGGGAAACTAACTAGTCTTAGTACTTATAGTTTTCAATTTATGTTTCAGGTACTTACGGATCGAAGGGGAAGGGGAAGGGATGATCACATCACACACACCATGTTGTTCCCATTTTGTTGATTTGATGTACTTGGATGATTATTGACATACTTTGATTTTCTTTTATGGTTTTATGAACACGTTTTAGATGATGGTTTTATTATTATTAAAATTAAAATTTTGGTCTTAAATTTTGGGACGTTACAAGTTGGTGACAGGACCTTGGTTTGATGGATCCAAGCATGCTCTCGGGTGTGTATGAACTCAAATGGAGGATTTGGTAGATTTTCATAAAAATAATGTTGTATAAAAAGAATTTTCTAACAAAAAAAGGGGCGTGGTGCATGCAATCGACCGAGATCAACTAAGTTTTCCTAAAATACCCACACATATTTTATGTTATACATTGAATTGTGAATCTGTGAATCACATGCTAGATTAATGATAAGGATCCGATCAGGATTGCATTATAAAATGCTAGGAGAGATGCCTTATGTATGCATTCTATATGAGCTTATAGACTTGCATGCTAGTACCAATTAGTCAGTGATAGGATGGCCTGATTAGGTTATGCTTGTTTCCGATTACTCGATGTTCGTATCTTGCTTGCTTTGTGCTTTCAGGATTTCCCATTAACTTCAGCTAACTAGTAAACGAATATGCTAAGTTACATATTATTGAGACTAGATAATTTTAGAAGGTTAGGTTTTAACTCTATTGCTTAGCTCTTGTCTGAGTCCAACCATTGTAGTGTGAGACCTTTCATTCGAAGAATTATATGGTGTGGACGATATGTAATTGTATTCATGAGCTAGTTAGAGGGTGTTAGGGGACTTCTTTCTGCAGCTAATGGCACAGAGTAGTGTGGGGGTTGCCTTAGGAAAACCTAGGAAGAGATTCGGTGCTGGGAGCATTGTCTTGTTGAGGGTTGTATGTATAGATAAAGGAGTAACTTGGAGGATTCGGGGAGATCCTTGAGGAAAGTACAGATAAATATGGAAGTTAGTATGGGCCTGTAGTACTAGAAGCATAGGATTCGTACTCGAATCAAGGAAAGTCACGATGATACCAGGAAGCTTGTAAAGTGTGGGATTCCTCTATGTTTATATATCTATGTGTTCTGATGGTTTGAATGCTCTATTTTCAGTATAGCAGACACTCGTGGATGATTTGATAGTGGTTATGGTGCTGGTGAGGGTTCAGGTTCGGGCTCTGGAGTCGGATATTTGGATGATCAGATGAGGGAGTTCATTTCGTCAGAGATTACCCACAACATTCTAGAGCAGACTCCTATGATCTTTGGTACGGTCGAGGAGGGTATCATGGAGATTCTAGATGAGCGCATGGGCACTTTCCGTTTTGAGATGGTGGCAATAACAGGAGCTCTCACTTTGAATTTCCATGAGTTTCGGGCATGTGGGGCCCCAGAGTTCTTCAGGAAGAAGGACTCGACTGTGAGCGAGCGTCGGTTGGCAGACGTCGGGAATGCCTTCCGATCTAGTCTTTGTACTTAGTAGGCGAAGGTCCGACTTGTGTCCTGTCTTCTGAAGGACAGAGCTCAATACTGGTGGGAGGAGGTTAGGAAAGCCTTGGGAGGCGGTGCGATTGAGTTGATGACATGGGATGATTTTGTGATGAGACTTCGGGATGAGTTCGCACCTGTGATTGAGGTCCAACAGTTGGCATGGGAATTCTTGGACCTTCACCAGACTATTGAGACGATAGCGTAGATCACTGCTATGTTCCGTGAGAGGGCGTTATTGGTTCCGCAGTGTGTGGCAGACGAGTAGATGAAGAAGGTGAGGTACCACAAGATGTTGAGGAGTGATATTCGGCAGTTTGTGAGCCGATCCAGTTGTTGGACATTGGATGATATGATAGCGAGATACATAGAGAGAGAGAGAGGGAGAGAGAGAGATTGACATGGAGATGGAGAGGAAGAGGAAACCAGATCAGGTTCAAGGTTCAGAGGGTTCGAGAAAGAGGCCCAAGGTTTTTGACTCGAGATCGATAGGACAATAGGGTCGGGGGCGTTGTGGCAAGTGCAGCAAGGCACACGATGGGGCGTGCAGGGTGGGTGCTTTTGGCTGCTTCAAGTGTGGCAGGACAGGTGATATCATCATGGATTGCACTGACACCATCACCACGCAGGTATCTGATCTGATTGTCTTTCATTGCAATCAAAGGGGGCATAAGAAAGCCAATTGCCTGAGTTTAGCAGCAACGGGACTAGTGGTAGCACCTGCTCTGATGAATTTAAGGATCACGGATGGCCGCCAAGGTAAGGTGGATGCGTCTGTTGTGAGGAGCAGGGCTTTCCAGCTAACAATCGAGGAGACTCGTGAATCACCAGATGTGGTGTCGGCCTGTCGGGTATGTATCTTCTCCTTATCTCTTTATTTATGTTGATTTTTCTCTTATATCTGTGTGTTTTGTTTTAGAATCGTTCCTTGTAGACGGTATCTTTTCTTTGGTATTGTTTGATTTGGGGGCTACCCGATCCTTTGTATCTCTTACCCTCAGCAAGAGGTTTGCCAATTCTCCGGAGGAGCTGGATTGTCCACTAGAGGTTGATATTGCTGACGATCGTCCTGTGTGTGTATCTAGGGTTCATCGGGGTTGTGTTATGGAGTTGTCAACCAAGCGGTATCCGATCGATTTGGTTCCTAGTCCCCTACATGAGGGAAACGTTATAGTGGGGATAGATTGGTTGAGCCCCAATAGGGCAAAGATTGATTGTGAACAACAATTAGTGCGTATCTGAGCCCCAAGTATGGGAGAGTTGGTAATTCAGGGAGAGAGTGTTCAGCGTAGGCCGATTTTAAGTTCAACAACTAGCGCTAGGAGCTATCTTCAGCATGGTTGTTCTGGATTTTTCGTTTATGTTATGGAGACCTGGGAGAAGGGTAAGGCGACTGTGGATGATGTGCTGGTCGTTCGGGGATATCTAGATGGGTTCCCTGATGATTTTCTTGGAGTGCCTCCGGAGAGGCAGGTGGAGTTTCAGATTGACTTGGTACCCTTATCGGTTAGCACCTCCAGAGATGCAGGTGCTATCTACACAACTGCAGGAACTATTAGACAAAGAGTTCATTTGACCGAGTAGTTCGCTATGGGGAGCATCGATCCTGTTTGTGAAGAAAAATGATGGGTCACATCGAATGTGTATCGACTACCAAGAGCTGAATAAGCTAACGTTGTAGAACCATAATCCACTCCCGAGGATTGACGATTTATTTGAACAACTTCAGGGTACATCTTCATTTTCCAAGATTCTACGTTCAGGTTATCATTAAATGAGGGTCAGAGAGGAGGATATGCAGAAGACATCCTTTCCAACTCGTTATGGTCATTACGACCTGGTGGTGATGCCCTTCAGGCTCACCAATGCTCTAGCTGCATTTATGGACCTCATGAATCGTGTATGCAGACCCATGTTGGATTAGCCAGTGATTATGTTTATCGATGATATCCTGGTCTACTCTAAGACCCAAGAGATGCATGAGGAGCATCTGAGGGAGGTATTGAAGACCTTAATAGGGAGAGACAATATGCGAAGTTCTCCAAGTGTGAGTTCTAGTTGCACGAGGTGTAGTTTATAGGCAACCTTGTCAACCAAAACAATATTCTGGTCGATCCTACCAAGGTCGAGGCGGTGGTGAGATGGGAGGTTCTGAAGTCTCCATCTATTATTCAGAGTTTCCTTGGTTTGGCAAGTTACTATCGGATATTTATTCAAGATTTCTCCAAGATAGCGGTTCCTTTGACTCGGTTGACGAAAAAGATCATCACGTTTCGCTGGGGCCTGAGCAACAACAGCTTTTGAGACCTTGAGGCAGAAATTGTGTGAGGCGTCGATTCTCACCCTGGCAGAGGGTGTTGAGGATTTTGTGGTTTATTGTGATGCATCTATCACATGTTTGGGTGCAGTTCAAATGTAGAGGGGTCGCATTATTGCTTATGCTTCGAGGCAGATGAAGCCTCATGAGGCGAACTATCCTACACATGATTTGGAGTTGGGGGCTATGGTGTTCGCCCTCAAGATTTGGCGGCTTTAACTTTATGGGGTCCATTATACTATCTATATGGATCACAAGAGCCTGAGGTATTTGATGGATCAGCCGAATCTGAACATGAGGCAGCGTAAGTGGATAGATGTGGTGAAAGATCATGATTGTGAGATCCTTTACCATCCGAGGGAAGACCAATGTGGTAGCAGATGCTGTCAGCCGCAAGGCGGTCGTGAATCCAATCAGAGATATGTGTTTGAGGATGAAAGTGATTACTCCACTCTTGGAGCAGATCCAAGAGGCTCAGATTGAGGCTATGAAGGAAGAGCACCAAAAGAGTGAGCGCATTGTGGGTCTGGTGACTTCCTTCTATTATGATAGACGGGGGTTATTGACCCTTCATCTGAGGGTGTGGGTTCCGTACTGGGGTGGTGCATGGTAGGTTTTGATGGAAGAGGCGCACAAGTCGATATTCTCTATTCATCCCGGAGCGACAACGATATATAGAGATCGCTGTCCCGATTATTGGTGGCATGGTATGCGGAGAGGTGCTTGACTTGCAGGAAAGTCAAGGCTGAACATCAGCGACCTCACGACAAGATGCAGTCGTTAGACATTCCCGTTTGGAAATGGGAAGAGATTACTATGGATTTCATCACGAAGTTGCCATGTACAGTGCCCTGAGTGGATTCGATATGGGTCATCATCATGGTTGCAGAAATTGGGATTAATCGTGGATTAATCGATTGACGTTCTCCAACCGACTAGGATCACTGTGTTTGACGGAAATTAGGGATTAATTGAGTTTGGCGGAATTAATCGGTCAACAAAAGTCAAAAAGTCAAAAAAAATTCCAAAAATTAAAACTTTTTTTACTCCAAAATTTCAAAATTTCAAATATTATACCAAAATGTTCATATTTTAGTATTTTCAAAATTTCAAATTACAAATTCTCTTATTTCTAATTTTGAAATACTTATTTTTCTTAAAATATATTAATCTTTGATTAATTTTAACATTTTATTAATAATCTATGGTCCTCGATTAATCCCTTCAAAGTCCGATTAATCCCTAAACACCAGTCGACCGTCGAGCTACCGTCGAGTGATTTTTACAACCTTGGTCATCATAGGTCGATTAACCAAGAGCGCGCATTTCGTTCCGATCCAGGAGAGTATCTCTGCGGAGAAGTTGGCCAACATCTACATTAGGGAGGTTGTGGCACTACATGGTGTGCTAATTTCAGTGGTTTCAGACAGGGATGTCTGGTTTACTTACAGGTTTTGGAAGAGGTTTCACGAGGAGCTGGGGACTCGACTGTATTTCAGCATGGATTTCCACCCGCAGACTGATGGCCAGAGTGAGCGGACTATCCATACCCTGGAGGATATACTTCGGGCATGTCTATTGGATATCGGTGGGAGTTGGGATGCGTACCTCCTTTTGGAAGAGTTTTTGTATAACAACAATTATCACGCCAAAATTGATCGACCTCCATTTGAGATGCTCTATGGGAGGAAGTGTAGGACCCCGATATGCTAGGGTGAGGTCGTTCAGCGAGTCATGGGGAGTGTTGAAGTGGTACTCAAGACCACCGAGTTGATTCAACTGGTTCAGGGTAGGCTTCACACAACATAGAGTCGGTAGAAGAGCTATGCCGACAAGCACCGATCAGAGCTAGAGTTTAAGGTTGGGGATATGGTTCTCCTGAATGTGTCACCTTGGAAAGGTGTCTTCCGATTCAAGAAGAGAGGCAAGTTAGGCCCCAGATACATCGATTCGTTCAGGGTTTTGGCCGGTTGGACCGGGTTGCTTATCACTTGGATCTTCCCGAGGATCTTAGTCAGATCCATAACACGTTTCACGTCTCTCAACTGCGGAAATGTTTGGTTGATGGTTTCATGTTAGTTCCATTGGAGGATATTCAAGTGGATGATTGTCTAAATTATATTGAGATACCGATTTCCATCCTTGAAAGGAAGACAAAAACCTTGAGGAACAAAGTTGTGGAGTTGGTCTAGGTGCAGTGGCAGCATCAGAAAGGATCTGAATGGACGTGGGAGCCTGAGGACAAGATGAGGGAGCATAACCCAAAGTTATTATGGCAGCGGACTTCAAGGACAAATTTTGATTCAAGTGGGGGAGAACTGTAAGACCCGATTCAAGGTACTTTTCATTTTGACCCTTGGTATGTAGATATTTTATAGATTTGGTCCCTAGGGGACAGTTTTGCCAATTTTGGAATTCTTGGAATAAGTAGGGCGTACGCACCCATGGGACAAACCCTAAAATTTAGGGTTTAGGCCCTATTTAAACAACTTAATGACCATGATCCTCTTATTTCTTAGCTTCCATTGCCCTTTGAGTCCCATTTCGAAACCCTAGCCCATCTTGAAGAGTTTTGACCCTCTTGTGTGTGTTGGTTAGATTTGAGGAAGAAGAGCTTGGAAGAAGGAGCCTTGATCAATCAAGAACTTGTAGATCAAGATTTCACACATCCTTTCCAAATTCATTGAGGTATAAATCTTGGAACTTGCTCCTTGTATGTTTAGATCTAGTCTTTATGAAGTTTTGGTCCCTTTTTAGTCCTATGATGAGATCTAATGGGTTTCTTTCACTCCAGAAGTTAGGTGTTTCTTCTCTTGATGTTTCTATGGTCTCTAGTCCATAAAGTTATCATCTTGATGGTTGTAGATCAACCATGCATGTGTTTAGGTCCATTTGGTGAAAGTAGAATGCTAAAGTAAGGTTTGGGTTCTTTTGAGCCATGAAAAGGCTCCAAGTTCATGCCTTTATGGATTAAGACGTTCCTTTAGATTGGGATCTAGAATTTGGATGTTGGAATGCAAGTATTAAGAACTTAAGGAAGAAGTTCTTAATATGTGTATACGTTGAGGGCACGCAAGAGTACGCTACGCGTACGTTCCCATGTCAGCGATCACACATTATTGCCTAGAATGCAGGGCGTACGCCTAGTACGCGCAACGTACCAAGCCTGGTCTTGGGCTTCTTTGTTTTGAGCATTCTTTTGGACTCAGAATCCCTTTAGACTTTGGGCCTTAGCTGGATTTTGGGCCTTGTATCTGTTGGGTCATAGTTGGACCTTAGCTTTATGGGTTGGGCCATTGTTCGTCCTTGGACCACTATAGGGTTATTGGGCCAAGCTAGTTGGGCCCAATAAGGGGAAAATTTAGAATAGTATTTTACCCTTGAGGCTGAGGGTGTTGGGTTGGGGACCCTGGTTATGAATTTTATCTAATTATTAATTAGGGTATTGTTTGATTGATTAGCATGGGGATTTTCCAGATCAGTAGTCCGTGCATTTATCTGATTTTCAGTTGTCATAGGTGAGTCTCCTCACAGTTTTTAGCAGGTCGAAGGCACCAATGCTGACCCATGATTTATTATAATTAGGATGCTAGTTGTGTGACATCCCCAAAATCACAGCCAGAAAAGACCGGTTCCATTTATGATTTTAAAATAATTTCAGAGTAAATCCTTTTGATTTAAAAGAGTTGCGGAATTTGTTCCCAAAAACAAAGTATGATAAAATAATATTTACCAAAGCATTTCATAAAGAAATGTATTTTCATTATATGATCAAAACTCGGGATGTCATGTTCCGATACAGACACAAAAGCATAAACAACAAAAGATTGACCATACAACAGTTACATATAACAACTGGTCTAATAAACAAAATAACTTGATGATTCATCCATCTTATGCCCTCGCGCCACTACCTGTAATACAAATAAACTGAGTGGGTCAGGCTTGGGAGCCTGGTGAGCATATAGGGTTTTCAACCCGCAATAAATAATTTTATTTACTTTTACCAACCAACAATAACCCGATTACCCATTCCTGTTATCCTCACTTTACGTCCCTAAAACAACATCTATCTCAAGGGACCTAATCTAGGATTTTCATTGGGACGGACATTACTACAAAGGGGTTTCCTCAACAGTAGATGTCCTAAAGGCAACCATGAGGGGGATAGAGTACACCGGTGAACACATCGTTCACAACACCTACAGGTTATGAGCCTGCTAGCGTTCCACATGACTGTCTAGAAAGAGTCTACGGTTGTTATCCATACTCCATTGAATAACTAGATCAACAACAACAACATCGAGACCTCTCATCTGTTTATCACACATCAACTATCTACCAATGTTCTACCCAATATATTAGTAGATAAAAATATATATTTTTATACATAGTTTAAAACCTGTATAGCATTCTCATTCAATACATTCCAACCAACAGATGAGACACATACATATAACACGTATTTCATAGAGAATAAATCATATCTATGAGATAGAAGAAAGTGAATATACATTCACACATATAATAACAAAATATACACATAACACGTATTTTGTATAAAATACTTCATAATTATGCATTATAAAAAGGTAACTACATACTCACTTGATCAGAAGATGATCGGATAGCACTACGACTTGTAGAAGTAGTATTCTTCGGCAAATCTGGAAGATCTTCACAAAAACCGGGCTCCTCGCGGGCAGAGCTTCGGCTCGGTAATTTCGCTTCTCGGGATCTTCGGGGCTTCGGGACTTGCTTTAGGGCTTGGGAATGATACTGGGGCTTCGGGGTATAAGTTGCATGCAAAACGATGCAAAACGGGAGAGAGAGAAGAGAATTTGGGCAAAAGAATCGGCTGCCCTCGACTTCCTTTTATAGGGGCTGGAAACCTCGATTACGCTGGGCGTAATCTTGGTTACGCTAGGCGTACTTCGACTTCATGGTGTGCGTATGGCTCGAGTGACGTCACTGCATGCGTAGTTAAGGCGGTTCCCGGTACGCTGGGCGTACTCCATTATGCTTAGCGTAACCCGATTAATCAAATTTCAAAATTGCGTAACTTACGCATATGAGCTCTATTTTCGACGTTCTTTATATCCACGTATAGGTGAGACTACGCTCTACAACTTTCGTTTAGACTCCATCGGCTAATTTTGACTTTATTTTTATTATTTATATTTAGTGGGTCGGGACAAGAAAACTCCGTTATAAATTCATAACTTCTTCATCTGACGTCCGTTTTTGTCTGTCTTTTCACCATTGCACTACTATCAACGAGATCTTCGATTCTCGTTTAGATTGTTTCGACTAACAATCACTCGATCTCGAATTCAAGTTTTGGGATGCATACTGTTAAGCTGAAACTTAGAAAAATCATAGCTTCCTCATACGAAGTCAGATTTGGGCATTCTTTTTATGCATGCTCTCGGTTTAACAAAATCTACGACTTTCTTTAGATCACTAAGGTTCACTTTTTACGTCATTCAACGTCGTGCCGGTTCTGTCGCGAAACTTTGACATGTCATAACTTCTTCGTTATAACTCAGATTTCGGCATTCTTTATATATTCGGAAACCTCGTTTCAACTACTACAACATTATCCATAGATATCGAGCTTATCTAACATTTCATTTTGACGCTTATTTTCATACTTAAATCAATTAATACATACAATTAAGCACAAAACACATAATACTCAAATAATACACTTCTATTATTTCGAAATGGGTTACAAATGCTAACCTAGACTATTACATCAATATTAATGACAAGACCAAAAACACAAGCATTACAAGTTGTCTATGTGACTCATGCATGTGTAGTATGTGATATGTATACCGGGCGAGGCCCAATGCCAGGCGGGGCCTCATGAGATTATTGTATATAATATATCTTAGTGATTCTTGCATATGTTATATGTCTGGATGAATGTAGGGCGCGATACAATGCCAAACGGGGCCTGATGAATGCGTGGAGACAAGGCCCATCTCATGTTATTGACAAATTTGTTCCGAGAGGGGATCGATGCCCAGCGGGGCTCGATGCTTGTTAGGCATGGTCCATTGTATGTTTGATACGTATGGTATGAGGTATTCTGGGGAACTCACTAAGCTTCATGATTTCGGTTTCACTTTATGTTTAAGGTACTTCCGGATCAAAGGGGAAGGACTTGGTATGATCACATCGCACACACCACTTTGTTCCACATTTTGTTGATTTGATGTACTTAGATGATTATCGAGATACTCTGATTATCTTTTATGGTTTTATGAACACGTTTTGGATGATGGTTTTATTATTATTAAAGTGAAAATTTTGGTCTTAAATTTTGGGGCGTTACATAATCTGAACTTGCAAAATCAGATAAAAACCCCTTCTTTTATTATTGTTTTTAGATTAAGTTTAGTAATTATATTATTAGCTAAATCTGTTACCTGTGTTTGATACCCAACTTACCCAAGCTATTCTATAATCTGACTAGGTACACTGCATAAGTGCAATTAGTTAGTTAAGAAGGTTTGCATTATAAATTTAAAACTAGGTAGTATATAAATTATATATCAAACCTCACATATTAGTAGTGTTAGTGCTTTGATATACTATGTTATCTTTCTTGATCATTACTCGCACCATCTTTGGGTGAACCTGTTAAAAGATAAATCCGAAGTTTTCTTCAAGTTTCTTCAAATTTTCACCTATGTAAAAAATAAATTCAATGCCACTATTAAATGTTTTCAATGTGATAACGAGGGGAGTGCAACAACAAAAAATGTCATGACCATTTTGCAACACATGAAATCAAATTCCATTTTCATGCCCTCGTACATTCCAACAAAATGGAAAATTTGAATGAATGCTTCAGACAATCATTAACATCATTTGTACTATATTATTTTCTAACGTCCCAAAAATACTAATAAATTTTTTTCTTTTTCAAACCATCAAATCCATACAACATTTGTTCCAAAATCAGTCATAGTAAAATGTATCTTAAACACCAAAATAATAATAATCAGTGCGGAAAAATCATTAGGGGATGTTGTGGAGTTAAGCCGGACCATTCCTTTGGAACTGAAGTACCTAAAAATATTTAAACTGCAAAAATGTAAGCACAAATCTTAGTGAGTTCCCCAAAATACCACATATCATACATATTAGTGTGCCCAACCCTAGGGGTGTATTTCAACCCTATGTGAATGCTATGATCCAACCATAGTCTTACAACCACTTCCAGATTACAGCCCATTCGTAGCCTTTCTACCATGATCCAACCATGATCTTCCAAGCAAGTCACAAAGAAAAACAAGTGTTGTGATCCAACCAAAATCTTCCATACAAGTGATGTGATCCAACCACAATCTTTCAGACACGTGTTGTGATCCAATCACAGTCTTTCATATAGGTGTTGTGATCTAAGTACAGTCTTGTGAGAAGACTCACCTTACAGATAAGTCAAGTGCTAAAAACTCTCACAGTCAATGAATCAAGTGCTATACACCTCCTAATAAACCATACAAGGTAAACCCGTAGTCCACATTCTAAAACTAGCCAAATGGCCAAAAATCAATCGAGTCAAAAGTCAACTTAGTCTCCATGTCGTAGCCTCCTGTTAGCCACGTCGTAGCAGAATAAGACAAAATAGTCGGGCATCCCCTAGTCGCCACGGCGTGGTGGCTAAAATGCCACGTCATGGGAACTGGGTCTCAATAATTTAATGGATTAACCTGTTTTCCTTCTACTCCAAGAGCTCCAAAGCTCAAATCTAGTCTTTCCCAAGGTCTTGATGTATAAAGTTTCCAACTTTATCCATTAAGACATCCCAATCAATCAAGATCTCTAAACCTAGGTCCTAAATGACAACTTAAGGCATGAACTAATCCGTTAAGCACTTAAACACTAAATCCATAATTCCATAACTTCTAAAAGGGTTTCCTACACCCAAATCACCATAAAAAAAATCAGTTCTTTATAGACATGCATGTCCAATGTATGTCTCTTTCAAACTAGGTTAAAAAATGAAAGAAATGACCTCAAACTTGTACATGAGACCAAATACACCATATAATCTAGATGTGGAACATATAACCCCAAAAGGACCTCAAGGATCTATTAACTTGCCAACTTTATGGAATCCATTCCTCTAAACTTCTACAACATGAAGAAAAAGGCAAAAGATCCTAGATCTAAAAGCATGCAACATAAAGATTGGATCTTGAACACTTATAATGGTCCAAAATTGTGCTAGGAGATGATGATGAGGCTTGCAAGCTGAATCTATGAGCCAAGGGATCTTCCTTCTCCTTCAAGATGCCAAAACACTAACAAGAACCTCAAGGACTCAACAATGGAGGCTAGATCTGATGTTAGAAAGGAATGTGTTGGAGGTTGGGGATGTGCAAATCCTAGCTCCCACTTTGCTTAAATAGGGCTTAAGGCCCGCAAAACTAGGGTTTTTGCCTTCAAATGGTCGTCACGTCGTGGCACTATACATACATGCCACGTCCTAGGGTACAAAAATGATTCACAATCACTTTGGCCATGCCATGTCGTGGGGACTCCTTTCCCACATCGTGGCCATTAAAAATCAAAAATGTTCTTTTAATAATTTATACTTGGAATTTCATATGTTACGTATTTCAAGCCCATATATCACCCACCTATTGGGTGGAAGCTCTCCACATGGCCACCCATGTTTTCAATATACTCCCTTCCACTTCCATCTAAAACAACACAAACATCTATCCCCAATTTCAAAAACATCCAATATACACTCATCTTCGATCTTTTGGTTGTCTTTACTTCCTCGCATGACTACCGCTCACAAACTATCTCCTTAATCCTCACCTTGTGTGTTTCCTGAGTACCTATATCATCGTAGAGGTATCTTGGTTTCCATGTCGTGGCACAATACATACCACGTCGTGGGGCACAAAAATGAACCACGATCACTTTGGCCATGCCACATCGTGGGGACTCCTTTCCCACATTGTGGCCATTAAAACTCAAAAATATTCTTTTAATAATTTATACCCGGAATTTTGGATGTTACATATTTCAAGCCCCTATACCACCCACCTATTGGGTGGAAGCCTTCCACATGGCCACCCATGTTTTCAATATACTCCCTTGCACTTCCATCTAAAACGACACAACCACCTATCCCCAATTTCAAAAACATCCAACATACACTCATCTTCAGTCTTTTGGTTGTCTTTGCTTCCTTGCATGACTAACCCTCAAAAACTATCTCCTTAATCCTCACCATGTGTGTTTCTTTCGAGGTTGTAGATATCTCAACCTTAACACCCATACCATCATTATTTCTTGACTCGTTACCTTTGATCAAACAGATTTCCCTTTAAATATGTCTCTCCAAAAGAATCACCCTCATATTCTTTTTTAGATGATACATCTGACCCATCTCCATATTTATACTCTCATTTCCCTCATATGTATACCACCACACCACTCTATGTGTCTCTCGACCTATCTTCATTCACGGGCTCGCCCGACCCCTCCTCACCGGATCCCTCTTTGGATCCTCCTTTCTCCTATCCTTCTACTTCCTCAACCGAGAACCCCCAACCCACACAAAGGTCTCAGATAAAAGCACCAAACCTCCTTCACCTTGGACTCGCCACATGGCCTCCCGCTCCCATTATGACATTGTCAAACCTATTCAGAAGTAAAATCTTCACACCTCTTTTGTTTCTCCTGTTGCTCAGTCGCATTTACGGGATACTAAGGACCTTAAATAGCGTCATGCTATGCATGATGAGTACAATGCTCTTATCTCGAACAAGATTTGGACCCTTGTTCCCCGACCCTAAGTGGTCAATTTTGTTAGGTCGATGTGGATTTTCGCCACAAATGTAATGCAAATGGCTCTCTCACGCTACAAAGAAAGACTTGTAGCAAATGATTGTAGTCAGTAACATGGTATAGAATATGGTGAAACTTTCATCCCTGTTGTTAAATCGATATGAAAGTGTCATCCCGGTTTTCACAAATGTCCTGGTTGTTTTTAGGTTGATGGAGGCTATGAGGATTTTGAAGTCTAGAAAGATGGCAATGGAGGCGACTGTGATTGTTTTTTCTATTTGGTGTATGATTGGATGTTTTGGCAATACTATAATAACATTGTGTTTGAAAAAAGAAAAATTAAGATGAATATGATAGTTGAGCGTATTGTTGATTATTCATTTGATTAGTTTGTGTATAGAAATAGTAGGTTTGCTATCAAATGGATTGGTTAGATGCATAATCCTATGAATGTCATCTCGGTTTAATTGTTCTTCTATACCGTCTTGCTATTTTTATTTTTTCACTTTTTTGAAACGGCTGAATTGCATTAAAAACAACACTAGCAAGAAGCTAGTGAAAAACCGGAACTATTACATCAAAATGTTTAAAATTGAATTTTGCTAGCTTTTTAATATAATATTTGATGTCTTCTAAAAAAATTACATATTTTAGTTTTTATAGGTAGTTTCTTATCATCATTCTAACATATATGGATGGCAATTTGAATTTCATGGAGATGATCTGTTCACATTTTCAACTAACCGAATTGGTTTATCGCATCATATCGATACGATTCACATCAATTACATTGATACCTAAAAGTGATAAAAATCATAAAACCATACCAAATAAATAGAAAATAACATAAGCAAATTAAAAACTTTAAATAAATCAACTATAAAATGTAAAAAAGACATATTCTGCACAACATATATATATTATTATTTCAAGCCCTCAACGAATCCAATCCAAACTACAACAAACCAAAATAAACTACCTTAACCAAAACTACTACTAATGTAACTCTTCACAACATTGTTGCAAAGTATTTGCAACACAGTTTGGTTAGCCGGTCCCACACACCTCGGTGTCTTGAACTGATTTAACGCAGATCCTAACCCAACATAATGATCCAGAATCTTTTGGAAGGTTCCCCTTCTTAAAACCCGAAGCTCTAAAGGTCCGATTGCCTTCACTTTTCGTGAACTCACATAACCCGCATCAACAAACGACTTATCCAAACAATTACAACATTCTTTCAAAACAGCATCACTCGCTTCCCCACTAACTTCCCAAAAGATAACATAATGGCCCGGGTCAGATGCAAGATCAACATGGCTTGTAAAGTCAACCACTTCAAGTTTTTCAGCGGTTAAGATTTTGGCAGCTGCTTCAACGGCTAACTGTAGATCTTTCTCGGTGTTTTTATCGATGTTGATTGTAAGCATGAGATTTCTTCTACAAACAAATTGGAGCTCAGGAGTTGAGTTATGGAACCCGATAACCTTAACCACATCCCCGAGCCGATATCGATACAAACCCGCAAAATTGGTGACCACAACCTCGTACTCTTCACCGATCTGGACATCGGTCAACCCAACTAGTTTGGGTTGACCAACTGGATCGATCTCTGTCAAGGGTAAGAATTCGAAATACCCGATATTAGGGAGGACAGCGTAAGTTGTCATCTCGGGTGGCAAATTAGGGTTTACATTTGCTCCAATCCACCCTTCCGATGACCCGTAATCCGAGCTTAACAACCTTACTTTACCTGCATAGTGTCGTAGTTTTTTCAAATACGGCTCCATTGACCCGGTCATGATCCCATATATGTACTTACAGTTAGGGAACATTTCAGGAATTAACCCATTCCAGTTGGTTAATTCCTGACACTTTTTGTAAATTTTGTCGGCCAGATCAGGGTTTGCGGTCAGAACCTTGGACATAGCGGTTCTCACCGATGGATCCGTGATTCTGGCCGAAAGAACTCCTGTTCTGATATCGGAACAGAGTTCTTCCCAAACCAGTTCGAAGGTTCTGAAGGAGTGAACGATGCTATGTGCAAAAGTGGAGGATATGATTTGAATTTCTTCATGGAATATGAGTCCACAAAGGAGATGGCAGTATAAAGATTGATGGAAATCAGACCCGAAGATTACTTCGTCTGGGCTACAAGATGGGGTTTGCATGGCCTGCATCGTTTTCTTGAACTGTGGGCTCCGGTATACATTTGTAGTCGCCGTTCCGGCGAGTAAGCCACCTTTGGTCGTGAATTGCTTGCTTCCAAAGATTAAACTCAAAGCTTTTCCGTTTTCGATTGGGAATGCTCTAAAAGACAATAAGAAAAGACGAACATGAGATACAAATCGTTTTATTAGGATTTAGGATGATTATTGATTCACCGGAATACCTGTTTCTAAACGCGAAAGAAGTCCGATAAATCTGCATTGTTGTTTCAGTCAGTTCGTCGTTGTAAGGTACAAATTTCGGTTTCCCTTGAGTAGTCCCAGAACTAGAAATTAACATAAACAAACAGTCAGTAAATTATCAGTTCACCGGAAAACGAAATACAATCTCCGGTCACCGGAGTAGATATGGACCTTAGCGTAATGGTGGTGATGGGTTTTCCGGTGAGCACTGGGTAAGATACACCATCGGCGATTTTTTGAATATAAGGGTCAAGATCTTGGTGCGTAACAACAGGAACACAAGAACTGTAGCTTTGAGGATCAAATCTGCCATCAAGATTCCATTTTTTGAGATACTCTGCTTCGCCATTTTCTGTCAAGATTTTCTTTAACGTTTCAATTTGAACCCTTTTTGCATCTTTCGTTAAAGACTCAAATTCTTGAATAACTATTTCTGAATCAAATCTTTTCTCCATGTTCTTGATCCTGCAATGAAGAGGTTGCATCGTATTAAAGACAAAGTTTGAAGCAAGATGAGGGAAAGTAGTGGAATGGAATCACCATAAAAATGAAAATGAGAGAATAACAAGAATACATTGAAGGAACAAGAGTTTTTGCGAGATGTCACATTTCAAATAATGCAATTTGACTGTAAAGTCAACATAAAAGTTACCTGGAATTATCGTGATTTTTATTTTATTTTGTGGGGTTTGTTTCAACGAGAAAAATGCGTGTAGGACCATTAATGGTTTGGAGTTATACATTATTTAAAGAGTATATGAAGGAGACAAGATACAAAATCTTATGAAAAACACTGTTTTAAGAAACAATTTGCACATAAATAAATAGAAAAATATTGAAAATATGCTGTCACAATTTCTAATTCACAAATAAAAAGAGAAAAACTTAAAGTCTAAATACGAAGGAATAAAGAAACATTTTTATCTTATTTATTTTAGAAAGAACAAAGTACGATTTTTTTTTTCTGATGAATTATGCATATCATTTAAATCATTTTTAACGGTGAAAAATTGAAATTGAAATAGACCTTAAGTTTCTAATTGTTCATTTCGATTTTAAGAAAGAAAAACCTGAAAAATTAAATATTATTAATAAGAATAATGTAAAACAGTAAATCAATGATAGTTTTTAAAGACTTTTGAATTCAACGAACCTCGTAAATGTAAGGTGAAACAAATGATTTTTAATTGATATCTACAGTTAAATACATTAACATCATTGTTTGCAGACAAAAACAAAAAAACTTATGATTTTTAAAATCAGGAATCGGATCTTCAAAAGGGGTCAAGAAAGACAGAGAGATTCAGGATTAATATGCAAAAACACAATAATTTCTGTTTGGTTTAAATGAAAACACGCACCCAATTCATCAAGAAACAAATACAATATACAGTAGAATCGTGATAGAACTGATTTTTTTTCGATTCGTGATCAAAACAGAGACACCCAAATCGTCAAGAAACACATATAGCATTAAAGATTCACAAATGGTCGATGATGATGATCGTGTATTGAATTCAGTGGATTCAGATGAAAAACAAGAAACAAACACTTGGGAGTGTTCCAAAATTTCGCTGATTTCAATACTATTGAAATGAAAAACAGAGTCACCCAAAACACATAACATAACCAATTAAGAATGGAAGATGATGATGATGATGTGTGTTCGACTCAGATGAAAAACAGATACCCAGTTGAAAATAATCAGATTGATATAATGATATCGAATAAAGTGTTGGTCTTGAAGTGAGAGAAACAACGACAATCATTATAATAAGAAGAAATCAAAGAAACTTAATTTGGCTGTTTCTACAAAAATATGCACACAGAAACACACAGTGGAATATAAACAGCTGTGAATCAGTACATTTATTTGTGTGTTTCTAGAGAGAGACTAACGGATTTTAGAGAGAGAGAGAGGCATTACCTTTATGTTTTTGATTTGGGAGAAATGAGTGAGAGAAATGGAGCACAATAGCAATGGAAGATTCTTTAAGAGCAGGGTCATATATATAGGCGTTTACCTTTTTGTATGTATGAACATATTTATTTCTATTATGGGTATTATTTTAATTATTAAATTATATATTTAAATACTTGGTTCAAATGTCATAATGACCAACAAAATACAGATATATTATAATATCTTTATACCAAGTACCAACATACTAAAGTGTTTTGAAAAAAAATATATATACAATCTTTAGTTAATAATAAAAAAATTAAATTGTATTTTATCTTTCATGTCTATATATCATTAACATTATGACACGTATTATTATTTTACAATTCAATTTAATTTTATTTGATATATTTCTAATGTATTTTTAATGAGATAGTAAAAAAATATAAAATAATGACATATGTCATAATTTTAATGGATAAAAATATTTATAACTATAAAAAATAAGAAGCAATTTAATTTATCATATATTAAATTCATTATTGGAAGGGATGTTTGACATGTAGCTTTTCAGAATTTTTGGGCATTTTAGCTTTTTGTTTTAAAACATGAAAAAAAAAAGTTTCCTTGAAGACCATGAGATTTTTTCTTTTATTTTTAATAAAATCTTACATATAAAAAAATAGTTTTTGAAAGCTTTTAATTTTTAAATTTTATTTAGTTTTATATATTTAAAAGCTAACAATTAGTTCTACTAAATATCTTTATATAAATAAATAAAAATTACAATTTAAACTTTCATCTACCAACTAATAGCTAGTTTTCTAAAAAAGTCCAAAACTTATTATTAGTTTGATCTTATGACAAGATACCCAAGAAAATTGAAATTTTTTGTAGTTGAAAATAAAATAAATATTAAGTATATTAACTGATATGAAGCATATCATTTATCTTGGAAAAATATATATTGTTTTCTAGGTGTCTTACAAAATCTTTCAGTTTTTTTTTCTTATATGTTGAGAATCTATTGTTATTCAAGTTCTTGTGGGATATAAAATACTATCTTTATATATATACGTAAATTAACAAATTAGGCTGTAAATCACTATAGTAGTCGGGTATAGTGAGTATAAGTTTTTCCATTGTTTTTTAGTTAATTATTCTGTATTAAAATATTTTATAAACTTCATAAAAATTAAAACCAACTTCGTCACCATTGTGGATCACCTGTATTGATGATGTGAGATATAGTAATTCATGGTTTTATAATAAATGTCAAGTTGTGAGTATTTATAGTCTTTTTATAATTGAAGAATTATAATATATTTCCCGTTTTAAATTTTGTTTGGACTTTCTATTAAATAAGAAACGCAACAAACACATTTGTATAAATTAACGTGACGTTAGGCTTAGCAGCCTTAAACCACAAATGCAAGCAAGATAACGATAGTAATAGTAAAATGAGATAAAAAGTAAAGACTCTTAGGGTGTGTTTGGTTGGCAGAAAAGGAATGTAATTCGAGGGAAAATGAATCCAATTCCCTCGAATTCATGCGTTTGGTTGGACTTAGAGAGGGAAAAGGATTCCTAAATGAAATAAATTTTCCACTATATGGAGGAAAGTGAATTACTTACAAAGTTGGATGGAAAACATTCCTTCTCATCAAGGAAAGTGGAAGATTACAAATACCCCTTAACTTATCAGAAAACCCCCCCCACCACTATCACTGACCACCACCACCATCGTTGCTACCACCGCCACCACCATCGCTGCCGCCCACCACCCACCACCACCACCACCGCTGCCGACCACTACCACTGTCGTTGTTGCCACCACTGCCGCCACTGCCACCGACCACCACTACCACCGCCATGACCACCACTCACCACCACTGTCGTCGCCACCACCACCCACCATCACCATCGCTGCCACCCACAGTCACTGCCAGCGATGCCACCACCATTACCATCATCGTCATTACCACTGTTGCCGCCTCCTTCGCCCAACACCACCACCACCACCGCCACCGCCACCATTGTCGCCACCACCACCGCTACCATTCCCCACCACCACTACCAATGTCATCACCCACCACCACTGCCGCCACCACCACCACTAATAACACTATCACCACCACTACCAATGTTGCCACCATTGCCGCTACCACTATCGCCACCGCCACCAGCCGCCACTGCCACTACCAGCACCATCACCACCATCATTGTCATCACCAGCTGACACTGCCACCATCACCACCACTTCTGCCTCCACAATCAATGTCACCACCACCGTTGCAACCACCATCACCGCCACCACCGCTACTGCCCCCTCCACCACTACCACCACCGGCGAAATTTTACTGTTTTTATAATTTTCATAATGTATTTTTACATATAAGTTAGAAAACAAGGTAAAATTAAGCAAAACAGGAAAAAGGGTAATTATGTCATTTTACATGAATTCCAATTCCATTTCTTGCGAACCAAACAGATTTTGGAATTAATTCCAATTCCATTTCCTGCCAACCAAACAACATATGGAACTGGATTCAAATTCTTGACAGATGCCTTTTCCAATTTCAAATCAGATTCCTTCAGCAACATTCTGCGAACCAAACAACACCATGGTTTAAAAGCTTGTATCTGACGCTACGTCTTAACAAAACCTCATGTAAAGTTATATACGTATATAAAAATAAATAATAGTATAACATATATATATATATATATATATATATATATATATATATATAGAGAGAGAGAGAGAGAGAGAGAGAGAGAGATAGGTTCAGGTATTTTAAGTAAGTATTATGTTATTGTATGCATAAATGTGGGCCAATCAAAATTAAATAAAAAATTAAATAAACAAATAAGGGTAATTTAGTAATTTGTTTAGTAACTTCCAAAATTAATCCCTATAATCATGGTATTGATTTTAACCTAATCCCTTCCGTTTAAATCTCGTTCCCCTCTTTATCTAAAACCAAATGTTGGCCGATCTGCAAAGGAAAAGGGATATGAGTAGCAGCAGCGGTTAAGTGAATCTTCGAAGGCTTCGCTCGATAGGAACAGAAGAGAGAGCGAGGGTTGAGACCTGAAGAGGGTCCGACGACAGGTGGGGCGTCGGTGGCATTGGCTCCGCGGAAGAAGAATTTGTCTGCAATTTAGGATCCACCTCGTGATGAGGTTGATTCTGCTATTGAAGAGTGTCATGGAGCGAGAATAAAAGTGTTGGTGATAACCAGAGACTATAAGTCAACCACAGAGGCCATTTGTAAAGAAATCGGGCATAAATGTGGGCCCTGAAGTCACTTAATCAGGTACATGATTTCATCGAATGTTGGGGAGGTTATATCGATTTTCTTGAGTGCTACGGTGGGGATACCGTAATGCATGTTCTTTGTGCAGCTTCTATGGGTGAACCTGGTTATGGATGGTCCGCCTGCTACTGCACTTGGATTTAACCTAGCTGATGTTGATATCATGAGGAAACTACCTCATAAATCCAGTGATGGGTTCTGTTTCGCTAATTGGTGATTGGTTTATTGTCGGGATTGCAACTATTGGTGTGTTTGTTGTGTGGTACACACTAGCCTCCTTACTGGGTGTCGATCTAATAGGAGAGGACGGGCATACGCTTGTTTCGGTATCTCAGCTCATAATTGGGGAGACTGTTCTTCTTGGCATGATTTTTCAGTCGCACCATTTTCTGTCAGCGGCAACCGAGTCATGGCTTTCTCAAACCCCTGCAACTATTTCACCACCGGAAAGGTCAAAGCAATGACTTTGTCCCTTTCGGTGTTGGTGGCCATCGAGATGTTTAATTCCCTAAATGCCCTATTCTGAAGACAACAGTTTGCTAACAATGCCTCCTTGGAAGAACCCTTACCTCCTTGTTGCCATGGTTGTTTCGTTTGGACTCCTTAGATGAAAGGAACATAAACATATAGAGGTGCGGGATCATCAAAGTGAATGGAAAGGTAAATCCATCAGGAATAAAAAATTTATTCTTTCATTTTCTATATTTTCACTCGCTTTTTTACCATCCATGATTGTAATTTTATTTTGAATTTAAATTTTTTGTGTTTGATTCCTATATTTTTAGGGCTTTGTCAAATGAATGAATCAGAATGAGCAGTTTTTTTGCTGCATTTTATGAATTGATTCATATTTCAATTTTTTTTCACTGATTTAACACTTCATTTATGTGGACAGTGCATGATCTTGACAAAGTTGAATTCTGAAAAGGTATCAAGTATGTTTATGTAGATGATTCAATGGATGATATTGGTGAGATTCCAATTCTATTAGAATGGAATCACCCATTCAAATTCTGTTTGAATGGAGTCATGAATTTCAATTCTATTGGAATCATAGAAGTTGATGCTTGAAGAACGGACCACAAAATGGAAACAGACCACATTATTCTTTTAGAATGTATTAGTCGTTATTAGATTTTGATGTTTTCTTTCCCGTTTTGAAAGTTTTTTAGTTTTATTCTTTAACAATAAATGTAATTATTAATAATTGTTACCCGTATTCTATAAGAAATAATGTATTTTTTGTTTTTATTATTCAATTGATTGTTCAAGAATTTATTATTCTACAAGAAGTTTTTAAATTCATGATCATGAAATAGGTTTAAAAATATTTTTATTGTTTATGGTTCTAGAATATTTTTATTTTTCAATATACTCATAAACATATTCTGTCAGAAAGTCCGAATTAAAAGAATTATAATTCGTAAAATCGGATTTTTAAAATTAATAGAATCTATGATCTCTTAAAAAATACAATTTTCTTTTATTAAATATATATTAATTGACTAAATTACCCTTGTAATTAATTAAGATGATAATTTTCAATTATATTTAATTCAATAATATATATTAATCACTTCCTATAAATAAATAAATTTGGTTGGTCCGCATTTATGAATACAATAACACAATAATTATTTTGAATAGAATAACCTAAGCCTATATATAGGCTTAGGTTATTCTATTTTAACTAATTGTTATGTTATTGTATGCATCAATGTGGGCCAATCATTTTATTTATTTTAAAAAAGTGATTTACCTATATTATTAAATAAAAAAAATAGAATAATGTCATTTAATTAAAAGAAGGGTAATATTGTACATTTGCATTGCCTTAAAATTAGGAAACCCAAATTTAAAAAAAGAAATTTACAGATTTTAATGGATCTTTGATTATCTTAATTTTTGAATTCTGATTTTTTTAAAATTAATTTAGTTTAAATAATTCTAACATAATTTTTAATCATACCCGGTTTTATTCTGACAGAATGACATTCTTTTTATAATGATATTCTATGAAAATGCAATCCATAAACTAATAAATAGTCTTACTTCTCGCAGAATAAACAAATTCTTAGATACAAGTTAAAAAATTTCTATCACATCCTTGAAAAAATAAAAAACTTTATATTTTATTCTATAATAACGAAACACTCCCTAATAACAAACAAATATAATATGTAGATTATTCTATTGGAATATAATATTACATATACTGTTATCATTCTATTATAAATTAATCTAACATAATATGACAATGAGTAGTGCATTTTTATGGAAGAATGGTTACCATTGAGGATTGTTCATGTCTATCCCACACACATTCATCCAACCTTCGTGCCATTGATCATCATGTACTTCATTCATTGTATGAGAATAACTGTCATGAAATTGAATTATGTAAGAATAAAACTATGAGAGAATTCTTTTATACAACAAAAATATAACAAATTTTAGTAATTCTAAGAGAGCTCATACTACATTTTAAAATCAAGTAACACAAATAACGAACTCATAAATTACTTTTGTGTTCTTCAAGAATTTGAACATCAAGTTCTCTTTCAGGCATTTCTACAAACACGTGGTGTGCAATATTCTCATAGAATTATTTTTGTGTTCTTCCATATGTTACCTTTGCTACTGGTAGTAAGTTCTGGTCAACTACTCGGTCATATATCTATAGTCTAAAAATCTAATAAGAGTTTCTGGTTCACTTCCTAGAGCATAATTTCAAGCTTCTATTCTACCCAACTATGTTTAGACCATTCAAGCTCTTAAGGTTAGGAATCGACGAAGAGGTTCTGAAAGTGAATCAGATCTGGGCTGTTCGGGGGAGTTGTGCAAGAGGGAGCTGCTGCCCTAGTCGAAAGTTGAAGCAGTTAGCAAGGAGTTCTTTCCCAAAGAAGCATTTAACCATTCTCCGATCTATGTCATATTAACCGATTCACCGACATTAGCCTCCGAAGACATGATCCATAGTAAAGAAGTAGACATGGTACGAATGGGATTGAGAAGGAGCTCTTCCCTTTTTGGGGTGCATTATAGCACAGTCCGTGACTACGTTTTTCCGTTGGTTGATGCTGCGTATTGCACACTTGTTATATTTGTTTATATAGTGTTAGTTCTATAACGAATTTCAAGCGCCTATGAATTAGTTCCAAGAAAGCGGCCGTTCACGTCAGGAATCAAGGTTGTTGATGTAGTTACTCAAACAACATCTTACAAAATGGAAAAAGATCATAAATTGGTAAGTAAATCACATATAAAATGCTAGGGGTTTGATTTATAAAATGAAGAAATAAAGAAAGGGGAATAGAAATCAAACCTGTTATCGATACAGGGGTGTGTAATCGATTGGTACGATCGAACCCTAAACGATGCACCTGACCACCAAAATTTAAACTTCGAAGAAGCAGGGTCAGTCTGCAAACGAAAATGAATAATCAAATCATTGAAAATAGAAGAACGAAAAGCAATTTCTAAAGATAGCAACGAAAGAGAGAAGCAGAGAAATTCCAATCATTATGCCGTAATCAGGGAGAGAGAAGGCCGCTTCGGCATTGAGAGAAGGTGCAGGAGCCTGAGCTGACACAGATGATGCGGCCGAGAGTACGACGGCGACGACGGCGAGCATGGAAAGCTTCTTCACGATGTTAACTTGTGCCATCTCTCCTTCACCGGAATTGATTTTTGCGATTGGCTGATTATGGGTTTTATTTAAAACTGATATTCCTAAATTAAAGGGATATTAATTGATTTACATATTAAACATAATTAATTAAATGTAAGATTACATATTTACCCTTTTGAAATGATTGGCCTACATTGATGCATAAAATAACACAATAATTGCTTTGAATACAAGAACCTAGCTCTCTCTCTCTCTCTCTCTCTCTCTCTCTATATATATATATATATATATATATATATATATATATATATATATATATATATAACTAATTTATAGTACTTAGTTTTACTTGGGTATTTGGGCAGTGTAGCCACTAGGTACAAAGTTATCGAAAGGGTGGCCATATGTTGGCTAGCGTAACACCTACGTAAAATGTTTCCCTAAATCTTTTATCATCATAACGACTCGGTATGCATAATTTATGATTGTTTCAGTCTACGTAACATCTAGGCATATTATTATCCATAAAAGTTGGGCAGGGTATCTACCAGGCATAATATTATCCTAATGTCTTGGGCATAATTATTTAACTAATGCTATAAAGTTAGTAATAATTATGAAAATAGTTGCAATGTAACATGTATTTCCCCCATAAAAGGTTTGAAAACTATAAAGTAGGGCCATAAGCTCACCCTTGAAGTGTGAACCATTGATGTAAGGTAGAGTTGAAAGCCCGAAACTCACGGATCACATGGGTGGCATTGAAACAAGAATCGAGAGTGAATGGTGACTTTTTAAGGTGTGAGAAATGATCTACCGAAGCCTGTTATTTATAGGAGGTTTGGAGAGCACGTCGCGCGGCGTGTGCCACACAAATTGCTCGTGAACCACCTGGGGGCTGACACATGTCCCCTCTCATGGTGTCACGTCATCTGTATCTTATGTAAGGTCGACCCTTATAATCTGATGAGTCAATCACTATCACACACTGAATTCTAGTACCAGCACTAGCGCCAACATCAACACGTACGTATGAAGTCCAGCGCTAGCGTGTAACACTTGTACAACTTATCATAGTTGTAATTATATTTATAGTAACCATAGCTGTTAGCCAACTGGTCTGATATTTTTGTGATTCGAATCAGTATATATTATAGATTAGATACAGTCATGTTAATGTAGGGTTTTTTGTAATCATCTTTCTATATATTCTTGTAATAGGTTTCAACCTTAATCGTTGCTTTGTGCACCTAGTTCTCTTTGTGAGAACCTTTCTTAGATGAAAACATCATTGTGATAACCGTATTGTTCTTACTTGTTTGTATCCAATCATCGAACCTATAAGTGGTATCATAGCAGGTTTTCTGATACAATAAAGTTACCATGGCCTCCTCTGCCATGAACAAAATTCCCTTGTTCGGTGAAAACAATTTTGCTATGTGAGAGTCTAAGGCTATGGTTGTTATTGAAACCATGGACTACGATATGCTAAATATCATGGACCATGGTCCACATGTTCCTATGTATTAACCAATAGTTGATAATGTACCGACATTTGGATTGAAGCCAAATCCAGTTGCTAGCTATGACGAAAAAGATAAAAGACTCATAAGTCTGGATGTAAAGGCAATATCTGTTATAGGGAGTTCTCTTCCTTATTACATTTACCATCTAGTTCAAAAATGAGAGTCTGCACAAGAGATGATGGAGACACTGACAGTTTCTTATGAAGGCACTATAGAGGTCCAAGCACCAACCATCAACAATTTGAACCAAAGATATGAGAACTTTTTAGCTCAATTAGTTAGAAAATGACTCAAACATTTAATAAATTTAATTGTTTGGTGAATGATATGCGTATGGTGGGCATTACAAAACACTTATCTCACTCATTGTTTAAATTTTTGGACTCCTTGGGTAAAATCTGGGAATATCATGCTGACTTTCTCAAGAACAGTGAGACGATCAACACCATGGATCTTAATTCACTATTTGGGAATATGTGTAACTACGAAGAAACTAAAGCTCTTCGAAAAGATATAATGAAGGACTCCAACAAGGAAAAATTTGTGGCCCTACTATCAAAGAATGAGATTTCTGATTATGTTAGTGACTCTGATGTATCTGACCAGGACAACACTTCTAATGAATACCCTGATGAGTTGGTCGCTAACAATGCACTTATTGTCACGTTCTATGAAGAAAGTAGGTTAAGTAGCACTAAAAGGTTTCCATTTAAGGGAAATAGCTCAGCGAGAAAGAATGCTCACGAAAGAAAGGATGAAGAGAAATGCTTCAACTGTGGGAGTACCAATCACTTTTCTAGGGAGTGGATAGCAAAAAAGGATTCTCAAAAACATTGAAAGTTATGAGGTGTTATACAAGAAGTTGCTTACTCACTTTAAGAACTAAAATATCTCTCTACCAAAGGCCTTTTATGTCAAACAGGAGAAACCAAAGAAGTGGGTAGATAAAGAAGAGTCTTCTAATGACGATGAGCCAAAAGGAAAGTGTTTAATGGCATGCACTGATGCTGACCTCTCTCAATAATTACAAGGGATTCAACGATGCAAGACCGGGCTCGTTTCACACTCATCTCTCTTCCAAATGATTTACTCATTTGATACTATTTTTCTTGATAAACAATTATTTCTTTATGCTTTCTTTATTTTTTTTATTGATTTTTTTTTATAAACTCAAAAAAAAAAACTTAAGTATTTTGATTTAAGCTTCAAGAATCATAACATTGTAGTTTATCTTCTATGGAAGGAGTATACATTGCATGCTTCTAATCTAATGATCTCTAGTATTTTGTTTTCTTATAATCTTTGTCTAAGGATCTATTTTCTACTATGACGCAGAAAAATATATCCTTTTGATAAAAGACCAACTTGCTTAAACTTGAACTTCTCTTATTGCAAGGTCTCATAATTGGATTTGAATTTGCATCGTTTCTTCAGCACCTGCATGCTTCTGTATGAAGCTGATGGTTAGGATGTGAGACACTAAGCGTCTAACTGTTTGCACAAGATTAGGAAGAACTGCATCTGAACTATATGTATAGGATGCTCTTCTTGCCCCTTCTTAATGCATATTTCTGTTGCAATGTGACCAGGTGAAAGTAATGAGCATGACACGACTAATTTTCGTTGAGGCTCTCACTGTTACACCAAACCCCATCTGTGATGCAATGACCACCATGTTAAGACAACTCTCCATTTTTCTCATTTTTCACTTCCCACCACCTTGCTTCTTCGAGTCTCCTTCTGCTAAAATGCATAACTCGAAGGTTACAAAGATTGGAACCTTCAAACTCAATGGTTAAAAAGACTATGTTTTGTTGAACATATTTTGAACTTGATAAATATGAAGATTGACATCCATCTACAGTACTTTATTGGATAAGAACATTTCTCTTTATCCTTTATCAGTGAATCTTTATTTGTTTGGTTGTGATACAATTATGTTCTCTTTATAGACAGAGAATGCATGGTAGTTTTCTTGGAAAGGAGGGTCATTGATAACCATTCAAATCAAAATATTTGCCAAATCTGGTATTTATGACTCTTCTAAAAAAGCTGCATATTCTCATCTCTTTGAATAAATTCTTGTTTGACTAATTCTTTTTTTTTTTTGTTTTTTTATACTGTGACTTTCATGTTTTGACCATGGCATTTCATAAGCCAAGTACGTAACTTTTGACAATTCATTGTCCCTAGAAACATGTTTTTGTATGTGTTGGATAAGGTGTCTAAGTTCATAACTATATTTAGTATGTACTTGACCCGACTTGGCATGGTCCATTTGGGTTGCATCGACATCTCAACTGTTGGATAGATAAAAGGAGAAAAAGGACACTTACGATTTGTTACTATATTATAAGTTTTAATATATTAATATGAAATCATATTATTTAATTAGTATTGATCAAGAATTAATTTGGAATTAATTTTGTGATAAAAAAGAGACTAATTAAATATGTGGGGATTGATTTGTAAATCATTCATTCTTATATAGTGGGCTTATGGTTCATGATTCACTAGATTGGGCTAGGACCCATTGGGTGTTCCATGGAGGTTATAACCCATGGATCATGGAGGAAAATAAAAAGCCATTCACATTAGAGTTTACATGTGGCACACTATATAAGGAGCTCCATAGCTAGCAAAATCAACCACTATTGCAAGACAAGGAGGGCTAGTCGATTTTGTGATCAAAGTGTTCTTCTCTCAAGTTATTCCAAGAGTTGTGGTGTTGTGTGAAACATTTGACGCATCACATTTGAGGTGTTAGGGTCACAAAGTCTTAAGGAATCCAAGCAACTACAAAGGTATGTCATTCTACTAGTTTTATATTACAAGTTCCGGGTGCCACGCTAGTTAGGATGAAAACCTTGGAAAATTCTTATTTTCATGATTATTAGAGAAAACATAGATCCAAGGTTTCTAGGGTAACATATACACCATAGGATTGTTAGAATGCTCAAAATCCATCAGTGGTATCAGAGCCTAGGCTTGTTTTTTTTGTATTTGATGCAAACTGCTTGAAAAAATCGAGAATTCTGCAATCTGGATAGTGAACTCGCCGAGTCCATGGAAAAATAGATGCTACTTGTCAAGTAGGTTCTTGCACTCGACGAGTAGGAGCCCATGTGTGCAGAATTTCGAGTATTGCTGCTGGAAATGGACTAGAATCATTACCATAAACTGTTTTGGTCTTATAAAACCTGTTTTTGATGGTGTAATGATTATGGTAATCCATTTTCAATGGTTATTATTAAAATTTCAAGTTTTATATGTGTTTATATGATTCTTGAATTTGTTGATATGAATATTCATCCTTGTGAGTTTTTGTTGATCATAGGAATTATTTGCAAATTGTTTGTTAGTGGAATTCTTGATCTAAATGTCATTGATGGAGTCCATAATTTGTCCTCAAGTTATGGATTACCAAAATTCACTTCTTTAAAAGACATTAAAGAACCATAGGTTACATAAAATGAAGAGTCTTCATTTTAATAACGCATTAAACTCATAAGTTATGAATATGAAAGGTTTTGAATAGTTTCAAAATTTTCCCTCAAGTTTTGGAATTTGTAAAGTCACTTTAAAAATCTTTAATTCCATACCCTAGAGTTTTAAAAGTTAAAATTCAACCCTTATACTTTATAATATTATAAGTTAATAATATATATGTATAAGAGAAAGTTAGTTTTACCGTTAGTAGGCCTCATTCACGAAGCCGGTTTATAAAGGGGGTATAAGGTTGTTGCCTATAAAATGGCAGATTAATGGGTGTCCATTCTCACCCATCGCTTCTTTGACTAGTGGAGGGTTGTTAGCCAAACAAGTAGGACAAGGACTATAATTTTCATTAAAAGTATAATGAAAATATAAAGTATTTAAACTTTTTATAAATTCCCATTCGTATTTACTTTAGGAAAATGTGAAATTGGTGCTATCCCATGAAATTATGCTTTGTACCTTACCAAGTCGTTGGTGGAGCATGTGTGGGTAACCAACACACTAACATGGACTAGTAAGAGGGGAAAAGGGTGACTTAATCTTTATCATAGATCGGTGGAGTGCGTGTGGGTAACCAACACATTGATTAGGTGACAAAGAATAAGGGTACCAAGTTAATTTGCATGGTTATTCACACCTTGTTTGTGATCCTCGGCATCCCAGTCACAAACTTGATAAGGCACAATCGAGATTTAAACATGCCATTGAAAAGTTCAATGAATCTAAAAAGAATCTTGGAGTTTCAATCCAATTAAAAAACCTAATAATTTATTTTGCTTTTCATGGTGGAAATTGGTGAATCGTCATTCTCCTACCTTCAAATATTTTATAGCTTGGATTACGTCATCCCTCTTCCAAGCTGTAAAGTATTGTGTTGGGTCTTAGCCTTAATATTACATTTGTGTGTCTTATTAAGGATTCTATATCTAATCTAAACTTGTCTTTCTTCCTTTTCAGATGTCTTCCAACAATGCTGCTTCTGGCTCAAACCCTACCGACTCCTTCTCTCTCATGAACCTTTGTGGGAGAGTCATCTTTGATAGTACCAACTTTAATGATTGGATTAGGAACATCAGGATGGTCACTCGTTATGAGGACAAGGAATATGTCCTTGACAACGAGCTAAAAGATATTGATGTGTCAACTGCTACTCCAGAGGAGATCGCTGACTTCAGGGCACATGAGAGAGATGCTACCAAAGTGGCATGTATCATGTTGGCCACAATGACAACTAAACTCCAGAAGTCCTATGAGGAATTTTACCCTTTTAAGATGCACATGGACTTGATGGACTGCTACCATCAAAGTGCTCATCAAGAGAGGTATTAAATTATCTCTTCCATGATAACAACCCGAATAAAGGATGGTGAATCCATCACGGGCCACATGCAGAAAATGCAAAGGTTTATGGACCATCTGCTAAAGTTGAATGTGAACTTCCCCGTGGAGTTGGCTATTGATATCATATTGTAGTCCTTACCTACTTGTTATGATCAGTTCCGTATGACCTATCACATGAACATGGAGGAGGTCACACTCAAAAAACTTCAAGGACTTTTGAAGACCATGGAAACTGGTCTCAAGGGTAGATCGATTGTTACTACTCCTACTCCTAACACTGTCGCAGTTCTGGAAATCGGGCAAAGTAGAGGGAAGAAGAGGAAGACCCCTTCTAAGGGTACCAATGGAAAGTCTTTTGATGGCTCCTCTTCAAGTGGAGCCAAAGGTGGTTCCATCACTCCTTCTTCCAACCCTAAGGAAGCTCAATGCTTCTATTGTCAGGAAAAGGGGAACTGGAAAGGAAACTGCCCCAAGTACCTACAAGATGTTAAGGATGGGAAGGTCAAACCTACCCATGCAGGTATTTACACTATATTGTCTAATAACTCATTACATTCTACTTCTTGGGTACTTGATACAGGTTGTGGTATCCATATATGTTCTGATTTGCAGGTCCTAAGAAGAAGTGAGGATGTGCAGCACGGAAAAATACACTTGATCATGGGTAATAGAAAAGCTTCACCTGTCACCAAGATTGGAGTTTATTCTTTGTTGCTAAGTAGTGGGTTAGTATTAGATTTGAATAAGTGTTGTTACTCGTATGAAATAGCGAGAAATATTATTTCCTTTCATGGTTTGTACAAACAAGGGTTTACTTTTTCATTTGATAATGAATGTGGTGGTATTAATGCTTTTTATAATAATGTTCTTTATTTTAAAGCATTACCTTGTGATGGTGTACATGAAACTGTGTCAGTTGTAGACAACTTAGGAAATAATGTATTACATATCGATTCCTCCAATAGATTGGATAAAGCATCCTTGTGGCACTGTCGTCTTGGACATGCTAACAACAAGTGTATAGGCCAACTCCAGAAGGCTGGAGTCTTGGAGTCATTTGACTTAAAGTCAAATCATAGTTGCAAGTCTTGTTTGATTGGAAAAATAACAAAGTCACCCTTCACTGGTACTTGTACTAGGGGTGAAGGCTTGTTGGACCTTATACACACAGATGTGTGTGGACCCTTCAGAACCACCACTAGGGATGCTAATCGCTTCTATGTGACTTTTACTGATGAATATAGTAGATATGGTTATGTCTACTTAATCAAGCATAATTCAGAAACCTTTGAAAAGTTCAAAGAGTTTAAACAGGAAGTGGAGAATCAGTTGGGCAGGAACATTAATATGCTCCGATCCGATTGAGGAGGAGAGTATCTTAGTATAGAGTTCCTTGACTATCTTAGGGAATGTGGAATTGTTTCACAATTGACACCTCCCAGAACACCACAGCTGAATGGTGTGGCTGAGAGGCGTAATCAGACTTTGTTAGACATGGTTCGTTCCATGATGAGTTAAGCTTCATTATCAATCTCATTCTGAGGGCATGCCTTAGAGACTGCCGCCCATATCCTAAATCTAGTCCCTACCAAGAAGGTTGCCAAAAAACCTCACGAGATGTGGACTGGGAAAGTTCCCAATTTAGACCACATCAAGATTTGGGTTTGTGAAGCTTTCGTGAGGCGTGAGACTCAGGACAAGCTCAAACCTCGAAGTGAGCGATGTATTTTCATCGGTTGCCTACATAATTCTTTTGGTTACATCTTCTACAGACCCGGTGAGAATGTGGTGTTTGTGGCAAAAAGAGGGGTCTTTCACAAGAGAGAGTTTATAAGCCAAGGAAACAGTGGGAGGCAAATTGATCTTGAAGAAATTGAAGAGTCAATTGGTGAAGGAACCTCAAACCCTAACAATCAACCTAAGGAGGAAACTCCTGTTGATGAGTCCGTCCCTCTGAGGTGCTCAGAGTTAGGAATCCACCTGAGCATTACTATGGTTTTCATATTTCTGTGGAAGGTGATGAATTTATCAGTGATAGAACACTGGTAAATTTAGAAGAGCCTAACAGCTTTAAGGAAGCCATGGCAGGCCGTGAGTCCACCAAATGGAAAGAGGCCATGGACAGCAAGATTCAGTCCGTGTATGACAATCAAGTTTGGAACTTAGATGACAATGTACCGGGTCGTAAGATGGTAGGGTGCAAATAGATCTTCAAGAAGAAGACCAACATGAATGGGAATGTACACACGTACAAAGCGTGGCTGGTTGCTAAGGGCTTTACTCAAACTTCGGGAGTTGACTATGATGAGACCTTCTCACCAGTAGTGAAGATTAAGTCTATTAGGGTTTTGCTAGCCATATCCGAATTTCATGATTATGAAATATGGCAAATGGTTATCAAAACTGCTTTCCTTAATGGAAAGTTGGTTGAGGATGTTTACATGAGTCAGCCAGAGGCTTTTGTCGAATGAAAGCACCCTAATAGAGTGTCTAAGCTTGAGAAATCCATCTATAGATTGAAACAAGCATCTCGCAGATGGAATCTTTGTTTCGATGAGAAAGTCAAAGAGTTTGGTTTTTCGAGGAGCAAAGATGAGTCCTGTGTATATGTTAAGGCTAGTGGGAGTATGGTTAGTTTTTTGTTATTGTATGTGGATGACATACTACTCATAGGAAATGACATCCCAAACTTGTAAGAGGTTAAATCCTGGATTGGGAAGTGTTTCGCTATGAAGGACCTTGAAGAAGCTTCTTATATCTTAGGAATAAGGATATTGAGAGACAGGAGTAAAAGACTAATTGGACTTACTCAAAGTACCTACTTGGATAAGGTGCTGAAAAGGTTCAGCATGCGAAATTCCAAGAAAGGTGACTTACCGATCCAGACTAACGCCAAACTGAGTAAGACTCAGAGCCCGGATACAGAGGCTGAGATAGTTGAGATGAATCAAGTGTCGTAAGCTTCCACTGTATGCTCGATCATGTATGCTATGCCATGTACTCACCCTGATGTGATCTTTGCTTTGAGCATGGTCAGTAGATATCAATGGAATTTGGGCAAGGCTCACTGGACTGCAGTGAAGAATATTCTCAAGTACTTACCCTTGGTGGGAGTGATGACTTGACAGTAGTGGGGTATAGTGATGTTGGCTTCCAGAATGATAGGGACAATTTCCTATCTCAGTCGGACTGGGTCTTTACCCTAAATGGAGGAGAATTACTTGGAAAAGTTCCAAGCAAGAAACAGTAGCTGATTCAACTTGCGAATTAGGGTACATAGCAGCAAGCGAGGCGGTAAAGGAGGCTATATGGCTAAAGAACTTCATTAGAGACCTTGGAGTTGTACCAACTATTAAGGAGCCTATGGAGATTTTCTGTGATAATGAAGGTGTTGTTGCCTTAGTGAAGGAACCAAGGGATCACGGGATATCCAGACACATCGAAAGAAAATACCACTTCATTAGACATCGGATAGAAGAAGGACTCCTTGTGGTGAAGAGGGTATCATCGGATGAAAACCCAGCAGATCCCCTCACAAAGGGACTGTGTGGGGTTAAACATTTACAGCATGCGAGGCACATCGGGCTGAAGGATGATATTAGTTTTACAGATTAGATAGCTATTTCTTAAACTTGTAAAATGTAAATTGACATTTGATGATTGGATAAAAGTTGTTTATTTATAAGTAAGGTGTTGCGATCTTGTGTCAATTATTTACTATTGTTTCAATTTTGCATGTTTTGACTTCCAGAATAATTACTTTATTCAAACTCTCCATAGTCAGTCATATGTTGGAAGTAGATATGAATCAAGACTGTCATGAATTGGGTTTGTAGATGTCTAAGGTGCTAGACATAGAAAATGTTTGCTACAACATTCATGAGTGCTCATAAGTTCTGAGTATTGGATTCAACCCGCATTCACTTGTATCACTTCATGGAATTTATCTCGCGTGATCGTGAGACGGTAACATCACATAAGTCTTAAAACTAGGAGATATGAGTTGTTGACTATGAGTTGGTTATACATTGATTGTACGAAAACGCATTGGTAACTTGATGTTATAAAACATGCCTTTGTGTATGATTCAACAACTAGTAGAACAAACATATGAGTCGCAGTTTATCTGTTCCTTCTAGTCCTTGGAGGATTAGAAGCGATATCTGTGCCCCTCGATGATTTTTTTGACCTATGTACCGGGCCCGGTCAGAACCAAATTGACGTGTTCAGTTTAGTTCTATGTCAAACAAATCGGAAATCTAGAAACAAACCGCTAGACAATAAGTACGACATTGTTCCATGTATTTGTCGGCAGATATCTAGAACAGAGGATTATATGATCACTTATCTTAAATGACGCATCATCATCTCAGTTCCGCGAGACTTTGAAAGAGCTACGATTGTTGGTCGGTTCCTGAAATCATTCCTGTAACTATAGTTATTAGACTTATCCAAGTGGGAGACTCTTGGATATGTGTCTAAGTCCATAACTATATTTACTATGTACTTGACCCGGCTTGGCATGGTCTATTTGGGTTGCACCGACATCTCAACTGTTAGATAGACAAAATGAGAAAAAGGACACTTACGATTTGTTAATATATTATAAGTTCTAATATATTAATATGAAATCATATTATTTAATTAGTATTGATCAGGAATTAATTTGGAACTAATTTTGTGATAAAAAAGAGACTAAGGGGTCGTTTGATAGTTGCTGACTGAGTAAGAACTGACTGGGTTAGAAGCTGACTGAGTTAGAAATTCTGATTGAGTTAACTTCTGATTGAAACTTGTTGTTTGATTTTACGTCTGACTGACCAAACAAAATGACAATATTACCCTCAAACAATTTTTTTTTATAATAATACATTTATGCAATATTCTCAAACCACAATATATTATTAATTAACTCCATTTATACAATAATCTAAAAAACATGAAGATCAAAAGAAAACATTAACATATCTCTTGATTGTCTTCACTTCTTCTTACCAATTGAAAAAAAAAGAAACTTGTGTTTGCATTCATATGTACTAGGTTTGAACCATTATCATAAGTGGTTACTACTAACAATCACATGAATAAAAATGAAATACAATGATCCTAGTTACAATTTATAAAAACAAATCATAAAACTACAAAAGAAAAAAGCTTGAACTCAGGGAAAGGGGTTGTCACACTTCTTTAACTGATGGTAAACATTGATCAGCCACTTGTTTAAAAATTTGTTTAGGATAACAAGAGAACAAACCTCTGGTGTTTGTTTAGGATAACAAGATAACAACCCTCTAGTGTAGCGGGGTAAAGAAACAATCCAAATACAAAACCATAATCAAGAAATCAAATACATAAGTCATCTACAAATCTAGTAGGCATCATCAGTATAACTCCAAGTTTAAAATAGCATAATACCAAGACAAATTTGCAGATTTTGATCTGAATTAACAGCACGTTTCAAGGATCACTTTTCAGAATCATTAGATTGCTTGAATTTTATCCATTAGTATATGCCCGTTCTACCCCTAGCTTTAAAAAAAAAACTCAATCTCGAACTATCTACAAAGAACCTCCACAGTAATTCAAACACCAAGCTTAAGCGAATAAGATGCCAGAGTTCAAGAACCCACAATCAATTATTGAGCTTCTGATTTCATCACATCAACTACCTATTTACGGGCCAAAAAGAAATCATTTTTTTGTGAAATCAGAAGGAATCAACAAGTAATGGATTGCAATTGAAAAGAAATAGACCTAGTTGAGATGGATTAACCTCATCTTCTTTCCAAATCAACATACCCATAATGCCAAATCGTGTTCCACAGCATAATCGGTACAAATTGGAAAACATATTCAAGCATAAAAACGAACAAAATGAAAAGAAAAAGGAAATACCTTATTGGCGGTGGAAGAGGAAGACGATAAACGAACGATGGGGATGTAGGTAGGTACGATGATGCTTCAGGGGGTTGGGAGTTCTACATTGAAGGAGGTAGCTGGTGGTGAAGAGGATGGCGACAGAGGAGGTTTTCAGCGAGGCTGAAGAGGATAGATAGAAGTGATGGAGAGGACGAGTGATGTCCGTTGAAGGAAAAGCTGCTTGGAGCGAAGGAGATGGTGAGCCATGGGTAAGGGTAAAAGACGTCCATTTTCCAGTCAGCCTTTTATGTTTAGCGGACCGAATAAGAGCAATGAGGACTGACTGTGGACCGAGTAAGCTAAGAAATAGAAAGTATCAAACACACTGACCAGACTGGGTCAGTCAAAGTGTCTGACCGGACTCGGTCAGTAAGAAATCAAACAGCCCCTAATTAAATATATGGGAATTGATTTGTAAATCATTCATTTTTATATATGGGCTTATGGTTCATGATTCACTAGATTTGGCTAGGACCCATTGGGTGCTCCATGGATGCTCCATGGAGGTTATAACCCATGGATCATGGAGGAAAATGAAAAGCCATGCACATTAGGGTTTACATGGTGTAACCCTATGTAACGCCTGTGTTTCCGGGCTTGCCATTTTTAGCAATGTAATAGTCTAGGTTAACCTTTGAAACCCGTTTTGAAATAATAGAAGTATATTATTTGAGTATTATGTGTTTTGTGCTTAATTGCTTAATTATGTGGTTTGATTAATTAAGAATAAAAATAAGCGTCAAAATTTAAGTGTAAAATAAACTTGATATCTTTGTATAATGTTGTAGTAGTTGAAATGAGGTTTCCGAATATATATATAGAACGTCCAAATCTGACTTCGTATGAAGAAGTTATGATTTATCGAAGTTTCGGCTTAGCGGTGTGCAGCCCGAAATACTCGATTTGAGATCGAGCGGTTTTTAGCCGAAGCAATCTAAATGAGGATCGAAGGTCTCGTTGTTGGTATCAAAGCAATGAAAAGTTAGGCGAGAACGGATGTCAAACGAAGAAGTTATGAATTTATAACGAAGTTTTTCTGTCCCGGCCTATTAAATATAAATAATAAAAATAAATTTAAAATTAGCCGACGGAGTCTAGACGAAAGTTGTAGAGCGTAGTCTCACCTTCGCGTGGATATAAAGAACGTCGAAAACGGAGTTCGTATGAAGAAGTTATGAATTTCCGAAGTTTATTAAATAATTTGTATTTAAATTTAATCTTTAATTCGGATGATTATCCGAAGGAGTCACCGATCTGATCCGAAGTACGCCCCGCGTACTCGTGTACGCCCCGCATACACCGAGGGATGTCGACACTCGCACTCGAGCACTTTGGATACGTAAGCAGTGACGATTTCGGAGCAGTACGCCCTGCGTACTCCGAGGCTCCAGCCTCCTATAAATAGGATGCGAGGGCAGCCGAGTTCTTTTGCTCTTTTCTCTCTTCTCTCTCCCGTTTTGCATCGATTTGCGTGCCAGAAATACCCCGAAGCCCCGGTATTATTCTCGAGCCCCGAAGCAAGTCCCGAGATCTCGAAGATCCCGAGAAGTGCGATTCCCATGCCGAAGCTCTGTCCGCGAGAAGTTCGATTTTTTGTGAAGATCTTCCAGATCTGCTGAGGATTACTACTTCTGCAAGTCGTAGTGCTGTCCGATCATCTTCTAATCAAGTGAGTGTATACTACCTTTCATAAACACGATAATAATACAAGTATGGTTTGAGTGTATTAAGTATATTGTTGTTTATATGTGTGAATGTGTATTCACTTTCTTCTATCTCATATATATGATTTATTCTCTATGAAATACGTGTTATGTGTGTGTATGCCTCATCTGTTATGTGGAATATGTATTAATTAAAGCATGCTATACAGGTTTTTAAACTATGTATAAAAATGTATATTTTTATCTACTAATATGTTGGGTAGAACATGGGTAGATAGTTGGTGTGTAATAAACAGATGAGAGGCCTCGTTGTTGTTTGATTTAGTCATCTAGCGGAGGTTAGATGACGATCACGGACTTTTCTAGATAGTCTTGTGGAAACATTAGCAGGTTCGCCACCTGTAGGTGTTAATGAACTTGGGTGTTCATTCGCTGTACTCCATCCCCCTCATGGTTGCCTTATTTGACTTATATTGCTGAGGAACCCCCGAAGCATGTGTTGTCGCCCTGATGAAATATTCTTAGACTAGGTCCCTTGTGTTAGTTATTTTAGGGACATAAAGTGAGAATAACGGGAATGGGTAATTGGGTTATTGTTGGTTGGTGGAAATAAATATAATTATTTATTGTGGGTTGAAAACCCTATATGCTCACCAGGCTCCCAAGCCTGACCCACTCAGTTTTAATTTGTATTACAGGAAGTGGCACGAGGGCATAAGATGGATGAACCATCAAGTTGTTTTGTTTACAAGTCTGTATATGTATATATTTGTTGAATGACTTGTAATGTTATCGTTTATGCTTATTGGTCTGTATCGGAACATGACACCCCGAGTTTTGATTATATAATGAAAAATACATTTCTTTTATAAAATGCTTTGGTAAACATTGTTTTATCATGTTTTGTTTTTGGGAACAAATTCCGCAACTCTTTCAAATCAAAAGGATTTACTCTGAAATTATTTTAAAAGCATAAATGAAAATCGGTCTTTTCTGGCCGAGATTTTGGGGATGTCACACCCTACATGTGGCACGCTATATAAAGAGCTCCATAGCTAGCAAAATCAGCCACTATTGCAAGACAAGGATGGCTAGTCAATTTTGTGATCAAAGTGTTCTTCTCTCAAGTTATTCCAAGAGTTGTGGTGTTGTGTGAAACATTTGAGGTGGTAGGCTTACAAAGTCTTAAGGAATCCAAGCAACTACAAAGGTATGTCATTCTACTAGTTTTATATTACAAGTTCCGGGTGCCACGCTAGTTAGGATGAAAACCTTGGAAAATTCTTATTTGCATGATTATTAGAGAAAACATAGATCCAAGGTTTCTAGGGTAACATATACACCATAGGAGTGTTAGAATGCTCAAAATCCATCAGTATGTGCCTAAAATCTCTCTAAGTATCTCATTAGTGAGACCATCTGCTAAGATGACATTGAGTCACCCTCTCACCTTGACTCTTATGCACAAAAATATCCTTCAACCTGAGATTTCCTAGTCCTGATCAAAAAAATTCTATAAAGCTTGGGCGTTTACTTTATGATAAATCCTTCATCCAGACTCTGTCCCTAGAAGCATGTTTTCCGTATGTATCAAGTCTCATGTTATGCTAAAACATCGAGCATTACCCAGTGGATTACCCTGATTACACTGCCATTAGCATATGAAATACTTGTCAAGTCCTCAATTGACAAAGGGTTCCATCTTTTCTTCTAATATAGATCTTGATGATTTACTGTGCAATACCACACTCTAATAAAAGTTTGAAATTCTGTGCTGATGGTTAGACTTTGTACCGTAGTCTAACACACACACCAACCCATTCTTACCCTAACTTCTTCTTTAAAATTTTATGATTTAGCGTTTGATACCAAATGCTTATGAGAATTGACTCTGCTGATGGGTATATCATGATTCATTGTATAAAACCATACATTGACAAAACTTCAACACTCTGTGTTGATGGGTACATTTAAAAATCTAAATGTATTACACATATCATTCGCTTCTTGTCCTTATTATTCTAATAAAAGAAGTTCATGATACAATGTCTCAAGCCAATCGTTGATGAGACTTCACAATTCTATGTCAATGATCTATAGTGCAACAACATGTTATCTGGAGACATCACCATCCATCCTATCCTTCCGCTGCAACATAATTCACTGCTATCTTTCCGCTGCAACTCTTGATACGCTGATTGTTTCGAACGCTGCTCTTCTCTTGCTAATATTCTATGACACATTGATTATAACAATAACTATCTAACGATAACTTTTAGATAAGGACAAGAATTTAAACCGTCATTCTGGGGTTCGAGATTTTTATGGAATCCTTTTCTCTGCCACTAATTATGTAAAAAGGTCATTTTTAAATAAACAGGGGTATTCTCTTGCCTAGGTCACTTTACCTCTTCATGCAAACCCTTTGAGCAAAACGCATAAAAACCCTCTCCAATCATCTTCTCCGCTAATTAAAGCTCTACAACTACATTCAAATCATCAATGGCTCCACTCCTATTCGCCTTTGCTCCTACTATTGATGTCATCAAAGCTCCAAACACTCTTGATACTCCCATCGTAAACTAAGTCAACAATGTCGCATTATTAAACGTTATTCCGCCATCGAAGAATTGTTCTAATATTTCAAGTGCTTACCCTTTCCCTATGCTCTAAGGGACATTCCTGAGCCCTTCTTCCCAAATCAAGTATGTGAGTTCTACTACTCATGCATTTTTTAAACAAATTCTCAAACAATTTCCAGAACTATCGAAGATGGTCATTCTAGAGTAGACATATATGCAACACTCATACGACAAGTTCTTCATCTCCTTCATTCAGAGGCATATGATGAGATTCCTTCTGAAGTACCATCACGTGCTGATACATATATCCCCCTTCTCACTGGTACCACTCCTCCAATATCATCTCCACCTCATGCTAATTCTACAGACGTTCCCTTCACATAGTCTCGTCCCCCTCAAACTATTGCTACCTTTCAGGTGAGTCTAGTTCATCTAACTTTCAGTCAACTGTGCTCTCCAAGATTACATTGTTGGTCAACCCGACTGAGTCATTGTGACATTATCTGAGTAACCTTGAGGTTGATATGGCCTACATAAAGCGCATTGTCTCCATGGTAGAATACACATAAGATATGGTTGCTTTTCCTTCTGGTTATCATCACAATAATTAGCCTCCTCATCCACCTCTGCCCACTAGTAACAATGCTTCAGCTTTATTTCAACCACCTCCTTTATCAAATCCTCTACCTTCAACTACCTCTCCTTATTACGTTCCTCCTCTAAGTTCTTCACCAGGGTCGTCTCCTCCAGCTGATGATGCCAAAAAATAGGAGAAACAAGAATTGGTCGTTACATGTGTTAGTCAGCCTGAGCCTAAAAATTCTGATGACCACTCTGAGACTGAAGACATGGTCTTCATGGCATAGACTGCCATTCCTCTGAATGTTATCTATCTTTATGCATTCTCTAAGTAGGATATTCCTTAGGGTACACACAATGATCTTGAGTCCGATGATAATATGTTGTTGTCTGTAAACCATTATCATTTTAAAGTTACAAATTTTGAACAATTTGTATAAAATACTTAAAATGTTAATTTAAATATAACCTTACATGATCAACTTAAATATAAATTTTAGTTCAACTTAAACAACCAAAAGAATATTTTGTAAATAGTTAAACGTGATAAATTGTAGTGTCTTTCTAATAATGATTATAAGTTGGTTAATAAGATTAAATAAATATCAAACCTAAAGTGTAATCATAAATAAACTAAATTTCAATATTAAAATAATATTTTTACTTCTACTTATAAAGTTATGTCTTTAACTTTTAACATATTATACTTAATTTATTAGATTTAATATGTTATTGTATGTAAACCAGTATCAGTTTAAAGCTACAACTTTTGAACAGTTTAGAGAAAATACTTAAATTGTTAATTTAAATATAACATTACAAGGACAACTTCAATATAAATTTCAGTTCCACTTAAAAAACCCAAAAAATATTTTGTGAATAGTTAAAAGTGATAAATTGTAGTGCTAAAATACAAAAACTAAATTGTAATATCAATTTAACTAAAATATTTCCTAAAGATATTTTTATAATCGTTAAAAGTTTTCAAATAAATAGTTTAAAATAAATAACTTACAATAACAATAGTTAAAGATAACTCCATGTAAATGATTATATTGTTACCTTCAAAAAAAAAAAAAACAATGTTTGATGTTTAAAATAATTATAATGATAGGAACTAAAACATTAAACAAATATATTTTAAAAATTAATTAACAATAACAACAGCTATAAATAACATCAAACCATATATTATATTTAATTTTATTAATGTGTAACTCGTTGATAGAATTCATTCAAACGATTGAGATTATGCAGTTATAATAGATGTATATATTATTATATAATTCAAAATAATCAATATATTATATCAATTTAGTATACAAATTATTATATCAAATTTAACAATGTTATTGTTATATTTAAAAAAACATATATTTGTAAAGATTTCAACTATATAGGTGTTCATGCGTAACGCTCGGACATTCGCCTAGTTAATTTTATCAAATATGACATTCATATTAATTAGATTATATAATCTCCTTTCATTTGATCTATATGATATTGATTATTACAAAGTCCTTCGCTTAATCCAAATGAGAGTAATTGTGACAAACTCATTCACTTAAACATATACTTAAACATATAACGTCACTTAATCCAAAAAACTCATTCAGTTAAACATATAACGTCACTTAATCCAAATGAGAGTAATTGTGATAAACTCATTCACTTAAATATATAACGTCAGACCTATACATAAACAATTAATACCTGAAGAGATGCATTGAAGGGGCTACTGTATTGCCACCATGTTGTAACACCTAAAACCCGAAATTATAAATTAGTCAAATAATCATGTCATGCAACATAAATTTATAATTATAATTGTTATATCTCACTACTTAATTGTAAAATCTCTATCTAAACTCAATTTCACTATATTATCCATGTGGAACAAGTTATAAAGTGTATATACGTGCTCTACTTTTCTTTAAATTTAATGAAAGTTATTGACTTTTATATCATATAATTTGATTGAAATTCAAAGATTAGACTTCATGAACTACGGTGAATATTTTTAAATATATAATCTACGTTTATATCTATATATCTATTTATGTCTATAATAAAACAGACATTTTTTCAAACCGTGTTCAGTTACAACATACTCCTTTAACTAAAATATTATGTTTAATAAAAAATGTCAATCTAAACATGCATACAAATTAAATACGAAATTCAGGAAAAAAAGAAAAGAAACAAACATAAAGTATGTGTTGGTGTGAGGCATTTTGACTATCTTTCAAGGTATTTTATTATGTTAGAACTTTTAATTTGTAAGTTTATAATATATAATTTTTTTTTATATTTTTCTTGGTTTTGATATTCTTTTATTACAGTCATTGTATCTTGTGGTTGAATTGTTAATATAAGTTATATCAGACACATGTTATCGATTATATATGATATAGGATGATGTGTATAATATTTAATTAAATACGTTGCTTATGATTGTTGTTTTGTGCAGCTTCAAAAAATAATTAATTAAAAGTCATTGGTATGTTATATTTTTCATGTAAGTCTATTTTGATATGCAAATCGGCTATCTTACTATGTTATACTAGGTATGTGCAGTATGCAGGTATACACCTAGTCATACATATTTATAAAGCTAGCATTTTTTCTTGAATCTCATGAATTTGAAACCCCCATAAAAATTTGCCAACACCACATGCATTTGAAACTCCCCCACCCTTTCACCTTCAAAGTAATTAATCACATATAATCTCATTCCAAGAAAATCACACACTCTATAAGTTCAACACCTCATGCATTTCAAACCTCTACACCCTTTCACCTTCATTATATATGTAGTTATATTTGGAAATTTTTCTTACAAAAAGTCATCATTTGGTTGAAGATATTATGATTCAAAAATTTTCATATAGTTGAAACATTCACGATCCAAATATGATGATTTTAAGAAATGGGTTATATCGCATTGATGGTAATTGTAATATGATTTTTTCTTTCAACCAAAACAAATGAAGCTTTTCTATTCTTTCCTTATATTCAATTTTTCATTTGACCTTTATATGTGATTTGTATGTATTACTCAATCTTGAATGTGACTCTCCAAACATCAATGTTTTGCTTCGAATATCTTTCTAATTCTTGTTTTTCAAGAAAAACATTTTGGTTGCAGGTTAGTGAACAATTGTCACAAAGTTTCTATGGTTGAATGGTGTTCAATAAAGAAAGAAGATTCAGAAAACAGATATATGATTTTTTTTTGTTTGAGCAAAGTAGACGAATGTTAGTTTTTTTCTTTTGATTTAAACATATATTTATGTAACATTTTTATTTATATATTCAACCACCTAATGTTCTTATTTATTTTATCGTAGTTTTTCTATTTTGATTATGTTTATTTTCTATTATTTTGTTGTTGGGTTATTCTACACATCATATTCACAAGACAATATTTAAAAGATAACATAATTTTTAACATTTGATACGTAATTATGATGACTTATCATGATATGTTCTTCATATGAAAGTAATTTATCAATATTACTACGACAATAACTATATATGACATTTACGAAAATATATATTATATGTGATTTGTTTAACATATATATATATATATATATATATATATATATATATATATATATATATATATATATATGCACCTATGTATATTATAAATTTATAATTAAATATCTTTATATTTAATAATTGAAGGGATTAAAATGATGCATCAAAACCAATTATTTATACGAATATAATAATAATAATAATAATAATAATAATAATAATAATAATAAATACATATTTCCAAGTATTGTATTCATTTGAAAGTCACACTACAACTCAAAAGTTTTCTAATTTATGTATATTTATTAGTTACAACTCAAGAGCTTTTAACTCGTGATTATTAATTAGTAATCACTAATAACCTTTTATTTTTCTTTCTTTTATAAGGTTGTAAAGTTTTGCTAACATTAATGTATTTGAAGAGATTTGTGATTTAAATATGAAAAGTTAATGTAAATATTATAATAAATGTTTTAGTGTTTTTATGTTATTAAAAGTTGTAGTGTTTATTTTTCATATTTTTTACTATTCGTTGTATATCTATCTTTTTTAATACAAATGTTATAATAGATGTTTTTGTATTTTTATGTTACTAAAAGTTGTAATTCATATTTTTGTTTATACATTTTGTTACCCATTATATATAGATTATCATACGTTTTATATATAATTTACACAATTTTAAACGGTTTATAAAATTATCAAATAATTGTATATATCACAATGACTTAAAAATTAAAACTATAATCACCATATCTTACGATATTATAAAGGAAACATTTTTTCTTTCACCACATTCATTTGAAACTCCCAACTTTTCATATTTCCATACAATATATTTAATTTATTAACTTAAATATGCTTTTAGCTGTAAACATTATCATAAATGGAAAAATTTGTGACTTATCAATATGATATACATAATTTGTTAACTTCAATATATAGTTAAATAAATAATCTACATTAATATATCAAATAAGCTTAAAAATTTAGTGTAAAATTTAAAACCTAAAGTAAAATATCAAATAATGTTTAAAAAAAATTCAATATATATATTTTAACATAGTTAAAAGGAAAACATTAAATATAATAATAATAAAAGAACCTAAATTAATGAATCGAATTAACTAAAAAGTGTTTGAAAACTATATTCTAACAATATATTTTTAACATGCGCCGCGCAACGCGCAGGAATTCGTCTAGTTATAATATATATGAGGCGTATACCTACGCGTTGCGCTAGAATAAAATTATGCATCTAAGGTGGATATCAATATATGCATGAATTAATTTTCACACAAATAAATAACTTGTGGATTCAAGAATTTTTATGATTTCCACGTTTTTTAGATCGAATTTAGATAACGCATTTATTTTTATTAAATTAAATATAATAATCAAACTAAATTGTCTCAATATATGTATTTTTTTTAATAGAACATTTTTTTTTGAACAGCGTAGGTGTTACTAGAAACTAGTAAGGAGTTAGAAAAGAAGCATGCGAGGAGTAGAAGCTTAAGATTGGATTATGAAGCCAAGCAGTCCAAGCAATCTTAGTTTTACTACATCTATTGGAAATCCAAACATAAGATCTATCTATGACATCATAAAAAATAAGAGACTTCCTAGGTAAAGTTGGACCAAACAGAGAAGAATTACGAAAGTTCCAAAGACACCAAAAAAAGTCAAAACCACTGCATCAAATGCCTTTCATTGTCCTCCTTGTAAAGGAATATGGTCCACCCAAGAAACTAAAGTCTGAATAGAGATTTTGTTCGGAAGATGAACATCCCACCAAATAGAATACAAGTCCAAATATCATACAAGTCCCTACATTTGGCGAAAAAATGATCAATAGTCTCCACTCCATTATGACAAATGGGGCATAAAATCGTATCCACCTCAATACCTTTGTAAGACAATCTCTCATGGGTAGGAATGCTTGAAGAGACAACCTCCAGATAAAAACATTGAGTTTAATGGGAACCCGATTATTCTATCTAGAACATTAATCTTAGCTAATGTTCATTTATATGGTTTTAGCTTTAGATTTTAAGTTACTATAGAAATTTTTTATAAAAAAATTAATTGTAATAATGGTTTGCTTTTTAATTTATCTTTACATATACACAATCATATTCAAATTCCACTTTATGCACAACATGAAATAAATTTTCATATTTGATTCTTTTTTTATTTAGAAGAATTCGCTACTAATATACACATCAATGTTCAATAAAAATATAAAGATATTAAAGTCATTAAAACAACATCGAGGACATCCAAAAAATCAAAACGAAAAAAGTTACTAATAACAACTGTATTGATCAAAATTTGATAGATTAATTTTGTAACCAAATTAGAAAGTGGGGTGTGATGTTTAAAATAATATGTGTAAAACTAAAGTGCTTGAAATCTTGAAATATATCGAAGATTTTAGTTGTGCCTAAGATCCTAGGAAGAAAACTATAATACTTAGAAAACTGTTTAATATATTTGATATGTTCCAAAGTGCGAATAAGTGTATCTGAAGTGTTTGAGACAAAAGTAGTGTTAATTTTGTTTATAAGTAAATTCGATTATCAAATCTCAAGATACTAAAAAAAGTACCAGAATACCATAGAATATCTTGATAGTTTTAACAATGAATCAGATAAACAATCAAGTAAATATGATAAAATGTTGTAATCGATCATGTTGGGTTTTATGTACTCTAACATTTCTATGGTGCACATACAACCTTAATGTTTTGGATCAAAGTTTTCTATAATTATACATGTAATAAACATTTTCCAAAACATGAAGCCTAAACTAGCATGCAAGGTGATATCTAAATCATAAAAACTAGTTAGAATATTACATTGTGTAGTAGCTTGAATAACTTTGCCTCAAGAAAGCTTAGCACAAATAATGTGATGCCTCAAATGGAATCACAAAACACCAAGAGCAATTAAGAGGAATATAGAGAGGTTAGAGAGACTCTAAAATCGGATTCTACTTCTTGGAATGCAAGGTGTCACCGATTTCAAGCTTATATATATATATATATATATATATATATATATATATATATATATATATATATATATATATATATATATATATATATATATATATGTTTGTGTGTGTATGTGTGTGTGTAGAATATCAAGGGTCATGTGTAACCCTAATCCATACATATTAGCCCATGACGCATCCATTTGATTTTTGGATAAATACTTCATGAATTAATGCATAAGCCCATCACAAATCAAACGATGGATCTTTAGCCCAACTCATATGTATTATTTTAATTAGTCTCTTTTGATCACTAAATTAATCATTGATCAGTACTAATTAAATACTATGATTCCTCAATTAATATATTATACTTATAATATATTAATAAATCATAATTAACCTCTTACTCAGATATCCTTCCTAACAAATTGCTTTGATGAATGCAACCCAAATGGACCATGCTACTATCGGGTCAAGTACATACCAATTATAGTTATGCGCTTAGACACCTTTTCCAATAATCTCCCACTTGGATAAATCTAATAATTGTAATTGCCAATGTAACTTAAAATCCGATTAACAATCGTAGATCTCAAAAAGCCGTTGTTGAACTCTGACGTGTCCATCAGATAAGTGATCATATAATCCTCTGTTCTACATGAAATCATGCAAACAAATAAATGAAACATAGTCATACTCATTATCTGCAGTTTGTTTCCAAATTTTTGATTTGTCTGACATAGAACTTTATTGAACACATCAATAGAGTTCTGACTGGGCCCGACCCATATGTCATAACAAAATCATCGAAGGGCCCAAGATATCGCATTTAATCCTCTTAGGATAAAAGGAACATATAAACTTCAACTTATATGTTTGCACTAACTATTCATTGAATCATACATAATAGCACGTTTTATAACATCGAGTTACTGATGCGGTTTTGCACTATTAATGTACAATCAACAAATAATCGCAAACTCATATATCTTGGTTTGAAGATTATACGATATTCACTACTAGAAATATAGTCTTTTACGACGCGCGAACAACGACACGCGCTGTTTTATGATACGCAATACTGTGTGCCCTAAAAATAATGTCGGATCTCCAAAAATTAGAAGGATTTAGGGCACACATTTTTGCGCGCCCTAAAATAAGTGTTACATTAAAAAAAAACACGGAGGGCACATAACATAAAATGCGCGTCCACTAAGTATGTCGCTTTATATTTTTTAAATGAAACGCGGGTCACTTTTTTTTTGGGAAAACGAAATTCCAAAAAGTTTGAAAGGCCCGCCATGTTCCTACCTTCTTTCCACCGTTCTTCTCTCCCTTACTCAAAATACCCAAAAAAACCCTAATATACTAATCGCTCCTCTTTTCTCCCACAACAAACTCGCACCATCACCAAATCTTTGATCTCCCACCAGCAAAAGGTCTCGTACCGATGTCTCCACCTACTCTCTGCCCTCTCACTATTTCTCTCAATTAAAAACGCAAGATCCCTCAATCAGAGAACCATGGCTACTTCTCCTTTGTCCCACACCAGTTGGCAAAAAGTAAGGAGGCTCGAGCCTAGCAGTTGATATTCACACGCCCTCCTAAATTGAAGGAATCAGAACATTGTTGGCATCAATTCGTTAATCATCACTAGAGAAATCAGATACGCCATCTGGTTGATGAGTCAAGAGAAATCACATACGTCATTGCTTCAGCAATCATCCTTCCTTTTAACCGTAAGTTTTCAATCTTACACGTTACAAATATCATATAAACATCTCTCTCTCTCTCTCTCTCTCTCTCTCCTGCTATACCTTGATGAATTATCGCATACAGATGGAGGAACTCCTCCAAAATTCATTCCTTCCTTCTCCCTTCAATCGATCAGATGTCTTCTTCCCTCTTCACACTTCGATCGACAAACCAGGCCACCAAAAATCACCGATTATCTTTTTCCTTTCTCAAAATCAATCGCACCTCCAAGAACCACAAGTATTATTTTTTTTCCCTTTCTGGTTCGATTACATCCCCTTCTTCTCCCTTCTTTTTATTTTTATTTTTTTCGATTTGAATGTGAGGCTGTGAGGTGGCGCTTCAAAGTTGTAAATGGGTGTTGAGGATAAGATGTTTTGTGATGGAGAAATAAGGGTGTGTTTGTACGACTGTTTAACAGGTTTCAGTGGTGTTGAATGCTTTTATGTATTTATAAGGCTTCATGTTTCCCAGTTCCTCCCATCGTATTCATGTTAAGTTGTGTTCATTTTTTAGCTGTTGGTTTTCAAGCCTTTAGAATGTAGAGGAATTTTACTTTTATGTGGATTTTTGGTTGTGCACACCAACTGTTTGTTGAAATTTCCCCAATTTTATTGTCCTTTTTTAGATATCGTTTATAGACAACACTTAATGCAGGTCTTTCTTTTTTACTTAATGCTGAAAGTAAAAAAAGTAAACTTGTTACAAATTTTCTTTCATTATTTATTCCTTGTATTTCTGGTAGTTTACAATGAAAAATAGGGCCTTAAATATAGAGGTGTTCCTTTCTAACTTTGTGCAGGAAGAACAAGTTAACAGAGAAAGTCGTAATCATGATTTATGTTTTCCTTCAATTCCCCAAGTTTGCCATATCATTTTTGAGATGTTTTTGAAACATGAAGGGGGAGCTGAATTTCTTTCCATATCCTTGTCTGATATGATGTAAGTTTATATAATTTCTATCTCTCATATTTTAAATATTTCCTTTTAGGGGCGTGTTTGGTTTTTGGCATTGATAGTGACGTATGTGGTGAAACATTTACCAAAAAAACCCTCCCCCACTAGCCAGACTTAGCAGCCAGCCAGTACCCCAACCAAGTGACAATTTAGCCACTAGCACATCGTTATCTTCTACACCCACTTCCATTACTCTTCTTCAAGTAGATCACCTTCGATCATCTTTATTCTTGGATGAGGATCAGCTTTCATGAAATGGCGTAGGAAAGAAGCCTCCACATGATATTCGATTACTTCACACTAATGCTCTGCTCTAATAAAACAGGTAACAACACAACACCAACCAACATCCATATGTTCCATCTGGTTAACAACCATATTATTATTATGATTATGTGCAGGTGCAGAGGGTGTTCTGTTCTGGTCATCAAGATCCTCTTGAAATAGAGAAAGCTAAGAAATTGCTCAAGGTTACTGTTAAAAAAAAGAAAAAAAGAGTCATCAGTCATATTATTATTATTATATTTTTTTAATGCTCAAGTAACTCAAGAGGGCTTGTTAGTCATTTTGTGTTGTGTTGTGTTATGTAATGCAGGAACATGAACAGGCGCTTGTTGATGCCATTGCCAGGCTTGTTGATATATCCGACGGTGAAACTGGTACAAACTCAAACTTTTTTTAATCATAAATCATAAATCATAATCATACAAATAGAAAAAAGTTTCAATTCTTTTGCTAAAAATGGATAAAACTTATCTTTTTTATATTTTCATGCGAATTTGCTAGTTACAATCTAATCCCACACTAATTGCATTGCATTACATTACATGCTGATTGTTATGATTTTGATACACAATATTTCCATATTATAATAATCATTGAATAATGTTCCAGAGAGTAGTTGATCATTTTATAGTCAAGAAATAGCAACGTAGCTGTGTTTATTATAACATTTCTTCTTTACATCACTGTACTTTGAAACACCTGAATACAAAGCAAAGCTATTGTTGGGTGGAAATTCTAAATTATAATGTTCTAATAAGAACAAGAATACTTAAGAAACTTCTGTAAATGTATTCCTATAAATGTTGACTTACCTGAGATTTTATACTAATCTCTAAATATAAACCTACATACATATTTTATATATATATATATATGTTTTTCATTTTTGTTAAATTTTTAAATGAAAAATGTTATTTTTCAGGTTGATTGTGACAAACTAACTGATGGCACAAAATGTTCTTTCCAGGTATATACTAATCTCTAAATATAAACCTACATACATATATTACGTCTTATTTTGCTAAAATTACTTATTTTCCCTTAGCCTTGATCTTATCTTTTTTTAATTTGTTGTTACAAGCTTTGGATATTTAGAGAAGCCTTAACCCAAATATGGATATTTAGATAAGCTTTGATGTTATCTTTTTTGTTGTTACAAGCTGTGGTGCCACTATTTTTGAAAATTCTTGTGTCTGCCCCTCAAGTTATACTTGGATGCTATCTTATTTAGCATATATAGATGTAACCGTTGTCCTTTTAATGTGTTAAGAACCGAGTTATACTTGGATGCTGTCTTTTTTTTTTTTTTAATTTTTCTTGTTTCTGCTGTTCTAATTCCTCTATTCTTCTCCCTAGTTCTTCTGTTTTTCCTTGGTGAACAAGGTACAGGTACAACTGCGAATATCACTGGTTACATATTCAACAAAAGTACTGCTATTACAATTGAGAAACTTTTTACAGATGCTGAAAAGAGTCATAAAATCTTGAAACTCCTTATAAACTCGTTATTGAAGAATAGTTGTTAATAATCGAGGGTAAACTTCATCGTCTCTAGTACATATAGTAGCAGGTAGGTGTGGGCTTCTTTCTCTTTAATTGTGTTGGTCTTTGTCAAATACCAATTTCATTCTAGTTAAACAACATATGTGTTACTTTTTCAACATGTTTGTAGTTTATATGAATCTGTTGTAGGGTTGGGAAGACGTCTCTGATGAACCAATAAGCTCTTCACAATGCTGGTGAGATGAAGCTTCCAATACAATTCCATTTGTTATTACTGTTGGAATATAATCTAGACTTAAGGGTATTTTGGTAATTATGTTAGAATTCTGGAAATTATATCACTATTTAATAAGTTAGCGATTAGATATAAGCAACTGTTATAGAAGTTAAGGTTTTAGGAAGTCAATGATTGAACTGTGGTCATTGAAGAGTTGCAATGTTAGGAATAAAAGTCACAATGGTTTGACTTGTATTTGTATGTCTTATGTAACTTTGTAACTGATCTTCCTTGAAGTCTATAATAAAATTTTGGTTTTGTGTTTTACAATTCTTCTTCTCTCCCCTTCGTGTAATAATGTTCTTTCATGCTCTTTTGTGAATATGAGACATTTAATGCAAATCAATAAATAATATTTTTTTAAACATTTAAAATTATGATACGCAAAAATGTGTGTCATCTTAATTTATGACATGACCTTTCTTGAAAGGGGCTTTCTTGATATGCATTGCGAGTCATTAACACGAGCGTCGTAAGGTTACGATATGCGAATAAGTGTTGTCTTCCTTTATGACAGGGCCTTTCTTGATACGCATTGCGTGTCGTAAACGCGCGTCGTAAATGCGCGTCGTCTCTCTTTATGACAGGGCCTTCCTTGACGCGCATTTGCGCGTCGTCTGAGCCTTTTACGACGCGCAATGAGCGTCGTAAAAGGCTATTTTTCTAGTAGTGATTATCATCTCACAATCACCTGTGATAAATTCCATGAAGTTATATGTGAGCGTGGGTTTAGTACAATACTCAAATCTTATTTCAAGAGCACTCATGAATGTTTTTACCAATATTTTGCTATGTCTAACACCTTAGTCCATCATACAAAAACCCATTCATGACAATCTTCTTTCATAACCTACTTCCAAAGTATGATCGACTATGGATAGTTTGAATAATCTTATTATTCTGGAAGTCAAAACATACAAAATGAAACAATAGTAAATAATTGACACAAGACAGTAACATTACTTATAAATAAAAAACACATTTTATTCAATCATCAAATGTCAATTACATTTTAACTATTACAAGTTTCTGAAATTCTATCTAATCACTAAAACTAATATCGTCCTTCAGCCCGACACTACTAGTGTGCCGCAAGTACTTAATACTACTCATTCCCTTCGTAAAGGGATCTACTGGATTCTATTCTTACGATACGCTTTTAACCACGAGGAGTCCATCTTCTACTTGATGTCTTATGAAGTGATATTTTTTGCTCATGTGTCTTGATCTGCTATGATCTCTTGGTTCCTTGGATAAGGCAACCGCACTATCACTATCACAGAAAATCTCCATGGGCTCCTTTATAGTTGGTACAACTCCAAGGTCTTCGATGAAGTTCTTCAGCCATATCGCCTACTTCGATGATTCACTTGTTGTTATATACTCTGACTCGTATGTTGAATCAACTACAGTCCACTGTTTGGAACTTTTCCAAGTTATTGCTCCTCCATTTAGGGTAAATATCTAGCCCGACCGAGAGCGGAAATTATCTCTGCCGGTCTGAAAGCTAGCATCACTATACCCTGCCATTCTTAATTTATCACTCCCACAAAGGGTTAGGATCCAGTCCTTAGTCCTTCGCAAGTTCTTATGAATATTCTTTACCGTAATCCAGTGAGCTTTACCAGGATTCCCTTGATATCTTCAAACCACGCTCAGAGCAAAGGCTATGTCAGGGCGAGTACATGTCATATCATACATGATCGAGCCAACTACATAAGCATATAGTATTTGACTCATTTATGCTATTTCAGCATCAGTACTCAGATTTTGAGTCTTACTCAGTCTGGAATTGCTTTGGATAGGTAATTCTCCTCTCTTGGAATCATGCATGTTGAAATGTTTCAACACCTTGTCCAAGTAGGTACTTTGACTAAGTCCTATTAGTCTTTTACTCCTGTTTCTCAATATCCTTCTCCTTAGAATATAAGCATCTTCTCCGAGGTCCTTCATAGCGAAATACTTCCCAAGCCAGGACTTAACCTCCTGCAAGGTTGGGATGCCATTTCCTATGAGCAATATGTCGTCCACATACAACATGAGAAAGCTAACTATAGTCCCACTAGCTTTGACATACACGCATGACTCATACTCACTTCTCGAAAAACCAAACTCTTTGACTTTCTCATCGAAACAAAGATTCCATCTGCGAGAGGCTTGTTTTAATCCATAAATGGATTTCTCAAGCTTACACACTTTATTAGGGTCCTTTGCATCGACAAAACCCTCTGGCTGATTCATGTAAACATCCTCAGCCAACTTCCTATTAAGGAAAGTGGTTTTGACATCCATTTGCCATATTTCTTAGTCATGAAATGTAGCTATGGCTAGCATAACCTTTATAGATTTAATTTTGGCCACTGGTGAAAAGGTCTCATCATAGTCAACTCCAAGAGTTTGAGTAAAGCCCTTCGCAACCAATCGCGCCTTATAAGTGTGTACTTTCCCATCCATATCGGTCTTCCTCTTGAAGATCCATTTGCACCCGACTGTCTTACGGCCTGGTACATTGTCAATCAAATTCCAAACTTGATTGTCATACATGGACTGAATCTCGCTGTCCATTTCCTCTTTCCGTTTAGTAGACTCAGAGCCTTCCATGGCATCCTTGTAGTTGTTAGGCTCATCCAAATTTACCAGTGTGCTATCACTGATAAATGTATCACTTTTAGAAGTAATATGAAAACCATAAAACCCAGGTGCCTGCCTAACTCTACCGGAATGCCTCAGAGGTAAGGACTCGTCAATTGGTTCAACAGGAGTTTCCTCCTCGGGTTGAGTGCTAGTGTTTGAGGTTCCTTCATTACTTAACTCTTGAAGCTCTTCAAGGTCAATTTTCCTCCTACTGTCCCCTTGGCATATGAGTTCTCTCTCACGAAAGACTCCTCTCCTTGCAACAAAGACAACATTGTCACTCGGTCTATAGAAGAAATATCCAAATGATTTCTGTGAGTAGCCGATGAAAACACATCGCTCACTACGAGGTTCGAGCTTGTCATGAGTTTCTTTTCTCACAAAATCCTCGCAACCCCAAACTTTGATGTGTGCTAATGAGGGAACCTTCACTGTCCACATCTCGTGAGGTGTTTTGGAAACCATTTTAGTTGGGACTAGATTAAGGATATGGGCGGCATTCTCTAAGGCATATGTAACACCCGTGTTTAATAATGGTGTAATAGTCTAGGTCAACGTTTTTAACTCATTTTGAAGTAATAAAGAGGAATTATGTGAATATTATGTGAATTATGTGCTTATTTGTTTAATTATTATGATTTAATTAATTATTAATAAAAATAAGTGTTGAAAATGAATATTAGATAAAGCCGATATTTTACATAAAGTTTTAGTGGTCGAAACAAGGATTCCGGAGATATAAAGAACGCCGGAATCCGAGTTATAACGAAGAAGTTATGACCTGTCGAAGTTTCGCGACGGAACCGGCATGACACCGGGAAGCGTAAAAAGTGAATTTACGAAAAAGTACTTTTTAGCCTTAGAGATCTAAACAAAAGTCATAGTATTCGTTAAACCGAGAATTTGGATAAAAAGAACGTCCAAATCTGACTTCGTATGAGGAAGTTATGATTTTTCTAAGTTTCAGCTTAGCAGTAGACAACTAAAAGCTCGAATTTTAGATCAAGTGATTTTTAGCCGAAACAACCTACACGAGAATCAAATGTCTCGTCAATAGTAGTACAACGGTAAAAAGACTGATGAAAACAGACGTCGGATGAAGAAGTTATGAATTTTTAACGGATTTTCCTGTCCCAGTCTGTTAAAAATAATAATATAAAAATTAAAATCAAAATTAGCCGACGAAGTCTAAACGAAAGTTGTAGAGCGTAATTTTACCTACGCGAGCATATAAAGAACGTCAAAAACGGAGCCCACATGAGAAAGTTATGGATTTTAGAAGGTTTGGGTGCAATTTCCGAGAAATTCGCATGGATTGGAACCGGCCACGTCACCCTCGCGAGATCACGCCTCATGTCCGACACGCGTCGCAGTCCGATTCGCCCAGAGCCTCGGTCCAATGCACATCCGACGCGCCTCACCTCGTGTCACACTTCTGAGCCTCACACCCGGCCCCTCGCATGCGCGCCACCTGCCCTTTGCGTATCCGAAGCTCGCACAAGCCACGTCTCCCCTCCAGGTCCGAGCCTCGCAGCTGCTACGTGGATTCTTCTCAGCCATTCAAACTTCGGTCTCGCACCCTATAAATAGGGGGGTTGCGAGATTTCCCGGCTAGAATGAGAAAATTGTCATTTTTCACCCCTAAACTCATATTTTTACTATTTTGACTTCCTCCGAAGCCCCGGTATCATTTCCAACACTCGAAACACGTCCCAAAGTGCCTGAAGACCCAGAAAATTTTATCTTTTCGGTTTTGAAGCTCCGACCCTCGCAGAGCCCGGTTTTTCATTAAAGCCCCGGTTTTATCAGAAACGATCATTTTAAGAAACGAAGTGCTGCCCGATTATCATCAAATCAAGTGAGTGTATAGTCACTTTCATCTTACACATAGATATGAAGTATTTTGTATAAATACGTGCTATGTGTATATATATTGATTGTTTATTTGAGATGGTTGTTGAATGAATGTTTATACAAGTTTTAAAATGATTTAAACTGTATATATATATATATATATATATATATATATATATATATATATATATATATATATATATAAATCTACAAATATGTTGGGTATAACATGGGTAGATGAAATAGTTGGTGTGTGATAAATTGATGAGAGGCCTCGATGTTGTTGTTGATTCTGTCATCTAGCGGGGTATGGATGACGACCACAGACTCTTCTAGGCCTCGATGTTGTTGTTGGATCGTTCCCCCAGCTGAAGACTCACCTTAAAAATCCGTCATGTTGCCTGTCTTTTTCTGCAATGAGTTTAGTGCCGAGATTTCCTACTCATCCGTTAGAGAGAGTGGAACTTTACTGTTCCTCGGTAGGGCTAAAGGGAGGATGCTGGTGTTACACAACACCGCACACGAAAGCGAAGCCATCTTTAGGCATTTTAGTTCTCAGGATCTTACGAAGAAAGGCTAAAGATCGTACTGAACACAACCCTATGATATGAGTGAAGGCGAGCCAGGAAAGCACCCTGAACTCATAGGGTGAAGGCGAGGAAGCTTTCAAAATTGAAGGGGCTCGAAAGAGTCGTAATCTTTCCTTTCTGTCTAGTCTACTATTGATTCCCTTTGGCTCGCTCTTTCCTAATAAGTCATCTCACTCTCCTACCTTGACTTTAAAGAAGGGACATGTCCAATGACTGCTACCTCCTGGGCTTGATCCTGAATCGAAAGCGATCTCCTTTTGCTTTCAGCCTTTCGGGACAGAAAGGTGGAGGAGACAAGGCGATTACTGCAACATAATAGGGAAGAAACTACGATACCTATTGAACATCCTGATTTGAATGAAGGGCAATCAGTAGGAGGGAACTACAGTGGGACTGTTGGTCAAGCCAACCCACCGATAGTTAGACGAAACAACCAGGACGGAGGAGGTGATGGACATGGATGCAAATACAAAGATTTCATGGCATCCAAACCACCGTATCTATCCGGAAGTCCGACACCCATGGAAGTTATAAATTGGATCTCCGAAATGGAGAAAGTTGTGAGTGCAGCAACAAACAGAAGACTGCACTTGCAATTCCTCTATTAAAATCTGGTGTATTGAGCTGGTGGAAGTTACTAGCTGATTCGATGCCCAAGGTTGAAACTAGTAAGATGTCTTAGGAAGATTTTGTGGTACAACTGAAATTGCAGTACTGCTCTGAGCAGGATCTTCTGGAAATTAATAATGAGTTCCAGAATTTAAAGAAGGGAAAGATGAGCATTACTGAATACGCTGCTAGTTTTACAGAAAAGATGAAGCTTGTTCCTTACCTATTTCCAGCTGAACTCTCTAAGGTCAACAAGTTTGCACATGGTTTACCAGCGGATTTTGGTCCAATGGTTAAGCAAGCAACCACATTGAAAGTCACCATCTGGGCTGCTAAGAATGTTGAGACCCAGATTAGGGAGAAGGGTCTGGAGAGGACAAATGTTGGTGAGAATAGGAAGTTTGAGGGACCTTCGAGGCCCAACAAGAAAAGTAAATTCTTGAAGTCTGGTTTGAGAGGAGGAGGAGGAGAAGACAAATGGTGCGACAAATGTAAGAAGAAGCACCATGGGAAATATGGCGAAAAGGTCACATGTTTTAAATGTGGAAAGCCCGGACAATATGTCAGTGAATGCACCCTCATCAAGAAAGTTTGCTATGGGTGTGGTGAGGAAGGGATCATCTCAAGGACTGCCCAAAGAAGAAAGGGGAAGCAAGGCCCAATCTCTCACCAAAGCCAAAATCCAGAGCCTTTCAAATTACACTTGAAGCTGCAAAGAAGGAAGTGGATGTCGCTTCAGGTACTTTTCTCATAAACGAATTGCCTGCCTAAATTTTGTTTGATTCTGGAGCCAACTACTCTTTTATTTCGCATGAATTTGGTAGAAAACTAGCTTTGCCTGTTGATAGACTAGATAATGCCTTAATAGTCGAGGTTGCTAGTGGCAAGTTTATACCTGTTAGCTATCGCATGAAAACATCTTCATAGACTTGAATGGGAATAAGTTCCACAAGGAATTATTGCCTATTGAGTTAAATGGTTTCTACATTGTGCTGGGAATGGATTGGCTTAGCGCCAATGATGCTGAAATATTATGTAGGAAGAAGATAGTAAAAGTAAACCCGCTAGGGAAAGAGTCATTTATGGTGTATGGTGACAAACGCAAAATGAGTTCTAGAATCATCTCCACAATGAAAGCCAGAAAGTGTTTGGACAAGGGATGCACATCATATTTAGCATTTGTGATCGATGCTAAAAAGGAAAAGAAGGAGGTGCAGAAGATACTAGTGGTGTGTGACTTTCCAGAAGTCTTTCCCGAAGATCTTCCTGGATTACCCCCTGATAGACAAGTGGAGGTTAGAATAGACTTGTTACCAGGATCAACACCAATAGCAAAAGCACCATACCGATTAGCACCAACGGAGATGAAGGAGCTTATGACTCAACTTCAGGAATTATTGGTCAAAGGTTTCATTAGATCTAGTTCATCGCCCTGGGGAGCTATGGTGTTATTCGTAAAGAAGAAAGATGGGAGTATGAGAATGTGCATTGATTACAGAGAACTGAACAAGGTAACAATAAAGAACAAGTACCCATTGCCAAGGATTGATGACCTGTTCGATTAGTTGCAAGGTTCGAGATATTTCTCGAAGATCGATCTAAGGTCAGGATATCATCAGCTAAAGGTGAGAGAGCAGGATATTGAGAAGACGGCTTTCAGAACAAGATATGGACACTACGAGTTTTTGGTTATGTCATTTGGACTAACCAATTCTCCAATAGCCTTCATGGATTTGATGAATAGGGTTTGTAAACCATTCCTCAATAAATCCGTGATAGTGTTCATAGATGACATTCTGATTTACTCGAAAAGCCAAGGGGAGTATGGTAAACACTTGCAAGAAGTGTTAAAAGTATTGAAAAAGGAGAAGTTGGATGCTAAGTTCTCCAAATGTGATTTTTGGATCCAGGAAGTCCAATTCTTGGGTCATGTGGTCAACCAACATGGAATAAGGTTGATCTAGCAAAAATTGAAGCTGTAATGAAGTGGGAACAACCGAAAAGTCCCACGGAGATCTGAAGCTTTTTGGGATTAGCTGGATATTACAGAAGGTTTATCAAAGGCTTTTCTTCGATAGTTGCTCCATTGAAAGCTTTGACCCACAAAGGAGCTACTTATACTTGGAGTGAAAAGCATAAGGAAGCCTTTGAGAAGTTAAAGAAGAAATTATGTGAAGCACCAATTCTTTCTTTGCCAGAAGGATTTGAAGACTTCGCAGTTTATAGTGATACATTTGGAGTTGGGTTAGGTTGTGTTCTGACCCAGCGGGATAAGGTGATAGCATATGCATCAAGACAACTGAAAGAGCACGAAAAGAACTACCCCACTCATGATTTGGAGCTGGCAGCGGTAGTATTCACCCTAAAGATATGGAGGCATTATCTTTATGGGACAAAGTGCAAAATGTTCATTGATCATAAAAGTCTCCAATATCTCTTTAATCAGAAGGTATTGAATATGAGGCAACGACGCTGGATGGAACTGCTTAAGGGCTACGACTGTGAGATACTTTACCACCCCGATAAAGCAAATGTTGTCGCTGATGCTCTTAGTAGGAAGGTAAACCTTGAAAAGAAAAAGCCAAGAGCGTTGAGAATTGAAGTTGTCTCAACAATTGGATAGAGTGTAAAGAAAGCTCGGGAAGAAGCTTTAGAGAAGAATGACCGAAATGGAGAACGTTTGGGCAAAACGTTAGTATTCAGTATAAACAGTCAAGGACTGAAGGTATTCCAAAATCAAATTTGGGTACCTAAGACAGGAGGAATAAGAGATCTTTTGATGGAAGAAGCCCACAAAACCATGTACTCAATTCATCCCAGTAGCACTAAAATGTATAGGGATCTGAAACCCTACTATTGGTGGCCGACGATGAAGCTCGATGTTGCTAAGTATGTGGCCGAGTGTGTGACATGTGCGAGAGTTAAAGCACAACTTCAGAAATCGTATGTGAGTTTAGAACCTTTACCTATACCCATGGGTAAATGGGAAGACATCACCATGGATTTTGTGACTAAACTACCCAGAACGAAGAATGGCCACGACATGATTTGGGTGGTCTTTGATCGGTTTACGAAAAGTGCACACTTCATAGTAGCCAATGAGAAATGGTCTATGGATAAACTTGCTAATGCTTACGTGAAGGAGATAGTAAGACTTCACGGTGTGCCTTTAACTATTTTATCGGATCGTGATAGCCATTTCACGTCGAGGTTTTGGAAAAGTTTACAAGAGGAATTGGGTACGAAATTGTGTCTGAGTACAGCTTACCATCCGCAAACTGATGGTCAGAGCGAACGAACGATTCAAACACTGGAGGATATGCTGAGAGCATGTACCCTGGAATTCCAAGGTAACTGGGATGAACATTTACCTTTGGTAGAATTTTCCTACAATAACAGTTTCCACTCGAGCATCAAGATGGAACCTTATCACGCTTTGTATGGACAGAAGTGTTGAACGCCGTCATGTTGGCTTGAAGTTGGAGGAAAGCAGTTTATGGGACCTGAGATAGTCCATCAGACAGCTGAAAAGTTGAAAGTGATTAGGGAAAGGATGTTAGCAGCTCATGATCGTCAAAAGAGCTATGCTAACAAGAAAAGAAAACCGATAACATTCGAAGGTGGTGATTCAGTTTTGCTTAAAGTCTCGCCGTGGAAGGGACTTATAAGATTTGGTAAAAGGGGAAAGTTGAGTCCAAGGTTTATTGGACCGTTTAAAGTTCTTCAGAGGATTGGGAATCAAGCTTACAAGCTAGAACTACCAGAAGAACTAGATGGTATTCATAACACTTTCCATGTGTGTTATTTGAGTAAGTTCACGGTAGATGTTCCCGACATAATTCTAATTTCTGAGTTAAGACTGGATGAAAGCAAGAGGTTAATTGGAGAACCAGAGGCAATCATTGACGGTAAGACTAAAAAGTTGCGACGCAAGATGGTCGATTTAGTGCTTGTACGTTGGAAAAACACGAATGGGCCAAATCTCACCTGGGAAACGGAGAGTGACATGATGAGTCGCTACCCGCATTTGTTTCCTGATGTGTGATTCCGGGGATGGAATCATCCTAATGGGGACAGAATTGTAACACCCATGTTTCCGAGCTAAAGCATTAATAATGGTGTAATAGTCTAGGTCAACCTTTGTAACTCATTTTGAAGTAATAAAGAGGAATTATGTGAATATTATGTGAATTATGTGCTTATTTGTTTAATTATTATGATTTAATTAATTAATAATAAAAATAAGCATTGAAACTGAATATTAGATAAAGCCTATATTTTACATAAAGTTGTAGTAGTCGAAACAAGGATTCCGGAGATATAAAGAACGCCGAAATCCGAGTTATAATAAAGAAGTTATGACCTGTCGAAGTTTCACGACGGAACCGACACGACACCGGAAAGCGTAAAAAGTGAATTTACGATAAAGTGCTTTTTAGCCTTAGCGATCTAAACAAAAGTCATAGTATTCGTTAAACCGAGAATTTTGATAAAAAGAACGTCCAAATCTGACTTCGTATGAGGAAGTTATGATTTTTCTAAGTTTCAGCTTAGCAGTAGACAACTAAAAGCTCGAATTTTAGATCGATTGATTTTTAGCCGAAACAACCTAAACAAGAATCGAAGGTCTCGTCAATAGTAGTACAACGGTAAAAAGACTGACGAAAACGGACGTCGGATGAAGAAGTTATCTGACGAAGTCTAAACGAAAGTTGTAGAGCGTAATTTTACATAAGCGTGCATATAAAGAACGTCAAAAACGGAGCCCGCATGAGAAAGTTATGGATTTTAGAAGGTTTGGGTGCAATTTCCGAGAAATTCGCATGGATTGGAATCGGCCACGTCACCCTCGCGAGATCACGCCTCGTGTCCGACACGCGTCGCCGTCCGATTCGCCCAAAGCCTCAGTCCAATGCGCATCCAACGCGCCTCGCCCCGTGTCACACTTCCGAGCCTCGCACCTGGCCCCTCGCATGCGTGCCACTTGCCCTGCGCGTGTCCGAAGCTCGCACGAGCCACGTCTCCCCTCCAGGTCCGAGCCTCGCAGTTGCTACGTGGATTCTTCTCAACCATTCAAACTTCGGTCTCGCACCCTATAAATAGGGGGGTTGCGAGATCTCCCGGCTAGAATGAGAAAATTGTCATTTTTCACCCCTAAACTCATATTTTTACTATTTTGACTTCCTCCGAAGCCCCAGTATCATTTCCAACACTGGAAACACGACCCGAAGTGCCCGAAGACCCGAAAAATTTTATCTTTTCAGTTTTGAAGCTCCGACCCTCATAGAGCCCAGTTATTCATTAAAGCCCTTGGTTTTATCACAAACGATTATTTTAAGAAACGAAGTGCTGCCTGATTATCATCAAATCAAGTGAGTGTATAGTCATTTTCATCTTACACATAGATATGAAGTATTTTATATAAATATGTGCTATGTGTATATATATTGATTGTTTATTTGAGATGGTTGTTGAATGAATATTTATACGAGTTTATATATATATATATATATATATATATATATATATATATATATATATATATATATATATATATATATATATATGTTATCTACAAATATGTTGGGTATAACATGGGTAGATGAAATAGTTGGTGTGTGATAAGTTGATTAGAGGCCTTAATGTTGTTGTTGATTTTTTCATCTAGCGGAGTATGGATGACGACCACGGACTCTTCTAGACAGTCCATTGGAACGCTAGCAGGCTCGCAACCTGTAGGTGTTTGTGAACGATGTGTTCACCAGTGTACTCCATCCCCCACATGGTTGCCTTAAGGACATTTATTGCTGAGGAATCCCCTTAGCAGTAGTGTCCATCCCGATGATGATCCTTAGGCTAGATCCCTTATGATAGATGTTTAGGGACGTAAAGTGAGGATAACGGGAATGGATAATCGGGTTATTGTTGGTTGATGAAATAAAATAACTTATTTATTGTGGGTTGAAAACCCTATATGCTCACCAGGCTCCCAAGCCTGACCTACTTAGTTTTATGTATTACAGGTAGTGGCGCTCGAGCATAGTTGTGATGTGTTGGGATGAGGGATTACGGATATAGGCCTATAGATTTGAAATAATGTAGTAAGGCTTATATTGTATTGTTAATACTTGTGTACTATATCGAACATGACATCTTGAGTCTATTAATGAAATACATTTCTAAGGAAATGCTTTTGATAAATCTTTATCATACTATTGTTTTGGGACAAATTCCGGAATTCTTATATTAAAAGGATACTCTGATTTTGAAATAAAGTATAAACATAACCGGTCTTTTATGGCCGTGAAAATGGGGATGTCACAGCATACGCCCAGAATGAGATAGGTAACGAAGCTCGACTCATCATAGAACGAACCATGTCTAGGAAGGTTCGATTGCGCCTCTCAGTTACACCATTAAGATGTGGTGTCCTAGGCGGCATCAATTGTGAAACAATTCCACATTCCTTAGGATAGTCGTGGAACTCGATACTAAGATACTCTCCTCCTCGATCGGATTGCAACATCTTTATCTTCCTGCCCAATTGATTCTCCACTTCTTCCTTAAACTCTTTGAACATTTCAAAGGTTTCTGATTTATGCTTGATTAAGTAAACATAGCCATATCTGTTGTAATCATCAGTAAAAATCACATAGAAGCGGTTAGCATCCCTTGTGGCTGTTCTGAAGGGTCCACACACATCTGTGTGTATAAGATCCAACAGACCCTCACCCCTTGCACAAGTTCCAGTGAAGGGTGACTTTGTCATCTTTCCAAGTAAACAAGATTCACAAGTGTCATCTAACTCTAAGTCAAATGACTCCAACACTCCATCCTTTTGGACTTGGGCTATGCACTTCTTGTTGATATGTGCAATACGACAATGTCATAAGTATGCTTTATCCAAATCATTGGAAGAATCAATATGCAACACATTATTTCCTAAGTTATCTACATCCATCACAATTTCATATATGCCATTGCAAGGTAACGCTTCAAAATAAAATACACCTTTGTAATAAGCATTAATACTACCAATTTCATTATTAAAAGAAAAGGTAAAACCTTGTTCATACAAACTGTGAAAAGAAATAATATTCCTCGCCATATTAGAAAAGTAGCAACAACTATTCAAATCTAATTTTAAACCATTACTAAGTAATAAATAATAAACTCCAATCTTGGTGACAAGCGACTTTCCCCTATTCCCCATGATTAAGTTCATCTTCCCGTGCTCCACATCCCTACTTCTTTTTAGTCCCTGCAAATCAAAACAAATGTAAAATTCACAACCATTACTAAGGACCCAAGAATTATTATGTGATGAGTTATTAGATGGAATAGTATAAATACCTGCAAAGGTGGGTTTGATCTTCCCATCCTTTATGTCCTGCAAGTATTTCAGGCAGCTTCGTCTCCAGTTCCCTTTTTCGTGACAATGGAAGCACTCGACTTCCTTTGGATTGGAAGAGGATGTGACAAAGCCAACTTTGGTTCCACTGGAAGAGGATCCAACATGGGACTTTCCCTTATGACTCTTGGACGAAGTCCTCCTTTTCTTTCCCTTCCCATGTCCAATTGCCAAGACAGGGGCAGTTACAGTAGGAGTAAGTACAACAAATTTGCCTTTCAAACTGATTTCAACAGTTCTCAAGAGACCTTGAGGCTTGCTTAGAGTGACTTCCTCCTTGTTTATATGATAGCTGTTACGAAACTGATCATAACAAGGAGGTAAAGAGTGTAGTATGATATCTATGGCCAACTCTTCATCGAGGTTAACATTCAATTTCATCAAGCAGTCCACAAACCTTTGCATCTTTTGCAAGTGGGTCGTGATGGACTCTCCATCCTTCATTTTGGTTGTGATCATGGAGGCCATGATCTCATACCTCTCCTGCCAAGCACTTTGATGACACCTTTCCATCAAGTCCTGGTGCATTTCATAAGGCCAAAAGTCCTCATATGACTTTTGGAGCTCAACAGTCATGGTTGCGATCATTATACACGACACTTTGGTCGCGTCCCTCTCATGAGTTTTGTACTCAAAAATCTGTTCGGGAGTAGCGGTTGATTCATCAATTTCCTTAAGCTCTTTATCACGGACATATTCTTTGTCCTCATAACGAATTGCCATTGTGATGTTTCGAATCCAATCATTGAACTTCGATCCATCGAAGATGACCCTCCCAAATAAGTTCATGAGGGAGAAGAGCCGAAAGGGATTGTGTTGGAAGCATTGTTTGAAGTAGACATTTGAAAAGAAAGATAAAGTTTAGATTAGATAATGATCCTTAATATAACACCCAAAATGAGATATTAAGGCTAGGAATCAACACAATATTTTACAATTTGGAAGAGGGACGCCGTAATCCAATTGCAAAATATTTGAAGGTAGGTAAATGACAATTTACCAATTTCCACCATGAAAAACGAAATTAAAGATTAGGTTTTAAATGAAATGAAATTCCGAGATTCTTTTCAGATTCATTGAACTTTTTCAGTGACATGTTTAAATCTCGATTATGCCCTTCAAGTTCGTGACTGGGATACCGAGGATCACAAACAATGTGTGAATAACCATGCAAATTAGCCTGGTACTCTCGATGTTACAAATCACCCAATCAATGTGCCGGTTAACCACACACATTCCATTCATCCATGATTAACACCAAGATACCCTTTGCCACACATTGCCAGTCCCAAATTAATGTCGGTTAACTACACACGCTCCACTAATGACTTAACAAGGTGCAAAATGTAATTTCATGGAATAGCACCATTTTCACATTTTTCCTAAACTAAGATTGGGAATTTATAAAAGTTTAGTCACTTTAATAATTTCCATTATATTTATTAATGAGAATTAATGTCCTATCCTACCCGTTCGACTAATGACCCTCCACTAGTCAAGGAAGCGGTGGGTGAGAGTGGGCACCCATTAAACCACCATTTTATAGGGAGTAACCTTATACCCCCTTATAGACCGGCTTCGTGAATGAGGCCTACTAACGGTAAGACTGACTTGTCTTATACACACACACACACACACACACACACACATATATATATATATATATATATATATATATAAGTATTAACCATTAATATCATAATAGTATAGGGTTGAATTTTAAACTTTTATAACTCTAGGGTTTCAAATTAAAGTTTCATTAATGTAACTTTTCAAGTTCCAAAACTTGAGTGCAAGTTTTGTAACTTGTCAAGACTTTTGAAATTCATAACTTATGAATTTTTATATTCCATAAATGAGACCTTTCCAATTCCAAACTTATGTACAAGTTATGAAACCTTCCAAAACTCTCAAAATTCTATAAATTATATTAGTTAATTGTTTCATAAATAAGGACTTTTCATGTTCCATAACTTGAGGACAAGTTATGGAACTTTTTTCAAGAACACACATAGATCAAATTAACTAATCTAAATATGATAGGATGATTGTTTACCAACTTGACCTAATTTGTTGATGTTACATGATAACTTCTAAATTTACAAATAACTTGTGTTTACCAAAAATCAAGTTGTTATCTTAAAATTTTACAAACATCATGTTATTGGATGGGGATTAACATTACCATATCATTAAAATCGAATTTTATGAATCAAAACAGTTTGTGGTAATGTTCCTAATCCAAAACAAGCCAAAAACTTGAAAATTCTGCTCATAGACAGTCCAACTCGTCGAGGGCACTTATGAACTCGACGAGTTCATCATCATAAGGCACCTACTCATCGAGTAGGCCCTGGCAGAATCCAGTTTTGCAGTTTTTTTAGCTTTAAAAATTACACACTTGCATCAATACAATAGAAAATATCCAAGGCTCTAATACCAATGTTGAGTTTTATATACTTTAACATTCCTATGGTGCACATAAAACCCTAATGCTTTGGATCTAAGTTTTCTCTGATTATACATGCAATAAACATTTTCCAAAGCATGAAGCCTAAACTAGCATGCAAGGTGATATTTAAATCATAAAAACTAGTTAGAATATTACCTTGTGTAGTAGCTTGAATAACTTGGACTCAAGAAAGCTTAGCATCAATAGTGTGATGCCTCAAATGGAATCACAAAATACCAAGAATAATTAGGAGGAATATAGAGAGGCTATGGAGACTCTAAAATCATATTCTACTTCTTGGAATGCAAGGTGTCACTGATTTCAAGCTTATAGATACATACATACATACATACATATATATATATATATATATATATATATATATATATATATATATATATATATATATATGTAGAATATCAAGGGTCATGTGTAACCCTAATCCACATTAGCCCATGACCCATCTATTTGATTTGGATAAATACTTCTTGAATTAATCCATAAGCCCATCACAAATCAAACCATGGATCTTTAGCCCAACTCATATGTATCATTTTAATCAGTCTCTTTTGATCACTAAATTAATTTTAAATTAATTCTTAATCAATACTAGTTAAATAATATGATTCCTCAATTAATATATTATACTTATAATATATTTATAAATCATAATTAACCTCTTACTTAGATATCCTTCCTAACATATTGCTTTGATGAATGCAACCCAAATGGACCATGCCACTATCGGGTCAAATACATACCAATTATAGTTATGGGCTTAGACACCTTTTCCAACAGATCAAACAACATTTAATAATTAAAGTCAACTTGAAACAAAATTCTATATGAGGAAAACCTTTAATCTTTTTGGATTTATGGCATTTATTTGCCTTAAAACTTATATTAATTGAAATAAAGTTACAAGTGCTAGCCAATCATGTAGTAAGGCTGGTGGGAGTGGGAAGAAGAAGGAATCGGAAAAGGTGAGGTGGAGGGTGACATGGTGCTCAGCAACTCAGGAACACCTCCCCCTCACCTCGATATGCCGAGGTTTTCGGTGGAACTTGGCAGAACTTCACCGAGTTCTTCTCTTTAGCAACTGAAGAAGATGACATGGAGGGGGTGGTGGCTTCAGCAGTCTCGTCACCACTCTGAGAAGCGTAAGTGTAAAGTTGCTCAAGTGTTAAGAGAATAAGAGTTAGAGTAGAATCAAGAATATGTGTGTATGTGTGTGTGTGTGTGTGAATGTTGGTTAGCTATGCTTTTTACATATCCATAATAACAACTAATATGATATTCTAAGGATCTTCTTTGATCTAAGCTTGACCCATTTTTCTCGATGGTCTTCAACATTCACATGTCTTTAACCATGTGATTTTGACCTTATCTACTCCTTTCAAGTCAAGCTCATAGTCCTTGTATAAGATATTACAAGAAACACGATGACAATCTTAAGATATTGACTAAGTCCAAGATCTTAGGCTACCTGGGATGTTAGCAGGAGTTCAAGATAATTGAAGTGGTAAGATAAAAATTCTACCCATTACAATTGGCCCTAGAAATCTTTAATCCAGGATCTTGGGTGGATGGAGATTTCTAGAGTTCATAGGCACGTTTAAATGTTGATGTGACATGGCAAGTTTATCAAGGATTAATCTTACCCGTCCACTATTTGAATTTTGAATAGTTGAAATTCGTGTATCTAAACCCTCTTGTAAACCTATATAATTTCCTCTTCTTCATTCAACTTGAGATCACAAGGGTTTTTTTTCTAGGTAATCAACTCTTCCTTGTCTATTATTTTCTTTTATTCTTCTTGCTTGTTCATGGGTAAAAAAACTTTTTCGGTCTTGGGCTAGATTGGAGAAACCCATTGTAGAGGATTTCATAGATTTAGAGATGTTACTTGGTAATGATAGTGAGGTCAGTAACCTTTCCAATGTAGATATCCATTTTCTTCGATCATCGGGCAAGTTTCCACAAGACACCATTTTCTGGGTTCCGAGGACATCATTGAGAGCCTATTATCTTTCTTCATCCTAGGTTTGCTTTTATAGCTTTCCATTCATCATTGTTTTGTCATTTCCTTTTCCTCCACTAAGTTCAGACTTTTTCCAAGTTAGCAAACCTGCTTATGCCCCAGTTATGAAAGTTACTTTGCGTATCTTCTTCTAGATTCATCATTTAAATGAATCTGGATGTTTGGATTGTGGATTATATGAGATAGCAAGTGTGTATAATCATTAGACCTTTGGTTATTCTCGTGTTGTCCTCAAGATAAAGACTGGGAAACATTATCTAATCTTGAAAATTTCACCTATGGATCATGACTGAAAAAAGAAATATTTCTTTCTTAAAAATTTTTCTTTTGGGTATGATCTTCCTTCTCCATATTGGGTGACTGAGGTTGGGACTTATGTATCTAGGTCTCTTTTCTTTGTATATTCTTCAAATGCTAATTTTAACCTTCTATCCTGGGCAGTTCCGAAGTTCTATGAGCTCTATCTTCCTCAAAAAGATACCAAAGAAAAGATCCAATAATTTATTTCAATAGAATACAAAAGCTTTGGAATAGTAGTAGATTTTCCTTCTAAGGGTCTTAGTACTTTCGTGGCATTCAAAGATTCAAAATCAATCAATATGTCTATAGGAATATTACTATTTCTTCTTGAATTTGATGATCTCCATATGGGTTGATAGAATTATTATCATTTAGATCCAAGATTGACTCGACCAGGTGTCCTTCTTAGCTCTTCTTTCAATGTTGACGATTTCTTATCTTCGGATCCTAATGTGAAAATTGACAAGCCTTCCGTTTCGGGTGCAAGGAAGAAGGAGACCAAGCCAAAAAGTCTCGAATCTAAGAAAAGGAAGGTTACTTTGGAGATGGACCAAGAAGCATTTAAGGGGTTGAGTCCTATTGAGATTAAGCAGAAAGTGATTATATTGATTCAATCTGTAACACTTTATTTCACACCTTTCCGTTTGAATCTTTAGTATTCCTTTATTTATATTGGTATTTGGGTGTGTAGGCTACTACCCTAATGTTGAAGGGCACGGAAGAATCAAGGAGGGATCCGGGGTTATGAAGAACCTATATGATCAAGAATTGAAGAAGATGGATAAATAGTTTGCATTGAAGTTGAAGAAGCTAACAACTAAGGATGTTGCTAGGAAGGAAGAACTAGAAAGGGTGACGTAGGAGAGAGATGAATTGAAGTAAAAACTAGACGATATTAAGAATAAAACAAAGAATTATACTATTATTTCTGTTTTGGAGGCCAAACTGAAGATGGTGGAGGACGTTCTTGATGGTTTTTATGCATAAGAACAATCCTTTGTGCTCATACAAACCCTAATGCTTGGATCTAGGTTTCTCTATTGTACATGCTTTGAATCCAAGACTTACAAAATTTTTATTATCCTTTTTTCATAAAATTAATAGTTAGTTGATGTAACTTATTTTGCTTTGATAAACGGTTAGATAGAAAAGAATAGCTTAATAATATATATAATGTATTTTTGTTATTTTATATTTATATTTAAAAGAGTAAAATATTTGTCAAACGTAATGGATGTTTTAAAGTTGTTTACTCTAATAACGTATAATACACAAGTTATGAATATTGTTTTTCCTTTTCAGTCGTGGTTTCTACGGGTTTAAATTTATTATAATTCGTTTCACACAAATAATATGTTGCATTATACAAACTTGTGATTTTTATAAAATAAGTGGATTTACATGTTTAATTAAATACTTACAAATTACAAAATTATTAAAAAAATATAATATTACAATTCATAAGTTTTTCTAAATTAATTATATATTATTTTATTATATAATCATTTTTTTAATTCCATTTAAAATTATTACCCGTGGGTTCCATGAGTTTTAACTAAAAACAATATAAGCAAGTATATGAGTAACCAATAAAGAAAATAATGTTTTTATATAAAGAAAATACGGTTAGGATCTTATAAATACTATTAAGTATAAATAAGTTAAAAAAACTCTTAAATTATAATTATAGTAGTAATTAATTAAAAGAAAAACGTCCCATATAATATTTAAAGTTATAAAACCTTTAAATTGTACTTGTAGTTAAACATTACAATTACCAGTCGTTATTTGAAAAAAAATGTAAAAAATTATTGAAATTTCAAATAAATAAGATTAAAAGAAAAATAACGATAGATATATAGATTCCATATATTTAAAAACAACAACATTAAATTAGATCAACTATAATAAATAAATCAGTCATTGATTCACGTGGTCGAGTAGCTGTCGTGCATCTTTTTGGACTTCGGACCCTCTTTTCTTGTCCATTTATGATATAATTATACTCAATATTATTTCATCTAATTACAATCTAACTATGAAATATAAATAAAAAAACAAAAGGTTGATAGTTTAACATTTCCTTCATCTGTTTATCTTTGTATTATCATTTTGTCTTATGTTAACATTAACATTTATTATTTTATTAAAAGACGGATGAGCATATATGTTATAAATGTTGTGATGTTGTATGATTTGAGTTAAATATTATACAACTTTCATACCTTAGTATACATGATCGGTCTGTGATTTTAAAAACATATATGAATAGCAAAATTAGGTCTTTAAAATTTTTGGATTAATAACATATAGAAACTGATTAGCAACGGATAACAATAGTTTAGTGAAAGATTAAAATCACATCCCCTTTCACACCCGGAGCAGGCCAACCTTGCTATCTATATTGTAATGATTATTTTAATTATAATTGTTATTAAAATGAATTTTTATAAGTAATTTTATAATGTTTTTGTTTATTATATATATATTAAAGGTATGAAAGATTTTAACAGTAACCTCACACATTTTGTTTTGTCAATTTTGGTCCTTTTACTTACAAAATTGACCCTTCATCTTTATGCTTTTGTTCACAAACAACTCTTTTATTTTGGTTTGAATTTTTCATAAACTTCATCTTTTATTATATATTATTAGTAATTAGTCTTTTGGCAGAAATGGTCCCTCATTATATATATATATATATATATATATATATATATATATATATATATATATATATATATATATATATATATATATATATATATATATATATATATATATATATATATATATATATATATATATATATATATATATATATATATATATATATATATATATCTGAAGGAGCTTATGAGTAGTAACTTTCCATGTTTTTGGTTTTGACCACAAAACTTTATATGCTTTAGGTTTTGGCCACAACAAGTTTGGGAAATTGACAATTTTAATCCTTGGATTGCTTTGTTTTGTATTTTTGGCCACAATAAGTTTGGGAGGTTGACAATTTTGGTCCTTGGATTGCTACCGTCTTAATATTTACATAAGCAATCCCTGCTTTAAAATTATGTTTACGTAAATGTCCCTATTATTTATAGAAATGGTCCATATATTGACAAAAAATTACAAAAACGGTTGCTTTGTGATTTACACTTTTATCACATATCTTTTAAAGTTCTCCGATTTTCACCAAAAGCGGCGTAGCCGCACTTTGTTTACTAGTTATAGAAGTCGAAAGTAGTTTTCGGCAATTCGTTCTTTTCTCTCTCATGTACTTGTATACTTATTCAGACAAATCAACGAGCTAAACATAACTTATTTACGATTGTGTTCTAAACTCTTTCTTCTATTGATTTTGTTCTTAATACTCTATTCAAAGGCACTTTATTTGGTATTAGAGAAGGATACATTCATTCGGTATTGGTTTTCTCATCTTTTTCAAAAGTTTTTGAATCGCTCTTTCCGATTCAAAAGATTTCCGCACTTTTGATTAAGAAAACTAGTTTTAATTGATTAATTTGTTTCGATTGTACAGTCGGTTTGATAGATCGAGTGTTTTCTGATAGATTCATTCGTTAGATCTCTTTTGCTGAATCTCATCGTCATTTATGTTCGTATAAAAATGGTGAATTTCAACATGAACACTGTGTCTAGCTTTTCTCATCTGCATGGATCTCCCACTTAGATTCCAATGCTCATTCTAGAGTATTACGAGCAGTGGGCGAATCGCATGGAAGACAATCTCAATGGGATCGATGAAGATCTTTGGCGTTGTGTTACGAGTGGAAATTACCGTCCAGGAAGGATAGAACAAGTAGGAGCAGCTGGTTCTTCTACCGATGTTGCCTTACAAGATGATAAACAAAAAGCTAATGATAAAGAGTGTCTTCGTGAACTTCATGATGCCCTTCCACCGGTTGTTTGAAACTTTGGTCGAGGATGCAAGTCTACAAAAGAGATTTGGGATACTTTGAAAGAAAAGTATTGAGGAAGTGCGAAAACGAAGAAGAGCTCTGTAAAGCAATGTTTACTTGAACTAGGAAAATTCAAGTAGAAGGAAAGTGAAACCATTAAACTCTACTATGATCGCTTGAATGAGTTAAAGTTAATGTGCAATCAATATGGTGTTAAACGCTTAACTCTCGAATACAATCTTACATTTCTGATGGGATTGTGTAAGGAGTGGAGGAACATCAACCTAATGATAAAAACTCAACAAAGTTTCAACGACTACTGCTTAGTATATTTGTACAATGTGCTCAAAGCTCATGAGAGAGAAATCATTGAAATTGCTGAGGAAGGGAAGATGATTCTAAGAGGTCCTCTATCCATGACGTCGAAGGTTTCAACAAAAGACTTTGAGATTGAAGCTGCTGAATAAGTTGGTTTTAAAGATGAAGGATTTCTGATGAATTCAAAGGATGAGGCTGTGGCGTTTATTCAAACAATAAAGTGAAAAAGTTCTTTAAGAAGCCTTTTAATCCTAAATACAAAAGCAATAATGAATTCAAGGGTAACACTTCATCTGGAAAAGGAACAAGAGCGAAGTCGAAGGAAGAGAAGAAAGAAAGCAAGAGTGTTGTTGAGAAGAGTGAGAAAAAGCTGAAGGGAAATTCAGGGTTCGATTGTAACTACTGTAATTATGCAAATCATCTTGAAAGAGTCTGCATGTTGAGAAAGAAAGAGGAGAATAAGGAGAGAGTTAAAGACGAGGCGCACTATGTTGAAAGGATAGAATAGGTAAGAGCAAAGACCAAAGGTTTGTTGTTGGTCGCAAAGGGTGAAGACGAATAGGATGGAACGTACTAGATATGGTCATCTGGTTTAGATGATTAAGAAATGAGAAACCCCTCATGGTGCAATGTTTGCACAATTTGAAGAAGATGGTTCGAAAGAGGAAAAAGTCATTGGGAGGTGTTTCGTGTAAACAGGAGCTGATAAGTCACCTATGACATCAAAGGTACATTCTCTTCTTGAATCTTTTGATATTCCTTCATGTTATTATCTTACAGTTTTATCTGATTTTTGATGATACTCTCTCATATGTTAATGATATGATAATTTATGTTAGTATCAAAACTGAGTGTTCGGAAACTTTGTTACTAGATACTCAAAATCGTTTGGAGTCTAAGAAGAGTAGAATTAATAGTTTATAGCTGCAATTGCGAAATATCACTCTAGATAGGGATTCAGTTAGAGTTGATAATATTTTGTTAATGAAACAACGAAACATTTACTGTAATAGTGCTAAGAGATTGTATGCCAAATTAACTGAACTTCATCACTCTTCAAGAATTTTTAAAGAGCGACATAAAAAGAGAGAAAATTGATACAACTTCCTATGACTGCGAAAAGAAGATATTTGAATTTGACAAAGTGTCTAATGATTCGTATGCTTATGGAATTGTTAAAACTGATGAATGTTTGAATGTTAATGATTTAATGCATATTGTTAATGAAACTCTCTCTAAAACTGAATAAACCAAAATTTTGAACATGTATGAGACTTCGAAATTAGACTGTCAACTAAATTTTGCCGATATCGAAGCTGATTTTGACAGTATCAATGAAATTAAGGAAGAGGAAACTGTCGATTGTTCTCAATTATCTATCATTAATGTCACTTCGATGGCTAAGGGAAAATAAATTTGTCATGGTACAATGGAGAAGGTTAACACTGACCAACCCTCTACATCCAATATTCATGATTATGATCACGCTGTTTTAAAAGAATATGATAGTGAAAATGATGAGGACGAAGGTTCGATTGAAAAAACTATTTCCAGAGTTTTTGTCGAACAGGTTTATGAAGAAACAGAGCATTTCAAAAAGGTGCTAAAAGACAAGGGTTCTCACTATTTGGAACCAAACTTAGTCGTATATTCGTCTTTCAAATGCACAGATGCAATTGTGTTCCCAAATCAAGTGTTTGTCACTACAAGAAATGGTGACAAGGTGAATCTTGAGATAAACAAAATTATTGAAGAAGATAACAAAGGTGTGACAAAAGAAGGTTTATTCTTGAACCAAAGTACGTCTGAAAATAGTTTAAACAAAAACTCAAGTACTTTTCAAAGACAAAAACCGAAAAAAGTTTGGGAAGTAAAATCTGGAAAATCAAACATTAATGTTCAAAAAAATGAAACTGTCTTGAAAAATCAAAAGACAAAGTCACAAATCTTCATTGAAAGTGTTCAAAATTTTGCAAAGAGGAAGGTGTTTTGATGTCAAAAGCACGAAACAAAGTCTATTGGAAAAATGTCAAGACTTTTCAAAAACAAAAAGTGTTTAATCAAAAACCATCTGAACAAGTTCAAACCTTTCTCAAAATAAGACCTTTGTTCAAAATAAGTCCATTCAAAAGCAAAATGATTTTCCAAAAGGTCGATCTAATGTTCAAAAACAAGTTCGAACTCCAATTGTTTAAAAACAAGGAAATGAAAATTTTGCTCAAATCCAACATTCAAGGAATTTTGTTTCATATCCTCAAAATGAAAGGATTTCTCAATACAAATTTCATTTTTTTTTGTTCAAAGTAACAATCAAATAAATTTCAATCAAGGTCAATGTCAAAGAAGTTTTCCTCAATGACAAAAGGTTTTTAATCAAACATCAGTTGGTTATAATAAGCAATATCAAAATCGTTTCATAATTCTCCAAATCCATCTTTTCCAAAACGAAATTTTGAAAAATTAGAAGTAAAAGCGAAGAAACATAAACCGTTTAAGCCAACAAAACCTCATTTTCCAAATCCTAAGTCAAAGCAGAAAGTCAAAACTTCTTTTGTGAAAGGGAGAAATGATGTGAAGAATATCAATCGTTGGCGCGAAGGTAAAATGAAGTAATACCAATCAGGAAATTACTCAGAAGAGCAAATTAAGTATGCTTATGAAAGCTAATTAAACGATTCTCTAAATGGTAGCTCATCATCATTGGAGTCGAATCTATCAGTGAAACAGTGGAAAGAAATTCCCAAGACAAGGGTTGAATCACAACGAACTGTAGATGGAAAGGGAAAGTCGGTGTCGAACCTAAACCATTGAATGTTTACATTTCAATGCCCAACTCTATCGAAGTTGACTTAATAGATAGTTTAAAGTCAAAAGTTCGAAATTGGGTGCCTGGTTCTTCATTTCACAAAGCATTTCAAAATAATATCCAAGGACCTAAAAAGTCTTGGGGACCTAAATTCTTTTGATCGATCGCAGGTACTATGTGACGAGCAATATGATCAACATTGGTATATCGATTGCGGTTGCTCTCATCACATGACAGGTTGAAAGGGAAATCTGCGTGACTATAGAAATTTGGATAATGCTGGAGTTGTGAAGTTTGGAAACAATAAAAAATGAAAAGTGAAACGTTCAGGCAAAGTAACGAACGGGATGTTTACTGTAAACAAAGTGGCATATGTCGAAGGCTTACAACACAACTTGATAAGTGTTTCGAAACTTGTTGTGGGCACTGGCAATCAAGTAGTCTTCGATGACGAAGGAAGTGTCATCTTTAACAAAGAAACAACCGAAGTTTTGCTTAATTCGAAAAGGATATGTGACATGTTCATACTTAACATGAAGCCCATTTTTGGTGTTCCTTCTATCTGCTTACGTTCGAAAGCCTCATCAGATCTCAGTTGGTTGTGGCATCGTCGACTCTCCCATTTGAATTTCAAGAATCTTAACAAACTGGTTATACATGATCTTTTTTGTGGCTTACCTGTATTAAAATTTGATAACAATTTGTTACGTGCACCCTGTGAACAGGGAAAGCAACATTGTTAAGGTCATCCCATCATCATCGACTCAAAGATCATCAAACCTCTGGCACTTCTTCACATTAAACTTTGTGGACCTTCGACCGTTGAGAATCTCAATAAGAAGAAGTACATATTGGTCATTTTTGATGACTTTTCAAGGTTTACTTGGGTTTTCTTTCTTCTTCAAAAGTCTGAAACTGCTTAAGTGATGGTAGGTTTCATCAAGAACATCGAATTAAGTCTGAGGAAGAAAGTTAGAAGAATAAAAAAGCGATAATGGTTCAGAATTCAAGAATCAGATTCCTGATTCATTCTTGGATGAATTCGGGATTTCGCATAATTTTTCATCTCCTTACACACCACAACAAAATGGTGTTGTCAAACAGAGGAATAGATCTTTATACAAAGCAGCAAGAATAATGATAACATATGTGAGTTTGCCTTAATATCTCTAGGCAGAAGCAGTTTTGACAGCATGCTTCACATAAAATTGTTCATTCATTCATCGTCGTTTTAACATCACCCCTAAGGAAATAATCAACAATAAAAAGCCTAATGTTAAATTTTTCTATGTTTTGGTTACAGGTGCTTTATCATGAATCTCAAAGATAATCTTTCGAAATTTTAGTCAAAATCCGATTAAGGAATATTTTTTGGATACTCTCACAACTCTATAGCATATCGGGTGTTGAATAAGCAAACAAGAAAGATTGAGGAAACGTTCAATCTTACTTTTGATGACTATCAAGTCAAATGTGTCGAACAGACTTTTACATAAAAACCAATTTTTTCTGAAACAAATGATGAGTCAACAATTGTGAATTCTTTTGATATTGACTATGATTTAATTTTTGTTAGTCCATACTAAGCAATTGATGTTGAAGTTCATGAAGATGATAATCAGATTCCTGAAGTATCGAAACATTCTGATGATTCGACGGTGACTAGGGAAGAAGATGATTCTCAATCTACCTCAACTTCACAAGTGCATGTTGAACGTCTACCTGTTTCGCATGGTGATCAAGTGGAGGGGGAGCACTTGAGTTCAATGTCACATGATCATATTCATGATTAAACTGTTGAGGGGGAGAATGATCTAAATACACATCAGTTATAAGGAGAGCATGGATAGAACAATGTTAATTTCGAGTGGGAGCTAAATGGATCAATACCTAATGTTTCTATGAAAATGAAATTTTTCATGATGTTTCTGATAAAAGTGTTGAATGTAGGTGAAGGTTCTGAAATAGATGAAATATTCGAAGATGCACCTTTGGATTTTGATCTTGCATATCGACCGATGGACAGATGGACACGAAGTCCTCTACAGGAACAAGTTCTTGGTGATCCTCATACTAGAGTTATGATGTGTGCATAAATTCGAGCTAAGAGGGAGATATTGAATGCTCACTAGGAATATTGTATGTTTAATGTGTTCATTTTAAAAATGGAACCAACAACAGTTAAGGTTGCATTGGATGATCATAATTGGATTGTTGCAATGCATTCTAAACTTGCTGAATTTGAACCAAATAAGGTTTGGAGACTAGTTCCAAAACATCATGATGTTTTGGTCGTTGGTTTAAATGGATTTTTAAAAATAAAACTAATAAATAAGGCAATGTTGTTGAAACAAAGCAAGACTGGTTGTAAAAGGATATTCGCAATAAGAAGGTATTGACTATGAGGAAACCTTTGCACTTGTCGCAAGACTCTAGGCTGTATGAATATATCTTGCATATCCAGCACATAATGACTTTGATGTGTACCAAATGGATGTCAAATGTACATTTCTCAATGGACTCTTAGAGGAAACTGTTTATGTCAAACAACCACCAGGTTTTGTAAATGATTAATATCCTGATCATTGTTATATACTTGATAAGGCAATATATGGATTAAAACAAGCACCTCGAGCTTGGTATGCAACTCTTATCAATTTCTTGAAACTCTCTAAATTTAAACAAGGATCAATTGATCCTACTCTATTTCGAAAGAAAGTAGGGGATCATATGATGATATTTCATATTTATGTAGCTGGTATTATTTTTGGCTCAACCGACCCTTCGTTGACTAGTGCATTTGAGAATATGATGAAAAGCCAGTTCAAAATGAGCATGATGGGTAAGATAAATAATTTTATGGTATTGAATATTTTTCAATGCAGGGAAGGTATTTTCATAAACCGACAGAAGTATACTTGTAACTTTCTTGACAAATTTGGCATGACGAATAGTTCAAAAGTGAAAGTATCGATGGCAGTTGGCACGTGCTTAGGTCCTTCCTTGGATAAACCTATTGTGGATCTCACTTTGTACAGGAGCACGATAGGTTCTCTATTGTACTTAACTGCTAGTAGACCTAATATCATGTTAGTTGTTTGCCATTGTGCTAGATATTAATCGAATCCCAAAGAACTCAATCTAACAACAATGAAGAATATATTTCGATAACTCAAAGGAACTATTTCATTTGGATTATGGCACCCTTCGAAGACTGGATTTTTCATACAAGCATTTTCTGATGCAGACCTTGGTGGTGTCAACTTGATAGAAAAAGCACAAATGGTGGATCTAAACTTTTGGACGGGAAGCTTGTAAGCTAGCAATCGAAGAAACAAACATGTGATTCTATTTCCACAGCAGAAGCAGAGTATGTTGCTGATGAACTTGCACTTCTCAAGTTATTTGGATTCAAAGCTAACTTCATGATTATGAAATCACTATGAAGAAGATCCCTTTATAATGCGATTCACAATGTGCCATACGCATCCACCATATTTCGGTCCAACATTCAAAGACAAACTCTTTGCTATCATTTTATCAATGATCATGCCGATGATGGTAATATTGAGGTTCATTTGTCAAAAAAACGGATCAACTTGCAGACATATTCACAAAACCTTTAGATGAGAAATCATTTCTAAGGATCTTAATTGTTTTAGGAATGATTGATGCAAGCTTAATTCCTTGTTCATCCTCGTGAGGAAAAAGATGTCGAAATACGAATGGAGTCTTCAGCGGTTACTGTTTTTCGTTCAACGTTTGACTACCTTCGATTTCGAAATTCCTCTGAATGGTTCTGATCACACTTCGCTTTTTGGGAGAAATGTTGTTTGATGTACACTGTCTCTGAGAGTTGCAACTTATTAAATAGAAAGTATTTGGTAACACTTTATTGCTTTAGTTTTAATTGTTGTATTATAAAACAAAATATTCCAAAAAGATTTTCTTATTTTTATCTTTAATTTTCAAAAATAAAACTTCCAAAAAGATTTTCTTATTTTTGTGTTTAATTTTCAAAAACAAAAATTCAAAAAGATTTACTTTATTTTGTTCTGTGTGATTAAGTTTCCGGTGACACTTTGTATCAACATACTATGGTGGTGAATGTTTAATGGAATATATTCAAAAGACGGACAAGTATGACTTTAAACTATTGCACTAGTTATGCGTCCCTAGAAGCATGTTTTTGTATTTTGACTATAAGCCTCAAAGACTCTATGTGTTAGAAGCCATACTGGATCTCTCACTACGAGTGGTGAATGTTTAATGGAATATATTCAAAAGACGGACAAGTATGACTTTAAACTATTGCACTAGTTATGCGTCCCTAGAAGCATGTTGTTGTATTTTGACCGTAAGCCTCAAAGACTCTATGTGTTAGAAGCCATACTGGATCTCTCACTACGAGTGTTCCTTCACAAACATGCTATATTCACATTAGTCAAAAAGCTACCTTTCTCTTCTCATTTTTTAGTTAAGAGATTTCTGCAATGTCCATATCTTTCGCAGAGGTACAATGAGTTTTCTTAACCAATCTTTTTCACCAATGTTTTTCTTCACGATCACACACATCACTGAATATCCTCGATATCTCTGGTAGAAACCAACCAGAATGTAGATATTGCACCATTATGTGTTTATGATCCTGATTCATTTTTCCATGATAATGGTAAAACCCAAAAATCCCAACTTTTAAGGAATTGACGATGATTATCTTGTTCACGATTATAACGAAACATTTGTTTCTGTACCACTTTTTGATATTCAAAATCATATTCTTTTCATTATGTGTGATTTTTAACAAGGACATTTTTGCACAACAGGATCCAGATCTTATTGTCTTTTGGAATATGATTTCCTTCTGAATATCTTTTCGAACTCTAGTCACTTCAATATGTTACCCACCCTCATACTTGTTCTTGATTATACTGGTCATACAAGTAATTTTGCTCAATCAATTCACACTTATGTTAAGTTATGGTATTGAACAAAATTGTGCCTACCTTTGAAACCTGTGCAAAAAGAGGCCCTTCGATACTCTTCGAGGAGTATTCGATTGTACTTCACGGGAAACAACACAAGTAGTTCGTCATTTATCTTGAAGTTGAATGAAGTGGGCTTTGCCCGGGATCCAACTGCTTTTATATCAAATATTTTTTTGATGTCACTATATGCACATTTTTTTTAATTTGATTCCCACTAATTCTTTGGCACTCATTTTCACTGGAATCCTAGAGGTTTTGGGTAATACCAATTCGAAACCTAAATTTCGAAAACTCTGGCATATGATTTCGCTTTACAATCAGAAAAGCAAATGAACCTAAACTCATAGTGAAGGCCTAGTGTTCTCTTGATGAAAAAACTTTATGGTGACAGTTCGAAACCTGTGCCGATTCTTATCTCATTGGGATCAATGAAACGTTCAACGAAGGTGAAGGTTCAGTCTTTCACGGGTTTTTAGGAAATTGTGATGATCACTTTTTCTGACGTGGCGACTTTTACGAAAACAGGCCCCATAAACAAGGCAACACGTGGCAGAATCTAATTGGTTAGCGGTTCAAATTCAAATTATGCGTCGATTATAATAGGACTTTGGTGGAGTAATTTGAAGACTTTATGCTCACTGGTCAAATTTTCCCCAATATTATTTCAATATAATTGTCTTTACACAATTCTTGCAAACGCTAACCATGGCGGCACCTACTGTTAATGTTGATCCATCCAACACCACCAATGAAGAAGCAACTTCTCAGCCATTGATGAAGATTCAAAGCTCGAATCTTAATTTACAACCGTATGTTATGAAATATCCTGGACAATTGCAGATGTTTATTATTGCCCTAAACCACTCTTTTCTTTCAACTGTTATGACTTCTTCATTCTCTATTTCAATGCCATGGATATCACTAGCGGGATTATAACAACGTAAATTTTCAAACAATTTTTTCATTTTAAAATTGGATATTTTTCATAACATAATGTATAAAAATCTCGTTTACTCAAATTACAAACACAAATCCATTAAAAATCCAGGATCCTCCAAAACATAACTCTTTCTCTGGTGTGTACAATCAAGCTGGTGCCGTCCCGCGATCCTGGGAAACCTGAAACACATAACACATAACAAGGTAAGCACAAAGCTTAGTGAGTTCCCCAAAATACCACATACAACCAATTTACCACTCGAGGCTATACTCTGTAAGACCCTCCGATCGATGTGTATCAGTGGGACCCTCCAGTACCATAGCTCGTTAGGCCCTCTAGTCCGGTCTAGCTTGTTGGACCCTCCGGTCCGGTCTGGTTGAGGACCCTCTGGCCTCGTAAATCGTTGGAACCTCTGGTCCGGTCTGTAAAACCCCGCATGTCATAAATCACAAAGAAATAATGCACATCATAACACATAAGGCATGATAACATAATACTCAATGTAAGCACATAAGACCTTCCAGTCACACATAACTACCACTCAAGGTAAAGTATAGTGAGAAGACTCACCTAGCAAGCACCAAGTAAAGACCTAGCTCCCGAATCTCGAACTAGCCTCTGCCTAACACAAGGAATGAATATCTCTAAGTGATACTCTAATCACAACTCTAATAAACAAAGGCTATTCTTTCTCTCATTAACTCTTTTGAAGTGAATAAAAGGCCATTTTACCCATCTATGGTTTCTACTACTCATGTTGACCAAAACCCCAAAGTCATCAGAAGTGAAACTCGAGTCAACAGTCCATGTTTGACCCGACTCGCTGAGTGCACCCTTGCAACTCGTCGAGTCCACTTATTTTCCTCAGAAGTCTCGTGACAGTCCAACTCATCTTGTCGAGTTGACCCCCAACTCGTCGAGCTATCGCTTGATTCATCTATTCGGGACAAACCCTAACCAACTCGTCGATTCGGCTCATTGAGTCGGCGAGTTCATTCGGACCAAAAGTTCATTCAGACGATATCAAATAGATCTATCACTCCAAACACTAGATCTATCATCCCAAGGCCCAATAATCACGTAAAGCTTCAATCTTTACGTTCATACATGAGGTTATTGCTCCAAAATGCTAATACATGCCTTTCATGAATGATTAAGCCAAAAAACCCTCTTATGGATGAATAAATTTGGGACATCTATACTCTAAGGACCTCACAAGGTCCAGATCTGAGGTCTAGACTTCTTGATAACACATGCTACTCAAGAACCCAACCAAAATGACAAAAGCCCTAAATCTCCAAAGATATGAGATCCAACTAAATAACTAAGAAAGGTGTGGGCTTTTTACCTTCTAGAGAATCTCTTAGAGAAGAAATGATAGATACCACAGCCTCAACCCACTCCTTGCTTGAAGCTCACTCCTTTTCTTCCTAAAAGGTCCATCAAAACACTTGATACAAGCTCAAGGACTCTATCTTAGCTTCCATGGCCACCTAGGGTTTCACACAGGAGAGTTGAACAGAAGATGAGCCGCAAATGAGGCTATAAATGCCTTTAAATAGGTCACAGGCCCGAAAGTTTAGGGTTTCCTTCGCCAGCACTAACTCGGGGAGTCGAAACACAGACTCGTCGAGCCAGCTCATTAATCCTTGTCACCCAACGCGACCCTAATCGACGAGTTGAGGCATCAACTCGTCGAGTCGCCCATGAAACTTATTATGAATATAGAAATGATATACCCCAGAACCAGGATGTTACAGGGATCAACGAATGTGTTTAACAAAACGAAGAAAGTGGTTACATTCCAACTGACGAACGTCAAACTACACAAGCTCACCAAGCGACAATTTGCTCAAATTATGAAGATTCTATATACATGTCCATTAAATGAAGTAACGAATGAGTAGGTTGTTTATATGTTTAATGAGATGGGTCATCAACTACCTCTCACAAGAATCAGTCAATTTCGAAAGTTGGCTTTTCCCTGTGTGTGGAATTTCATATTTGGTATTTTTCTACGATGCTTGACTGGTCGTAGTTTAGGGCTTGATAAATCAAAGTTGGAGGTGTATGTAATGATTGCAGGTCTTTACTATGATATAAATGCCAATTTTGTCACTCAACTATGGGATGAATTTGGTACAGGGATCTATCATACCAATGTCACGAATGGTATATCTTGTGCGAGATACCGAAGTTTGATTCTGAAGGATGTCTGTGAGAAAGAGGGGATTTTGGTTCCAATCGGAGGATGAAAAGGAAGAGTTCTCGACATTGAAAACTCCAAAACTGGTTACTGATGATCCAGGTCTCTTTTTGAGTATGGCTCGAACTCCTGATGCAATGTTAAGAAGCATTGATCCATCAATTCCAATTTTGGTTCAGTATTTGACATCTGTTAACCCAAATGTTACAGTCAGGGTTCTTTTTCTAAAAGGAGCTGAAGGTACATCGAAGGATGATAAAGCTTCTAAGAAATCAAAGAAGAATGAACAAACAAAATATGTTCCTGAGCAAGTGGAGAAGGCAGTTACCAAACCTCGCAACAAAATTGTTGAAAAAGACATTTCTAAGGAGGCTGTTCCTTCGAAGACATGCATTGTTAAAAGAACAAAAAAGCCTGCTCATCGACATTGTCATTCTCCTGAAAGACCAATAATTGAAGAATTTCTTGTTGAGCTCCTTTCTTCACCTAAAGAAGTCTCTACAACGAAGGGGATAAAGAAAATACGCAAACCTCAACTTAACAGAAGGGGTGTGCATATTCCTAATGTTCTTGTTCCAGTGTCACTTGCCTCAAAGAAACACAAAGTTCGCAAATGGTTTAAAAGATCAAGAAGAAGAAGAGACAACTGGCTGATCCACTTGACAAAGTCCATGTTGAAACTGATTTTGACAGTGGAAGCGAAAGGTCACCTATTCGTCATGATGATAATGGATTTATCTTTAAGACACCTCAGAGGGACTCTCCAGTTAAGTCGACTTTCGAGGAGACTGGAAATATTGGTGGCTATGTACACGTATCTAATATGGATACAACCACCAATTTGAGTGATTCTCCATCTACTTCCATCCCTTCGAAGGCAATTGTCATACCACCTGAGGTTTTAAGAACTAAGTCTGTTATGGAGGACATTCAAACCTCAAGCATCACTATAAACATATCTGATATGGACACAAATGTCACTATGGGTGAAGGTATGATGCATAAAGAAGCCCTTGGTACTTCTTCTATTTAAACCTCTACTATTCATACAACACCTATTCTATATTTTACCATCGAATCCACATTCATTGATACATCAACCTCGTTACCACCATTCTCTTCCCAATACCATGTTCACTTCTTACTTCTACTATTTCACAACATTCTCCAACATCATGCATGAACCGATCACAACTCTTTTCTCTTAGCAGTCCACAGAAGGCGAAAGGATAGTTCAAGAAGATGAACCTGATGATAATGATTTCATGGTTTCTTTTGCAGAAATACAATTCGATCCTAAAGAAGACAATATTTCTGATAATATGCTCATGTCAGGAAAACAGTTTAAGATTCTCAATCACAAGCTTAATTCGTTTTTACAAATTCAAGCTTATACAGGAGCACGAAAGTTTGTTACCGGGGTTGAAGTGGATATTATGCTCAACTCTCAGGAGAATTGGCTTAAGCTTTGTATGGAGCAAATTGAGCAACAACATGATGAACGTTTAAAGCATCATGCTCGAACTTTTGAATATGAGGTTACAAAACCTTGTGATGTTGCAAAAGAACGTCATGAATTTTTTGTTGAGTAAGCCAAGAAGTTGGAGGAATCTATAAACCTCAAAGTGGCAGAGCTTAAGTCTGAAATGATGAAAGAAGTGGAGAATATAGAAAAGAAATATTCAGTCATTAATGGCAAGGTTGAGGTCATTATTGATGCCATAATGAAACTTGTGGAGTATAACACTTCGTACTCAACCAAGCTTGATGCAAAAACATAACAAGATTCTAAAGTGTTTGAAAAGTTGGGAGGAATTTATGATTAGTTTAAAAGAATCTCTTTCGAAGCATAATCTCTCTCAACAATCTTCTGTTTCTTAGGAACCTATTTCGAAGATGATTTCTTGTATTGAATCAAATATCAAGGTAGAGCTTGATCTCATTCTTAAGTTGGTGCTTCTATTGCCAAATTTGTACATCACTTCTGGGTATAGTTGGAGGGAAGGTGATATCAGCTCAAATTTGTACATCACTTCCTGTTTCGCTGACAACTACTTCTATAACTACAACATTGAGACCAATAACGAAAGGGATTGTTATTGGAAGAAGTGTTGGGGGATCATGCTCAATTTCGAAACCACCTCCTTCAAAAGATGATAAAGGATATAAAGGGAAAGGAATTGAGAAAACTCCATCTGAATAAGAGAAGAAGAAGAATTTGGAGATGGAAATTAAGAGGCAAAGGCAAATAAATAGCATTCTGAGGCTAGGACAAAATGATGCACCAGGTTTAAACGGTCAAATGAGTTGTTTCTTTGGGGCAAATGCATGATTTTTGAAAAGCTCCCAAGAAGAGTTATGAGATTCAAAAATACGACTTTAATCAACTTGATTTTCTGATAAATCACATGATGTTTGTGTTGGGTATTGAACACTATAACACTCCTATGGTGGACATGCAACCGTAAATGCTTTGGATCTATGTTTTCTATAATTATACGTGCATATTTTTAATTTTCCAAAGCATTTTCCAAACTAGCATACATTTGAACAATTGAATGATACAACTAGTTAGATGACTTACATTTTAGAAGGACTTGTAGTTCTTGACCTTTGAAAGCTTGAGCACCCCAAGTGTGATGCCTCTAATGGTTCAAAAACACCAATATGCAAGAGGAGGCTTGAGAGAATAGGCTACTAGGACAAAATCAACTTCACTCTCTTGGAAAGTAAGTGGAAACTAATTTTGGCTCTAGAGGATCCATTTTATAGTGTAGCAAATGCTAGGGTTACACCTTGTAAACCCTAATGACCCATGATTTTCCACATTCTTATGTTGTATGGGTTTAACCTCCATGGACTATCCATGGATTAGTTTAGCCCATATACATAATCATGGATCATTGGCCCACACTATAAGAATCATTGATTTACATACTCAATCCCCATATATTCAATTATATTCTTTTGACCACAAAATTAATTCCAAATTAATTATCGACAAATACTAATTAAATAACATGATTTCATATTAATATGTTATACTTGTAATATATTAATAAATCGTAAATAACCTTATTCTCTAAAGTCCATCCTATCAAATTGCACTGGTGAAGGCAACCCAAAAGGACCATGCTACAATCAGGTCAAGTACATCCCAGTTATAGTTATGGGCTTAGACACCAAATCCAACAGTCTCCCACTTGGATAAGTCTAATAACTATTACTGCCAATGTGACTTCAGGATCCGACTTAGCAATCGTAAGCTTTCAAAAGCTACTGTCGAACTCTAACCTAGCTAGTGACGCGTCCTTCAGATAGGGATCATATATTCCTCTGTTCTCAAGATATTTATGTGGACAAACACATGGAACATAGTCATACTTATTGTCCTGCAATTTGTTTCCCGATTTCTGATTCGCCTGACATAAAACATAACTGAACACATCAATTTAGTTCTGACCGGGCCCAACACATAGTCAAAATAGAGTCATCGAGGGGCCTAAGATATCGCTTTTAATCCTTTTTGGATAAAAGGAACATATAAACTTTGACATTATATGCTTGTACTAATTACTCTTCAAACAATGCACAACGACACATTTTATAACGCATTTTCATGCCATTAAGGCACAACCAACTCGTAGTCAACAACTCATATATCTTGGTTTGAGAATTATATGATATTATCGTCTCACAATTACTCGTGCTAAATTTCATGAAGTAGTTTAGGTGAGCGCGAGTTGAATCCAATACTCAAATCCTATTTCAGGAGCACTCAAGAATGGTGTAGCAAACTTTTGCTATGGCTAACACCTTAGACAATCTACAATCCAACTCATGACCGTCTTTTTTCATACTTACTTCCAACATTTGATCGACTGTGGATGATTCAAATAATTTAATTATTCTGGAAGTCAAATCATGCAAAGTGAAACAATAGTAAATAATTGGCACAAGACAGTAGATTTACTTATAAATAAAAACCCTTTTATTTAATCATCAAATGTCAATTACAATTTAGCTATTACAAGTTTCTATTATCTAACCGCTAAAAATAATATCGTCCTTTAGCCCGATGCCCCTTGCATGCTGCAAGTGCTTAACCCTAGCCAGTCCCTTTGTAAGGGGATCTGCTGGGTTGTCCACTGACGATATCCCCTTTACGACGAGATGTCCTTCTTCTACTTGATGTCTTATAAAGTGGTACTTTCTGTCGATATGCCTGGATCTACCATGATCTCTCACTTCCTTGGTTAAGGCAACCGCCCCTTCATTATCACAGAAAATCTGCATCGGATCCTTTGTGGATGGAATGAATCCAAGGTCTCCGATGAAGTTTGTCAACCATATTGCCTCCTTCGATGCTTATCTTGCTGCAATGTACTCTGATTTGCATGTTGAATCAGCTACAGTCTCCTATTTGGAACTTTTCCATGTTACAACCATATCGCCTCCTTCAATGTTTCTCTTGCTGCAATGTACTCTAACTCGCACATTGAATCAGCTACAATCTCCTGTTTAGAACTTTTCCATGTCACTGTTCCTCCATTCAGGGTAAACTCCCAGCCCGACTGAGAGTGGAAATTATCTCGATCGGTTTGAAAATTGGCGTCGATGTACCCTGTCACTCTCAAGTCATTACTCCCACCAAGGGTAAGGACCCAATACTTAGTCCTCCGCAGGTACTTGATAATGTTCTTAACCGCAGTCCAATGAGCTTTAATAGGATTCCCTTGATATCTGTTGACAATGCTTAAAGCAAAGGCGACATTAGGGCGAGTACAAGTCATAGCATACATGATCGAGCCAACTGCGTAAGCATATGGTATTCCACTCATTTCTGCTATCTCAACCTTTGTACTCAGACTTTGAGTCTTACTCAGTTTGGTATTGCTTTGGATAGGTAAGTCACCTTTCTTGGACTCCTCCATGCTGAAACGCTTCAACACCTTGTCCAAGTAGGTACTTTGACAAAGTCCTATTAGTCTTTTACTCCTATCTCTCAATATCCTTATACCTAGGATGTAAGCAACTTCTTCGAGGTCCTTCATAGCGAAACACTTCCCAAGCCAGGACTCCCAAAAAGCTCACTATCCTTATACCTTTCTTGGACTCCTCCATGCTGAAACGCTTCAACACCTTGTCCAAGTAGGTACTTGGGATGTTGTTTCTTATGAGCAGTATGTCATTTACATACAACACCAAAAAGCTCACTATACTCCCACTAGCTTTGACAAATACACAGGACTCATCCTTGCTTCTCGAAAATCCAAACTCTTTGACTTTCTCATCAAAACAAAGATTCCATCTGCGAGATGCTTGTTTTAATCCATAAATGGATTTCTCAAGCTTACACACTCTATTAGGGTACTTTTCATTGACAAAACCCTCTGGCTGACTCATGTAAACATCTTCAGCCAACTTTCCATTAAGGAAAGCGGTTTTGACATCCATTTGCCATATTTCATAATCATGAAATGCAACTATGGCTAGCATAACCCTTATAGATTTAATCTTTGCTACTAGTGAGAAGGTCTCATCATAGTCAACTACATGAGTTTGAGTAAAGCCCTTCGCGGCCAGTCGCGCTTTATATGTGTGTACTTTCCAATCCATGTTAGTTATCTTCTTGAAGATCCATTTTCAACCGACTGTCTTACGACCTGGTGCATTGTCAACCAAGTTCCAAACTTGATTGCCACACATGGACTAAATCTCGCTATCTTAGCCAATTTCCATTTTATAGACTCGGGGCCTGCCATGGCGTGTTTGTAGTTGTTAGGCTCATTCAGATTTACTAGTGTGTTATCACTGATAAATGTATCACCTTCAGCTGTTATATGAAAACCATATAACAGAGGTGGAACACTAACTCTACTAGAACGTCTTAGAGGTACGAACTCGTCAATTGGTTCAACCGAAGTTTCCTCCTCAGGTTGGTTGCTAGTGTTTGAGGTTCCTTCACCACTTGACTCTTGAGGCTCTTCAAAGTTAATTTGCCCCCCACTGTCCCCTTGGCATATGAGTTCTCTCTCACGAAAGACTCCTCTCCTCGCGATGAAGACAATATTTTCACTCGGTCTATAGAAGAGATATCCAAAGGACCTTTGCAGGTAACCAATGAAAATACATCGCTCACCCTAAGGTTCGAGCTTGTCATGAGTCTTGTGTCTCACGAATGCCTCGCAACCCCAAACTTTGATGTGGTCTAACGAGGGAACCTCCCCTGTCCACCTATCTTAAGGATATGGGAGGTAGTCTCTAAGGCATACCCCCAAAATGAGATAGGTAACAAAGCACGACTCATCATGGGCCGAACCATGTATAGGAAGGATCTATTGTGCCTCTCAGCCACACCATTAAGCTATGGTGTCCTAGGTGGCATCAATTGTGAAACAACTCCACATTCCATAAGATAGTCAAGGAACTCGATACTGAGATACTCTCCTCCTTCATCGGATCGTAGCATCCTTATCTTCCTGCCCAAAAAATTCTCCAAATTTTGCTTAAACTCTTTCAACTTTTCAAAAGTTTATGACTTGTGCTTGATTAAGTAGACATAGCCATACCTACTGTAATCATTAGTAAAAGTCACATAGAAACAGTTAGCATCCCTTGTGGCGGTTCTAAATGGTCCACACACACCAGTATATATGAGATCCAACAGACCTTCACCCATTTCACAAGAACCAGTGAAGGGCTACTTGGTCATCTTTCCAAGTAAACAAGATTCACAAGTGTCATCCGACTGTAAGTCGAATGAATCCAAAACTCCATCCTTTTGGAGTTGGGTAATGCGCTTCTAGTTGACATGTCCAAGACGACAGTGCCATAAGCATGCCTTATCCAATTCATTGGAAGAATCAATGTGTAACACATTACTCCTAAGTTATCAACAACCATCATAGTTTCATATACACCATTGCAAGGTAAGGCTTCAAAATAAAATACACCATTGCAATAAGCATTAATACCACCAATTTCATTATTAAAAGAAAAGGTAAAACCTTGTTTATACAAATTGTGAAAGGAAATAATATTTCTCGCCATATCGGCCGAGTAACAACAATTATTCAAATCTAAATCTAAACCATTACTAAGCAATAAAAAATAAACACCAATCTTGGTTACAAGCGACACTTTCTGTTGAGAGAAATAACTTGAGACACACTTGAACAAACGTCAGAACAAGTATGATTGCGGAATTAGTTAATCTCAAAGGATCTAAAAGCTCAACAATAACAAGTTAATATTCTATATGGTTAGATAGTTAGTTGCGGAAATATAAAGAAACATAAATGACAGCAGTTTATATATCAAGTAAACACATAAGATGATTGCACAAACTCAGCCTTCATAAATTTTTGCGGTTTGAAGTTCTTGACTGTTGATGGTCTGTCGTTGGACCAGATCTTCTCAATGGTAGACGCATGCTTGGCATAAAATCAGTTAAGTCTTTCAAACTCCATTGGCAGTCTCTTGTGATCAGGAAGGTTGCGGTCAAACTGCTCAAATACAGTGAAGTATTTAGCGTTTGGGGAGATAGGGACATCCCAGTATCCATCCGAAGGAGGTTCAACATACGTGAGGTATGGTTTGTAGTCATCATCTTGAAGTCTGCGGTGGGAATTGATCCAGGAATTTATCAATGATTCATCCATCACAGTGTCAAAACCACATTCTCTCCATATGAGCTCTGCAAGTTTAGTTGCTTTCCAGTTAGCTTTCTTCTGCTTCGTTACAGGAGAGTCATTTGAACTTGGAGAGGACATGTACTCCGTACGATTCTTGAAGTGTGGGGGAGTTTCAGGTCTTTCAGGGAAAGGGATGAATTTGTGTTGCGGTGGCGGAGAGTGGTGTTGTGGTGAGGGTTGAGGTGAAGGGACTTTCGGAGAAGTGGTGTTGGAATGATGTTCTTTGGAATGATATTATTCTTCATATTCTTCTTCTCGATGGTCTTCTTCTTCACTTCCCCCTCTTGAGGAGTTCAGACCTGGAGACTCCTCAAGCCATTGCTTAAGGCCATCGACTTTAGCACAAACCTCCAAGAAGTGAGCTTTAAGAACTTCAGCCAGTTGATGGTTATCAGGAATGGAGGTGTTGAATAGCAGTCGGTGAATCTCCTTTGTGAGATGGAGAATTTTGGGGCCATGGAAGTTGGATGATAATGAGCGTTGAAGTTTGTTGATGGTTGCATGGAGAACTAAAATAGTGGAATCATATGCAATGTGAGTCTCATCTATCTGTTTCTGAGACCGAGAAGATTGATCCGCAATGGCTGCCTGTAGGTTGTCCTTTATTGTGGATACCTCAGATATAAGACGCTCCACAGCAGCCATAAAATCCTTGTGACCCGCTTGACGATTGTTGTCAAGGGACCTTATCCCCATTTCAACTTTGAGAGAGATTCTCTCAGCAGCCATTCTTTACCTTGCTTCTAGTCGTTCAATCCTTTCGATTAGGGACTATGGCATAGGATTGTCATTAGACTGCGGTTGAGTAGATTTGACTGCGGCTAGGATTTGATCAACCTTGGATTGAAGATTGAGGAATTCTTTTCTGGAGATGACTATCTTTTTCTTCTTTTTCTTCTCTTTTGCCTTGGAGGTGGACTGCTGAGAGCCACTTGATTCTTCTTCTTCAACATACATCATCAGGTCATCATCTGAAGGGCTTGGTTGATTGACCTCTTGAAGATCAACATAATCAAAACCGAAGGTAGGAGCAGAACTAACTTTGATTTTGGTGCCTGCATCTTGGGAGTCTTGGGCAGTTGGAGATGGAGGAGGCTTTGATGGAGTCTGATCAGCAGTTACCTCTCGAGCCTTACGGATGGTATCAACCATGTTGTCCATCATGGCATGAACTTTGCAGAAGGTGGCTACAGTATTGGCATTGTTAATTACGTCTGCCCAATACTTAGCCACATAGAGAATTTCTTGTTGTTTCTGCTGAAGCTGCTTGGTTTGTCTTGCTTTTCGTGCTTGGAATGCCCTATGGAAAGCGGCATATTTCTTGGCTTCGGCTTCGTTGGAGGGTTGGTACTTACTCCATGAGTCATTTAAATAAATATCGTCAATTCCTTGAAAGTGCACCGAGGTGTCCCTCGGGTTCACAGATCCTTACACATTTGTGCTCACCGTGCCTAAACCACATGTTACTGATGTAAGTAGAGTAGGATTTCCTGAGCTTCCTCGGTCTCCTTGACCTAAAGTCAATCCTGGTCTCGGCTCAGTTTTGGCAAAGGCTGAAGAATCGCCTTGCGGTTGGGATGGTGTTTGGAGTGTTTGGGTGACAGAAAAAAGAATGGAGTGCAACTCCTCAGGGTTAAAGAAATGAAGACGAGAAGCCCTAGAGACCTTAGGGTGGGAGCCTGAAGCATCCTCTTGGGATTGACCTGGGGGGAGTCTCCTCGTTGCGATGAATCAGACGCACTGCTTGCGCCTGAGTGGTATAGGATGGTGGTTTTGAATGGATGTGCGGCTATCCCAAGGACTACCAGAGCCTGTTGAGAGGCTGAGGTATCAGTCCGGTCACGCATATGGCTAGTGGGATCGGTTTTGCTTTTTCTTGAGGATTGCAATAGGTTGATCATCCTCGTCAGAGTCACTGTTGGACATATGTCTACTTGGTTCGACTATAGTGATCATTGGTGGAGTTTTTCTCTTCTTGGAGGGCTTGGAAGGCTTGGAAGCATCCTTTTTAGGAGTTCCTTGTTTGTTGGTGTTGCGGGGGCCATGATGAGCAGAGACTTTATGCTTGCGTCTTTGGGATAGAGAAACGTTGGAGAGAATTGTGGAGGATGAGACTGTGGTACTAGTGGGATCAAGAACTTCGGTTTGGGTTGGAGGAGGCGGGGTAGGAAGGTATGGGGCAATACCTTCCGTAGCCTCAATGTGATCTGAGACATCAGCAATCTCAAGACCGAGGGTAGTAAGAATGTGGGTTGGCAGTCTTCTTATTGGTCCAAAAATAGTTTGATCAGATGAGGGATTGTACCTTTTGAGATCCTTGGTGATAAAGAAGTTGATGCCATTGCCCATGCTGATCCCTGCATCTGCATGGAGGTCGGAGATGCAGAGAGACCAAAACCTTGCAAAGGTGAGTTTGGTAGGGTTCTCTCGTGGGCTTTCTTTTGAGATGTACTGCCGGATATCATCCCATAGGATCTGTCCGTAGTTGACATCATGTCCAGTGAAGATGCTCCATATGAGTTCCAGGAGTTTTAGTCCCATGTTGTCTGTGCCTCCGGTTCTGCCGGATAGACTGTGGATGATGAAGTGACAGACGAATTGCCAGACCGCAGGCAATTGGTTTTTCTTGAATTCCCCAATTCCCTTGATTTTCTTCTGGTATCCCATTTGGTAAAGTGCAGACAGTATATCTTCCATTGATGGAGTGAAAACCTTGATGGATGGATGAACAAGAAGATTTATTGTAGTAAGAAAATTTTCTTTTGTCAAGATGACCAAAGAATCGTCGACAAGATTGAGATGCACTTATTGAAGGTTTTCGAGCGGTCGATAGGCTGAAAAACGCACTTGAAGAGGGTTGAGAGAGGAACAACGTCAGTGAACGAATCGAAGGGTCCAAACAGTGGGTGATTGGACAAGAACTTGATCATCAGTTTTGTGGGGGCATTTTAGATAGAGTGTTCTTCAAACACGGCTCTGAAATTGCTTGAAGCAATTGTTGGTGTTTGATGTTTTGATGCAGAGCCTGAACCAGTGGGATTCACTGATCCAGATGCCTTTGAAGGTTTCTTGGATACACCAGATTTCACCATTGTTGAGGTTTTGAAGAAGCTTTGAGGAAGGAAGGTAGAAAGCAAGAGAAAGGTTTATGGTTTAGAGAGCATAAACTTTTCTTTGTGGAGAAGAAAAGGGTTTTATAGTGGCTTAACGGAGCGGGAAACGTTTTTTTTTTGCCCTAAGTGAATTTGGGTAAAAACGTTTGAGGGTTTATTTTGAATTAAGAGCATTAATCTCAGCCATAGATTAAGAAAAAGAGGGATTAAATCTGAATTTGGGTTTACCACAAAAGGTTTGCATTTAATGAAATGTCAGATTTGTGACCACGTCTGGTGAACGTGTGGTGAGGGTGAGATCAATCCGTTGGGTAGAGGGAAGTTGTAATGGATTTGACGTTTTAGGGTAATAGGAAAAGACAGATTTAAAAAGGATTTGATTTGGAAAATCTTTCTTTTTGTCATCATCCCTAAAATAGGTCTGACACGAGGTTTATTCAAAAGAATGATGCAGATGCACAAAGAATGTTTTTCTTTAATGTTTTTCTCTATTTAATGAAGGATCATTAAATAGCACACCATATTTTTTGTTTTTCAAAAGAATGTAACAGTCTGAGAATCAATTAATGTGACTACGGATGGACACATCATCGCGAATGGATCATATGACGTCGGATGAATGACTGCGGTAGATGAACTGAGATGAACGCTTGAAGAAAAGATTAGTAATAACAAACAATAAGTACCAATGAAGTATAATTATGATATATGGTTGCGGTACATAGAATATACCAAAACCATCTAACATAAACAACTTCAATTAGAACTGCAATGGAGACCAAGTATGGTCTGCGGTACCTATCAATTCAAAAAGAATCGTGGGTCCGGATTCATCATTCCTAACATTTGTAAGAAAGTGTTGAGTTTTGTAGAGTCAAGTGCCTTTGTAAATACATCAGCAATCTCTTCATGAGAATGGACAAAAATTAGTTCAATGTTACCTTTCAGAATGTGGTCTTTGATGAAGTGATACCGTAGTTCAATATGCTTAGTGTTGGAGTGCTGAATAGGATTATGAGAAATCGCTATGGCACTTTCAGAGTCACAATAGATTGGTATCCGCAGCATTCTGTATCCGTAGTCTAGCAGTTGTGTTTTCATCCATAAAACTTGAGAGCAACAACTGGCTGCGGCCACATATTCAGCTTCTGCGGTAGACAATGATACACAGTTTTGTTTGCTTGAGAACCAACTGACTAGTCTTCCACCCAAAAATTGACATCCACCTGAGGTGCTTTTGCGATCCAGTTTGCATCTTGCATGATCCGCATCGGTAAATGCTTGAAGACTGAAATCATTCCCTGCGGGGTACCATAATCCAAGAGATTTGCTTCCTTTTAAGTACCGTAGGATTTATTTGGCTGCGTTCATATGAGACACTTTTGGGTAAGCCTGGTACCTTGCGCATACACCTATTGCAAAAACTATATCCGGTCGGCTAGCAGTGAGGTACATCAGAGAGCCAATGATACCTCTATAAGACTTGTGATCAACAGATTCACCTGATGGATCAGCATAAATCTTATAACCGATGGCCATGGGGACCTTAGCCAAATAACGTATTTTTTATATGTCTGTATCACCCTATAAATAGGGTTAGTATAGAAGTCGAGGGTAGCTTTTGGGCATTTAGTTCTTTTCTCTCTCATGTATTTGTATACTCATTCAGACAAATCAACGAGCTAAACATAACTTATTTACGATTGTGTTCTAAACTCTTTATGTTATTGATTTTGTTCTTAATATTCGATTCAAGCATACTTCATATCAATCAATAATCAGATCCCAACCCACACTAAGTGTCCAAATTAGGGTAAAAGACCTTTTTACCCCTTACCCAACTTGGGCTAAATCCTATGCCCAAACCAAGAATCCACAAGCCCAAATTCGAAAAAGATCACCCTTGGCCCAAATATAGCCCAATAATCCAAATTGGGACAAAAACCTATCATGGGCCTAAATACAAAGAAACCTAACATGATAGAAAATAAGCCCAAATAAAAATCCCAAGGCCTAACATGGTCCAAACTCCAAAACGGGTTCTCACGTCGTGAGGAGCAACTCGAATCAGCCCCAACTCAGCGAGCAACTCAACTTATCCAAAAGATTCCAGTCCCCATCACATCACGACCCGACTTTGAGTCACGTCGTGACCTCATCCCAAAAAAGCAGATTGGATGGCCAACTTCCTCATGACGCGAAGGTCCTAAACTTCACGTCATGAGATCTGAACAGGCCATCTTAAACAATTAAGCTCTTAGTCCTTTCAGCCATATCTTGGGACTTTCCATGGGGTCTTCCTTTACCCAAAAGGTGATTAAAATAGAAGCTTTTCAGTCATTGATGTCCAATGCATGACTCAAACTCTTACTAGACCAACAGTGGGGAAATTGAGATCTAGACTCAAACTTGGAGTCCCAAACTTCACTAAAACTTAGATCCAAAGACTATAATGAAGAGAATGAGTAAATGATCCATAAAGTTGCCAACTTTATGGATGCCATGTAAGCAATCCCACCCACACATTCAAAAAGGAGCTTATAACTTAGACCTAGCAATTTGAAGTCATAAATATTGGATCTTGGATTAGGGTTAGGGACTCCAAAACACTAAACACTAAAAAACTAAAATGGATCTAACACTCTTGAACCTTTTCCTCTCCTTGCTGAGCCAACACTCTAGAACCTCTTCCTCTTCTTCTTCTAGCCACCAAAACACTAAAATGGATCAAAAATCACCAAGATGGATTAGGGTTAGGGTTTTTTTAGTTAAGGGAAAGTGGAGGCTGAGAAATTAACCCTAGAACCGAGATAAGGGTGCTTAAATAAGTGGGAAACCCTAAAACTTCATGGGCACTGGCTGTAGTGCTCCTGACGCCGTTTGTTCTTATTGTTCATGTCATGAGCTTAGTCCCAGATGAAATCTTCATGTGGCCCTCCTCATGTCGTGAGCCTCGACGCCTCACGTCGTGAGGACCTCTTTTTCACCAAATTCTAACATTTTGACCCTCTTAAACCCTAATTCGATTCATCCAAAGAAACAGATGTTACAACTCTCCCCCAATTAAATTAGATTACGTCCTAAATATCATTCCTTACCATCCCATACATGCTAGACAGCCTGAGCAACTCAACCATAACCCCAAGCATACAACGACCTTCCCAAAGGCAACTAAACCCAACCTTAGCAGAGCTCCCAAAACCCGACGAAGAACAAATCCTTTCTCAAATTAAATTAATCCCCCTACAGAAAAACCACATCTACTCAACCTGAAATCTGAAGCCTCGAATTGGTCTGACTCCCCGAATGACTGCCCATGTTGAACCATTGCTAATTCCATTCCACTGGCCTTGCAACTGAATATTCAACTTCTAATTACCTGAGTTTCCCACTTGAAACTAGAATCATAGACCATACACTGTTGTTGACAACTTTTTACTTGACCAAAGGGATTAGATATTCCTTCAAGAGAAGGCCCATCTTGCTGATAACATTTCAATGAAAATAATGAAAAACGCGAGACAAACTGGGGGATAAACCTTCTAGTTCTAAACAAGAAACTTCTTTGTTTAACTGCCAAACCAACACACTGTTGCAAGGATCCAGAAGTTCCATACTTACCTGGCCTCCACACAGGTAGAATCAATCCAAAAAAACCACAAGAGCATGGTCTACCATCAAAATTGAGAACATTCTTTAACCCTGAACCCTTCAACTAATACCATTGGCATACAGATTTTTGAATTCATATCCTAAAATGAAGACCTTGCACATAAACACCTATGTTGGGATCATGATGTTGCGTCTTGGGCTCGTTCCTTTTAGCCTAGTTTTGTAACCGATTTGGGCCTGTCCAACCGTACATTATTTTATCTAGGGTTTCAGTATTTAAGGTGCATGCATGCATCCTTTGTTTTTAACGCTTTTGATTATTCTCATTATAGGATTGTAAACCCTAGCTCACCTCTACAGTGGAAGTTCTTAATCGAGGTCTGCTGAGGTGTGACTATGTTTGAATCATAAGCATTATATTGATTCTATATTGTGTTCATTGTCCTGTTTGATTTTGTTGTTTGTTCTTCATTGATTTACCTGTGAAAGATCTAAATGATGTAGACATTTTATCTCAACAATTGGTATCAGAGCAGGAGGCTGGGTAATTCATACACATCTCTTCTGTTGAAGAAGTTATTAGGGTTTTCCCCCATTGATTGATATTAATTGAGTCGTCATTCCTCATTGGCGTATCTCATTAATTGTTGATCTTGCCCTAACGATATATTACAAGTCTGATCTTAAAACGGGTTATCGATCAAACATCATCATAATGTCTATGGATCGACAACAAGGATTCCAATCCTATATACTCAGGACTATGAAGTTTGGACGCACCACTTCGAAGATTATGTAATCGATTCAGAAGATAAAGGGTATTTGATCTGGGAAGCAATCACATTTGGTCCGTTTGCTCACTTAAGCACTTCAAAAATTGTCAAAACTCAAAAGGAGTACAATCAGCTCCTAAATGATGTGAAAGACATTCCTCAAGACGAGAAAGAGAAGTTTCAGTGCAACATTAAAGCTTTAAGAATGATTAGGTTTGCTTTACAATCGGACACGTTTCGATTGGTGAGTTCATGTGCTACAACGAAAGAGATATAGATAGGTTAAAGGAATTATATTCTACTGACGAAAATCTAGAACATTCGATTCAAACTTTGTTACTTTCTGAATTTGGTGATTTCAAATAGAAGCCCGAAGAGAAACTTATTCAGGCTTTTGATCGATTTAATCATCTTCTTAGTAAGATGATAAAGCATGGAATCGAAAGGAAGGTTATTGAGCAGAAGGTTACCTTCATGAATGTTCTTAGACCTGAATGGATGGCAATTTTGTCTACAGTGAAGGCACACGAACAATTCAAATCCTATTCTCTGGCAAAGCTGGTGAGAATACTGAAGTCCCATGAAAGCGCGGTGTCAAAGTAAACGAATGTGGTTTCTAGCTTGGGTTCGTTAGCTCTTATTTCCAAAGGAAAAAGTGTCGTTGAAGAAGAAGAAGAATTAGATCTTGCTGACTATGATCTAACTGGTGAAGAGTATGCCCTGATGGTTTCCAATCCAAGGAATTTTATCAAAAGGAAGTTCCCCGCCAACAAGAACTGAAACAGGCAGGGAAGTTATAGTTCCGAAAAGGTGAAGGAGGAACCGAAGATGGGTTCAAAGTATGAAGAAACTAAGAAGGAAATGAAGATTGGTGGCGACTCATGTTTTGATTGCCATTATTGTGGAGGCAAGAATCACTTTTCCAAAGACTGCATGCTGAAGAAGAAGTCTGAAAGAGTTGATGAAGATGATGAGGAAGCGAACCTCCTGAGATGATTGGAGGAGATCAAGAAAAAGAAATCGGTAGCTAACAATAACAGCATGAATGCTTTAATTGTGTAGGATACAGGTGATAATGATGAATTTGGTGGAGTGCAGGTGTGGTCCATAGATTCAGAGGACGAAGAAGTAAGAAAGCCCACTCATGGCAAGGATCTGCTGGTGAAAGAAGAAAAGGTTGAAGGAAGATCTTTGATGGTGACGGAAGGTGTGTCACAGATGCGAGGATACACAATAGATGGGGGACTGAATGATGAGAAGGAGCGAGAGGATAGATGTTTCGCTGCGAATCCTGTCAGTGCACAGATCAACGAATGTGATGAGTTGATCAAGAAGGTACAAAATATTCTCATTTCTCTGAAAATTCCTATTACTAACTATGAAAAGGAACTAAATGGACTAAAATCTAAATTTTCTAGTTTAAGTAGTAGTCTTACCCAAATTCGTGTCACAAACTCTAACCTGAATGATCAAATTAGCAGGGTATCGTCGAAGAGTGAGGAGAGGAGAATCTGGATTGAATAGAAGGAGAAGGAATTAATTAGGTCTAGGGATGAATCTATCTATTTGCAACGAGACAATCTTAACCTTTTAAAACAACGAAATGTATTTTGTTCAATTGCTAAGAGATTATATTTTAATATCACTCAATTACATCTCGATTGTGAAATAGGAAAGAAGATACATCGCATGATTTTACCCTTCCTTGAGTTAAAGGAGGATGAAGTCGATGCCGAAGCTTACAACTGTGAAAATGTTGTATCTTCTGATGAAATATCTCCGGCCTACAAAATTGGTCTTGACAAAATAGAGTCCTACATAAAGTCAAAAGACCATAAGGACATGCTCAAAATTTTGTTGCATGAAAACGCTAAACTGAAACTGAGAACCAAAACTGTACAGAAATTTGACTTGTTGAATGCCAAATTAAGTTCAGAAAATAAAATTGATGTTGAAAATGCATCTGAACTTAATGAGGATGATGACATGAGTGAAATCTCTGTAGAGGATGTGGTGGACTGTTCTGAATTTGTGAAGAGCAAACCCGAAACAAGTAAAAATCTCTTTTTTGAAAACTCTGTTGAGTTCGCTCGCTCATCGATAAACAAGACTAAAGTCCTCAAAGCAAAAGCTGTTGTATATCAGAAGGTTCAAACCACTCCAAATCAAGTTTACACAGTTCAAGGAGTTACACCACAACAGACAGATGAATTGACAGCATTGGTAGAAGAAGATAATGCTAATGGGTGTGGTGAGTTTTTCTGGTTAACACCAATAGATAACGCCGATGAAACAGAAGGTCTATCTCAAAAAAAATCATGGAGAGTGAAGAGTAGGTATGTGGCAAAACCACTTAATGAACCTACACGATATGATGTGCCAAGTACAAGTGGTACCAAAATATCTTCAGGCGAACCAGTGACAACATCTAGTGAGACATGTTCGTCAAAGAGCGAAAGTCATGCTCAAGTACCGAAGAAAAAGGCCAACATTCACAAAAATCCAAAACATGTGGCAGAACGAAAGCACCAACGTAACCTGAGATACAAGAAGAATCTCTCAGAAAGAAAACAGTTTTGGCGATCCCATAATCCTCATTACGTTAGGTATGAAAAGACAAATAGGTCACAAGGAGAACCAAGAGCCAACCGAAAGCAGTCTCCCTTACATGGAAAGAACAACTGAAACAAGGATTTCAGCTACAACCACGAAAACAACCAAGGGCAAAGGTTCGGTTCACAAAGTCTCAACAACCGAAAGGAGAGTTTCGGGCATCAGATGATCAACAACCGAAATGGTATCTTCGGTCCATAAAATAAAACAGACTGAATGGGTAACTTTGGTCCCTGTGGCGATAACAACTGAAAGGAAGGTTTCGGTCCTCAACATGTAAGCAACCGAAAGGAAGGTTTCAGTCCTGAACATGTAAGCAACCGAAAGGAAGGTTTCGGTCCTCAACATGTAAGCAACCAAAAGGAAGGTTTCGGTTCTCAACATGTAAGCAACCGAAAGGATGGGTTCGACCCCAAATCCACTTGTAAGAAGAACTGAAGGGAAGACTATTTTCATTCTCAACCAAGGAAGAGCAATAATCAACGATCTAATTTTGCTTCTAAACCTCATTCTTCTCATTCTTATTCTCATTCTCATTCTTCTAAAGGTTCAAAGCGAAAAGGAAAGCTCTTTCCAGAAGACGATAGATGCTTGAAAGAGGCCCAAAAGCATGTAGATGTCAAAACCACAAATCCTACGTCTAAATCAAATGAGTCTAAGTCAAATGAAATCAAAGTTTTTTTCCATAAAAAGAAAAGATGAAACAACACCTAAAAAACGATCTTATCTGGTTGATGTTTCTCTTACTATTCCCTGTCCTGTTAAAGGCTCACAAGGACCCAAGAAACTTTGGGTTCCTAAATCTGCTTGATATTTTGTAGGTTATTCGTGACGAGCAGTTCGATGAAGAATGGTACATTGACAGTGGATGCTCGCGTCACATGACAGGAAGAAGGGAAGAATTGAGGGATTCTTGGTCTCTCAATGATGGTGGAACGGTGAAATATGGCAATAATTCGTTTGGAACAATCAAAGGATATGGTATGATTACAAATGGCGACTTCTCGATCAGAAAGTTGCATACGTTGAAGGGTTGCAGCACAACCTCATCAATGTCTCACAGCTGCTAGTAGGCACCAGATTGAAGGTCGCCTTTTATGACGAAGGCTCATAAATAGTTGAAAAGAAGTCAAATAATATTCTTCTTAAGTCGAAGCGAAAGGGAGAAATGTACCCTCTAAATCTCAATCCAATTCGAGGGAAACCAGTTGTTTACTTGCTAACAAAGGCACACTCAGACGAAAGTTGGTTATGGCATCGAAGGCTCTCACATCTCAATTTCAAAGATATCAACAAGTTGGTGCTTTGAGATCACGTTCGAGGTCTTCCAGTTCTCAAATTTGACAAAGAATATTTATATGCAGCTTGTGAAATCGGAAAGCAAATTTGACAAAGTCATCCTTCTATTATCAACACAAAGGTGATAGAACCACTAGAGTTACTACATATCGATCTATGTGGTCCTTCCTCTATCGAAAGCATTAGTGGAAACAAGTATATACTTATTATCGTAGACGATTTCTCTCGCTTCACATGGGTATTTTTCTTGAGACAAAAATCAGAGGCCACTCCCAAGCTCAAACTCTTTATAAAGCAAGTAGAGGTTCAACTGCGAAAAGTGGTTCGTAATGTGAGAAGCGAAAATGGATTGGAATTCAAGAACAAGGATTTTGAAGAATTTCTAGATGAGAAGGCAACGACTCACAATTTTTCTGCTCCATATACTCCACAACAGAATGGAATCGTTGAAAGGCGAAATTTTTCCTTGTGTGAAGCTGCCCAAACTATGTTGAACTTCGCTTCCCTACCTTTGTATTTCTGGGCTGATGCTATTGCTGCTGCTTGCTACACGTAGAATAGATCTTATTTGAACAAGCGCTTCTCAATCACTCCTTATGAGATCTTGAACAACTGCAAGCCTAATGTGAAGTTCTTTCACGTGTTCAGTTCAAGATGCTTCATCTTCAACTCAAAGGAGAACCGAAACAAGTTTGATGCTAAGGCTGATGAAGGGATCTGTTTGGGACACTCCTTGAACTCAAAGGCATATAGAGTTCTAAATAAACATTCAAAGAAGATCTAAGAAACATACTATGTCACTTTTGATGACAACTATGTCAAGAAGTTGAAGGCAAAAGAAGGTGTTATGCAAGAAATCTTTCCAAAGTCCGGTCAAGTAACGATGCTGATTTCAAATCTTTTCGAGCAATACATGCTACTCTTCGATGAACCAGAAAAGGCTATATCTTCTGAATCCAAGGCTAAAGATAACCAGGTCGACCATCTGAAGCGAATCATTGACGACGCTGCAAAGAAGATGGCAGATGAACAACCGAAGGAAACTAAAAAGCCAGACTCAAGCGTACCTTTCAGTGACAGTCCTTCTATCCAGGGGGAGGGTTCGTCTCTTCCAAATAATCAAGATTCATCATTCTAGGGGGAGAATCCATCATCATCATCATCATCCAGTTCAACCGAAAGTCCAAACGAAGGGGAGAGTTCTGATCCTGAAATTGAGCTCGTGTCATCATTCGAGGGGGAGAATACAAATGCTAATGATGATGATACACAATCAGAACTTGAAGAAGAAATCAATACAGAACTGGATCCCTCTTGTGATCCAAATTACCCTCCTCTCATTAAATGGACCAAATATCATCCTCAATGTCAAATCATCGGAAAATCTTCTGAAAAGGTCTTAACTCGATCACAGCTGAAAGGGAAGCAAACTGCATTATTCTCTCAAGTAGAGTTTTGTATGTTCAACTCTTTTGTCTCTAAAGTTGAACCAAGGATGGTGAATACAGCTCTTGATCATTCTGATTGGGTTCAATCCATGCAAGATGAGCTGAACGAGTTTGAAAGAAACAAAGTATGGCGACTAATTCCAACTCCAAAAGATGCTTCAGTTGTCGGTGTCAAATGGGTATTCAGGAATAAGATGGACAAGGAAGGGAAGAGGCCTTCGCAACAAGGCCCGGTTGGTTGTGAAAGGATACTGTCAAGAAGAAGGTATAGATTATGAAGAGGCCTTCGCTCCAGTTGCAATATTAGAGTTGGTTCGAATCTTTCTTGCTTACGCTGCACACAAGAATTTTGAAGTATATCAAATGGACGTGAAGTGTGCCTTTCTCAATGGAGAACTTGAAGAAACGGTGTACGTAGAGCAACCTCCAGGTTTCGTGAACGAGAAGTATCCATATCACTGCTATATTCTGGACAAAGCAGTATATGGCCTGAAGCAGGCTCCCAGAGCATGGTATGAAACCCTTACTCGATTCTTAAAAATGTCCGAATTTAAACAAGGTTCAGTTGACCCAACCTTCTTTTGTAAGAAAGAGGGTAACCACCTTATGATACTCCAGATTTATGTTGATGATATCATCTTCGGCTCCACGAATCCCAACCTAACAGCTGAATTCAGGAAGTTGATGGAAACTAAATTTGAGATGAGCTCAATGGGTCCGTTTAACTTTTTCCTTGGCTTGAATATAAGACAGGGACCCGAAGGCATTTTTATCAATCAGGAGGGGTACACAAAGACATTGCTTGCCAAGTTTGGCATGATGGGAGACTCAAAGGTGAAAGTTCCTATGGCATTTGGAACTAAGCTTGCGCCATCGTTGGAGAAACCTGTTGCTGACATGACGCTTTATTGTCAGATGATTGGGTCACTGATGTATCTCACAGCCAGCAGACCAGATATCATGTTCTCAGTCTGCTATTGTGCCCGATTCCAAGCTAACCCACGCGAACCTCACATGCTGGCAGTGAAGAACATATTTCGCTATCTGAAGTGAACCTCCTCTCTCGGTTTATGGTATCTAGCCAACTCAGGATTTTTTGTCCAAGCATTCTCAGATGCTGACCTAGGGGGTTGTGGATTAGATCGTAAAAGCACTACTGGAGGATGCCAAATTCTGGATGACAAATTAGTAAGCTGGAATCAAAGAAACAAACCTGTGTTTCTCTCTCCACAACTGAAGCAAAATATATAGCTGCAACATCATGCACATCTCAGGTCGTTTGGATACAAAGTCAGCTTAGAGACTATGGGCTGAACATGAAGAAAATCCCATTATATTGCGACTTAGAAAGTGCAATTAAGATTTGTCATAACCCAGTACAACACTCAAAGACAAAGCACATCGCACTACGGTATCACTTCATCAAAGATCATGTGGAAGATGGTAACGTAGAAATTCACTTCGTTAGAACGACTGATCAATTAGCAGACATCTTTACTAAGGCATTACCTGAAGCAAGTTTCAATAAGATTCTACAAGGCATTGGAATGATGGAAGCTGAATCGGTACCAAAATCGCCTTCGCTTCATTAAAAGGTTGGAAGCGAAATAGAGTGAACGCTCGGTCTATTTCGGGTTCGGTCCACCCAAGAACCGAAATGAACCGAACACTCGGTCTATTTCAGGTTCGGTCCTACTGAACTCAGTTCGCTTCATTTTCATTAAAAGGAATTTTGGTTATATTCTTTTGTACATTCTTTTACCTACTCATTTTTATGTTTTGTTTCTTTTCATTTTTTTTTATTTATTTTCATAAAATCCAAAAATAATTTTCTTAGTTTTCTTATTTCTCTTTCTTTAAAAAAAATTTCACAAAATACAAAAATATTTTCCATTTTATTTCATTTTTCTCGTGTTTTTCTTTGTATAAAAGTTACTCTCAATGATGGAGCTGAAGCAGGTATAAATGATGGAGCTGAAGCAGGTATAAATTCTTTCCTAAGATTAGTTAAGTGTCCCTAGATGCATGCTGCTAGATGTTGACAAAAGCCTCTAAAGATTTTGAGTGAAGCCTTAATATTGTGATATACACAAATCATGTTTTCCCAATTAGGTTGTTACATTCACTCTAATCGTGAGCTACCTTACTCTTCTCATATGAGTTTAGAGTTTTCTGCTTGGTCCTACTTTTATAGCAGAGGTACATTCACTTCTTAAACCACCTACATCATTTTTCTCCATCTCACTTCATATCATTCATGTAACCCTTAAGACTCTCAGCACTTACAACTGAGGTTTATGCTTTCACCATGAAATCTCTTTTTATTTTGAGCGATCCTTTTGAAATTGTCTATCACCAAGATGTTTCTTCCGCAAGGATCCAGGTTTTTTTTTTTTTTTTTTTTTTTTTTTTTTTTTTTTTTGAGATTTCTTACTTTTCAACAAGTCATTAAATACATGTAAAACCTACTTGTTCAATAGACCACATTGGTCTCACAAGTACTTCATTCACTTTTGGTCTTATATCAAGAACTGAAACTTGAATTGAAGCAAAAGCCACCCTTACAAGCCTTATATATAAAAGATGCCTTTCATTGCTTCTTAAAAGGCACTTGATCGTATTCTAACGGGAAACCTTACAGACACTTTGAAGTCTCTCTTGACTTGCAAGGAAGAGATTCGTGCCCGAGATCCACTGTTTCATGTCTTAATCGACATCACAATATCCCACAAAGTTCGATTTATTTCTTTATCATTCACACTCTATGCATGGAAATATTTGATTTTCCAAAATTCTGGTTCTGGTTTGTCTAAGCTATTTTTCGTATAGCTTGAGCTCTAAAGGTGTTATGGCAGTTCTCAAATGAAATCATCAGGTTGATAAAGGTTCAAGTTATTTATGTTGGTGACGTTTCAGATAAAGCACAACGGATGAGTCAGCAATTATCCAAAAGTTTCGTCGATTTGAAAAAGGTGATATCTATGGAAAGGCGCGTAAAAGTGAAACGTTTTTCTCTCTCATGCTCATCATCGGGGTTGCCAACTGTCTAATCCCCATTGCATCAGGAACCATTTCACAAAAGACACGATTTCAGGCGAATTTTTCTCTCTTGTACTCTCACGTATAAAAGGGTTTCTCCCAATCAACTTTACTCTTTTACCGTTCTCAATTCTTCTAAAAGTAAACGCCGATTTCTCTCACTATCCATCATCTTCTTCTCAAGCTTCATCCATGGCGGAATCCTCTTCTGTTCAAGATACTTCTGTTCGTTCCACTCTTCTGACCATCAAGCCTCAACAAAACCTCTTGGTTGACCTAACGTCGTTCACCTATGAACCCTACATGTTGCAGGTTATGGAATGCCTCAAATATTCTCCTCTTTTCAATGCTCTCACAAAGGTGGAAGTAGTTCCCATGTCCTATCTCTCTCATATCTACTCAAATGCCCACTATGATAAAGTTGCAGAATGAATCCACTTCGACATTCCCAACGAAAAGACTTCGATTTCCAAAATTCGATTCTGCTCACTACTAGGTCTTGCTCATGAACCCACTATGGTAAACCCTGATTCCATCACAACTGGTCAATTGTTCTCAATGTTCTACAACATGGGGTACACTGAAACCCTAACCACTATGACAAAGTTCAAGAAATCCTGCCTTCCCCCACAATGGAACGACCTATTCACTCTCTTGTTCAAAGGTCTTTCAGAACGCAGTGCTAGATCAGACAGGGCGAGTAAATCGTTCATGACTATCCTTTATGGGTTGTATAATGGGGTACATCTCGATTATGGTTCAATCCTATGGCAACAGATAGTTTAGAGCTTAACTTCCTCCTCTCGCCATTGTGAAGTCTCGTGTGGCAGGTTCTGGTTGATTGTCACAATGTGGGCGATGGATCGTTTTCATGTTCCAATCATGGTGGACTCGCTTCTCTCCTCCATCGCAACTTTCCATACCACGAAGATTATTGTCACCGATCCATCAAAATTTTCGTTCATTGGGTCCATTCTGGCATCCATGTATGCTTGTGTGTCTGAGGCGAGCCTGGTCATTCAAGAATACAAGAAGCTTCCTTCTTCGGATCCAAGGGAACTCACACCTGCTATGATTCACTCCATAGAGGAAGTAGACAAGCCGGCGAAGAGGGGAAAGAAACAAGAAAAATAAAAGGAAGTGAGGGTTATCAAAGCAACTAAGGGGAAAACTCCTAGGAAACAAAAGTCAGAAAAGGCAGCCCCTTCCCGGCCTAAGTAGAAGAAAACCAAAAAGCCAGCCCAAAAGCTTATCCTTCAATCTTCCAGTGACTCAGACTCTGAAAATCTTCCTACTGGCAATAAACAACCTTCTCCGATCGCATCTGAGAGCGAAAGCTCTAATGAGGAGGTTTCGGTTCGTGGTGATACTCCACCTAGGTCACCCACACCCGAGGTACCCGTTCGCTCCCCACTACCTTCTTCTCCACCTGCTTCTATTCCTATTACCTTACCAACAACCTTCACAGTTATCTCATCCCAACCCACTTCTACAATTCCCATTCCCACTCCTCTATTTTCTGAAGCCACAACAACAACCACCACTGGAGTTCAAACCAATGTATCTGATACGGGGGTTCGGTCTTCAGTCCCAGAGACAACCAAACCATTATCTCCCACACCTTCAACCGAAACCAATACTGTCCTTGGTGGTGAAGAAATGTAATTTGATTCTTTCTACTACAGCCCCTACCGTGTTCAGAGTGATGAAGATGGTGATGCTCCTATTACCAAAAAGCACATCAAGGAGCTCAATTCCAAACTCGACACTGTTATGGCCTCTTCTTTGTCTCACCATCCCTATTCTGAAGCTGCCATTTAGACCATGTTTGACTCCTTTGTCAAGGCTCATGATGCTTCCATTTCTAATGCCACAGCAGCTATTACCGCCTCAACCAAAGTGTGTACAGATGCGACCGAAAAAGTCGATAAACTAATTCAAGATGCTAATATTTTTCGTAAGTCCTTACAGGGAGAAGCTGAGTTGAACGCTTCTAAAGTGACCAGCTCGATTACCAAACTCGAAGAAGCATTTCTTGCTGAGAAGCAAAACTTTGCCACTCTTCGCCAAGATATTCAAAAGGATAATGTTGCCCTTTTATCCTCTCTCAATGAACGTTTCATAAAGCTTCAAGCTGATCTAGCCAAGGATAACTCACTCATGGATGAACTTGCTCTCAAGACTACTTAGCTAAAAACCAAAAATCTCCAACTTTCTCAGGCGAACAATGAGGTCAATCAACTTTGATCTGAAAGGGTTGTCATAAAAAGCTGTGTCTCAGACGTACATGCCATTTTATCGAACGTCCTGGAGGCTCACGATCATATCCTGACAATCTTAGTTTGACGCCATGTTGCTGACAAATTCCATCCTACCCTTGGGATGTTGATTCACATTGAAGGCGTTTCAGAGACTATGGTACCTCCGAAACAAGGGGGAGAAGGACTAACTTCTTTGTATCAACCTCCTCCTACTTCCTAGCCAGAACAATAGAAGATTGAGCGTGCTTCAGGTTCAGGCTTTAAGATTAAAGGCAAGGATACTGTGGATGACAGTGATAAGGAAGAGGAGACAAATTGTTGAAGCTTTGAAATGAAAGGCAAGGGAAAGGGAAATTGATCTCAATGCCAAGATTGTAAAGGAAGCTGAAGAGAAGGAAAGAAGACTAGAGGACGCTCATGATCTCCTAGAAAGCAAGAAAACCCTCTTTCCCTTTTGGACTCTGGAGAAGCTGATCAAAGAAGCCATTCAATCCCCCAGCACTCATTGGCTTGAGCCAGTAGTGTGTTTGGATTGTGAAAACACAAAGGACTCTCAATTTGATATGCCTATCACCCGAAAGGCATTTGTTTTTCACTGCTTTCTTCCTATTGCGGAAGTCCTACATCCAGACCCGAAGGTTGATCATGAGCTAATCGACTATTATTTGGAGTTCGCTCAACCTCAATATCTCACTTGGAGCGCTTAGAAAATTATCACAATTCGAGTCCTTAAGCCTCAAGCAGTAGGGAAATACATCAACGTCAAGTTTAAGGTTACCAGAGGTTCAGCCATGTCTAAGCATACCTTCTCCCTTGCTGATCTACCGAATCTCAATCCTCATGATTGGATTGTTCTGCACAACATTCTACTCTCCAAACCAGTTGAGTGTGAGGCATTAATTGATCACCTTAAAATACAGATAGTTTGCTACATTTTGGAGGTAGCTAAGATGGATCAAGAGATCACTTCGGTTCTCAGGAAGAAGCCTACCATTTTGCCTGTTGGTTCTGCAAGTGATGTCAACAAAATGAAAATGGGAAAGATTAACCCAGTGTTAAACTCTGTGATGTTCACCAAGCAGGATAATAAGAAGTGCTTGTTCACTCTGATTGATAAACACCTCTTTACTACTTCATGCTTGGAGTATGTTTTGGGAATTATTCACAGATGTAAGCAGAACAGTGAAAGCGATAAGAAGTACTTCACATATATGATAAGATGGTATATCCACTTTCTCCATGTTCTTCTTACTGTGATTCCATGTCTATTCAAGCCGGTGAAGCGAGCTGCTGTCAATCAACCGAAGTGAAGGTCTTGCCCCAATCGACACAAAGGGGGAGATTGTTGGGATCATGATGTTGCGTCTTGGGATTGTTCCTTTTGGCCCAGTTTTGTAACCGGTTTGGGCTTGTCCAACCGTGCATTATTTTATTCTAGGGTTTTAGTATTTAAGGTGCATGCATGCATCCTTTGTTTTTAACGCTTTTGATTATTCTCATTATAGTATTGTAAACCCTAGCTTGCCTTTATAGTGGAAGTTCTTAATCAAGCTCTGTTGAGGCGTGACTACGTTTGAATCATAAGCATTATATTAATTCTATATTGTGCTCATTGTCCTATTTGATTTTGTTGTTTGTTCTTCATTGATTTACCTGTGAAAGATCTAAACGATCTAGAGATTTTATCTCAGTAACCTGTGGTTCCCAACTCGAGTTCCCACAAAACCAACTCGGTACACAACTCATAACCTGTAACGCCCGGAATCTTGAGGAATAATTTTTGGGAAAAATTCCCCTTTTAGGATTGGACACAACGTGTTGTAGCATGTTATATCATAAATTTGGGATCATGACATGAATATCTGGCTTCAAGCCTTGAGGAAAAAGGTTTAGAATCTTTTTGGATACGGGTAAGGTAGGTTATGCGACAAAATAGTCCGGGTTGTACTTTACAGCCCAAGGGTATCGATACAGGCGTAGGTTTGGGCATTTCATGAATTTTAGATTTAAGTTCGGTTGGTTTTCATGCTAAATATAGAAGTGTAGGGCTTCTCGTTACCTATCCGTGGATATAAAGAACGTCGAAAATAGATAAATGATGCAAGAGTTATGACCATTTGAATTTAGAGGGGTTTTGGGCCAAACCAGGTACACATGGCATACCAGGTGGGAACGCATGGCGTTCAAAACGAAAATGGATGTAGGCCAACTTGGGAACGTTGGGCGTTCCCTAAGGGAATGTAGGGTGTTCACGTGGCAGTTTCAAAAACTCGTTTTTAGGGTTCGGCCCCTTTATAACCATCATTATGGACCCAAACCTCTTCCATTATTCAGCCTCCATCCTCTCTAACCCAAAGAACGAAACCCTAGCCCCCATCTGAGTGATTCTTGTGCTTCAAAGTGATTTATGAGTGTTTTTGGTTCTTGAGGAGGAAGAAGGAACTTTTTGAAGAGTCATTGCTTGACTTGGAGCTTTTGGATCCAGGCTTCACCTAGATCTAACTTTTGGAGGTATAAAGTCTCAACCTTGACAACTCTTTCATGTAGATCTAGCTAGGTGGCACTTTCTTATGATTTTGGTCCCTTTCTGATGGTTCTTGTGAGTATAAGTTACTCTAGAACCTTTGAGCTTCATATTTGGCCCTTGTTGGGGTTATGGAGTCATAAAGTTTGGATCTTGATGAGTATAAACCTTACATGCATGATTTGGTAGTCATTTGATGAAGTTTGGGACTTAGGATTTCGATTTAGGTCCCATTGAGCTATGCTTGGTCATAAAGTTGGAAACATTATGACTTAAGAAGTCCCTTGAATTTAGATCTAAAACTTGGAAACTTAGACTTAATGGACTGAGTTGAGAAAATGAACTTTTGACCCCCTTTTTGACTTATAAGATAAGATCTTGACTTATAAGATAAGATCTTGACTTCTTGGGCCATTCTAATGGATAAAGTTGGAAACTTGATCCATTATTGAGATACTAAGAGCATAAAAATGTAATCTTGGGTGTTGTATTCAACCTAAGCATGTGTTAGATGGTCTTAATGGTTTAAAAGGTTAGAACATTGACTTTAAGCACTTAATGGACATGGAAGGTCATAAAATTGAAACTATATGACCTTGAGTGACATATTGGACCTAGATTTTTGTTTGGACGAAAGGAATTAAGGTATCAAGCCCTTAATAGAAAGCTTGGGGATTCAACGGGAACTCCCCACGAAAGTAGGAGGAACGCAACGCGTTCCGGTTCGAGTTCACAATTCTGGTCAAGGGCTTGAACAACCCGCATTAAAGCATGGAATGCCCAACATTTGAAGTGGGTCATCTCAGTTGACTTTTTTGACCTTAACCCTTGACCAAGCATGACCAAAAGGGTATTTTGGGTATTTTGTGATATTAATTGGGTTTTGTTCTACGTCTAGTATTCAGGAAGACTTTTAGAACTGGTGTTGCAGCAGTGTTTTCTTTAGCTATTCGTCAGTTTGTGAAGTGAGTCTCCTCAATATGTTTAGCGGGTCGAAGGCACCAATGTTGGCCCATGCTTATGTTATGTTAGTATGCTAGCTGTCTCTGTGACTCTTGCATGTGTTGTGTACTTATATGCTTATCGGTTGGGGCCTGATGTTGGGCAGGGCCCGATGACCATATTGTATGCTATGTATCTTTGTGCTTATTTCATGTGTATGTGTTTGTGTTTATTTGTTATATGTATTATGTATGCAGGTCGGGACACGAACTATATTTCTAGCGAGGCTCGATGCCAGGAGGGGCCCGATGCTGGGTGGGGTCATTATATATATATATATATATATATATATATATATATATATATATATATATATATATATATATATATATATATATATATATAAGTTTGTATGGTATGTGGTGTCTTGGGGAGCTCACTAAGCTTTGTGCTTACAATTTTCAGCTTATGTTTCAGGTACTTCGGTTTTCAAATGGAAGAGCTCGGGATCATTGCAGAGCACACGCCTCATGGTTTCCGCTTTTGAGATATTACTCTGATAGATATGATGTTTGATACACTTATTTTCATTTGGGTTGTATGGGTAACGTTTTTTTGGAATAGTTTTTATTTTAAAAATGAAATTTTTGGATCATATTTTTGGGACGTTACATAACCCGAGATCCAAGGATCTACACTTTCATTTCAACCGAAATCTTCCGATTCACAGCAACCCCTCACTAAACCGAGATATAAAGATTCCTAAACTATCGCTAAATCCACCAAACTCGCACCTGGTCCAACCACCAGGTTCCCAAGGGTCCAAATGACAAGGATCCCCTAGCCTAAGTATCCCCTTGCGCCATTCATTGACCACATACTCAACCCTACAAGCCAAAATTTAATACCTCGACCCAACGGTCTCCATTAGGTTCCCCCTGCATTGTCATAAACCCACGGACCTCATCCTCGGGTCCCACCCAAACTATACCACGAAGTGGGCCTCGCCTACGAGTCCCAACCAACTAGAGCTACCCATGCCCGACTCCGCCTCGGACCCCAATGGTCCTCAGTCTAAAATAGAGAAATGCACTCTAACACTCTAGTCTATCTTGCACAAGGCACGAACTGATCCTCCTTTATACTCGTTACCACCTCAATGATGGGCTACCTCAAACTGGGGAATGCTATGATCCCATTGGAGTCTTACAACATTTCTAACCAACCATGGTTACCACCCATAGTCTTACCACATTTGAACCATCTCAACCCTAATTATCTTGAGTCGAACCCGCATCTGAATGAATTCCAATCAGGTGTTCGGGTCATGCTCCGAACCCCAAAGCCTTCACCAAACAAGAATAGAAAGCGAGGCTCTAACACAACCCTCAACCTGGATCCATTCACAAGACTGCTATAACGAAGACGCAGACCAACTGTTGGAAGTTTACTGAACTCCCAACTTACATAACTTCAACCCTGATGCCTACTAGGTTCATCTCTCCTCCTGACTGGGATGCGAAACTTACCCTAGTTTCACACCAGTTCTAGCTCTCATAAATCAAAACGATTCTCCCCCATTTGGATTCGTCGAAGCTCTCTTATCCCACGAGACTTGACGGATTCCGAACCCATCTTATCTTTATATACATGGACCAACTATGACCTGCGCTTACCAATACTAGCTTTCCATTACTAGCCAAACTTAATGACCGCACAACTATTGAAATCCAGGTGAACACTTCTTAAAATCTCAGCAAGTCTGAAAACCGCAATCGTTTCCCATGATACAACACCAAAATCCTTAAGTCCTTTATAGTGGTGACAAAGACCATAACCCTTGCGATACATAACTTCCCCTTGCATTTCCAGTGACCAACCAAACTCGTACGACTGCCACCACCATCTTCTTGCTAACGCTTATTCCCTAACAACGATAGTGATTGAACCCGAAGATTCTTCCATAGATGACCACCGATCCCACCTAATCAAATTATAACACAACTGAACTCTAAATTCATTAGAGAACTATCCCACTAATCCAACCATAGACCTTCTGATCGATATCCCTGAATTGACCCATCAAAGAACCAGAACACAACCAAACAAATTGAATCTGCTCAGCAAGATACGACCCACTAATGATTCTTGGTATGCAAAATGGCATAACAATTCTTGATGATATAACCCAGACAATAGCAGAGAACCAACCTAGAGATAATTCTTACCCAAACCAAAGCAAAACTCCAAAGCAATATAAATTCTAACAATAAACAAGAAGAAAGAAAAAGATAACATACCTACAATAGCACATGATGGAACCTTGGTCTCCCTTGACTGATACTACAATTCTCGGCTCCTCCCAGCTGGGGCTCCTGTCCTATCATCACGACCAATCAAAGATCCTCAAAGAACTCGGAGCAGGTGCACTCACTGCTCCACCGCTCGACATCGGACAATTGGCCTTCTTGTGGCCCAATTGATTGCAACGAAAAAATAAAGGGCTTGCCCCCAAGGACAATCCCGACTGACATGGACAACCTTTCCACACTTATAGAAGCCCATGCCCTTAGAACGACAAACCCCGTCGTGTTGCTTCCTGCATGTGTTGCATTGACCCAGCTCTGTTGGCCCCTCAATTGTTGATTATAAGTCTTTGGTCTCTTCGCAGGACCCACAACTATCTACACATGCTCTGGCTTCCTCCTCCCTAAGTTCTAAAATATATCTCCTACTCCTGGGTTACCCCGGCCATCCCATCATCCAACAGAACAATTAAATTCCATGAACCCAACGACCAATCTATCAGTGACACACCCAATAATGTTGGGCAAATCCTCGTGTAAGGCTAGCAAAACTTCACTGACAATCCATTCATGGGATCGGCCCTCCTATAAACATGGTGCATAACCCACCTCCGATCCCAAATGACAAGAGCTAACAATAGGATCCTCCTTCTTGAAGAATTCTAGGGATTCACAAGCTTTAGGCCCCAGATGAGCCCTAAAATGCCCCGCTACAATCTGGGTTCAGAAGGCCCCGATGCGGCCATCCGATAGCTCCAAAATCCCTTCCTCAACTGAAAAAAAGATCATAGCAGTGCATTCCAAAATTTCGCGGGTAATCTCCGACGAGATGAACTCCCGCATCCGCTCATCGATCGACTTAATACCTGAACCTGAGCCGAAACCAGAACCAGAACCCCCTTCCTGAGTGCTCAACACCATAATAAAAAAACAACATGAAAAAGATTAGAACATACCCAAGAATCCTCATCCCACATGCTTTTTAGATTCTCCAAGACTTTCCTCGATTCGAGTATGGATCATGTACTTTCAGTAGTACGAGCCCAATACTACCTTCCACACCTATCCATAGTTTCCTCAAGAGTCATCTCGAATCCTCCAAGTCACATTCTAAAACTAATACTCTAAGCACTCGCTAAACAGCACAATAAATCCCACTAAAGCACTACCTAGACTTTCTTAAGTTCCCGACCTCACCCTGCCATCAGCTGCTGAAGAACTCCCCATAATGTCAGTTAACTACCTCATGAATACAATTACATGCAACAATGATCAGATAATTCTTTTGTTGAATCATAAAAAGTGACCCTCTTGAACTTCAGCTACTGCAACCATCAAAGCCCCCGCAGTCAACTTTCTTCATCAGCAATCGGTACCGCAATCTCTACCTACCGCAGTCTCTTTACTAGATTACTTTACTTGTCTTTTATTGTAATACTCTCTATTGTCCAGTATGCCTTGCATGGCTACTCTTAAAGATGTAATCTAGTGTACTTCATGAGTCTCTATAAATAGAGCTCATTCTCTTGTATCCAAATAACACTTACGCATCTAATTCTAAATTGCAATCTCTGAAGTTATCTTTTCTATCTCTCTTACTCACTCTTCTTACTTTCATAATCGATTACAATCTCTCTTCGGAGCAAGTCTTTTGAGACTTAATCACTAAGTTTGATCTCACTTATTAACTTGGCTTGAATGCATTCCTCGTTATGAATCAACTTAAGTGTATTCTTGATATAACAATTGTTGTCACTTCCATTTCTTTACTTTTTCCGCAACTAACTCTCTAACCATCTAACTCTAAATATTATTGTTGAGCTTTTAGATCCTTCGAGATTAACTATTCCACAATATACTTGTTCTAACATTTGTTCAAGTGTGTCTCAAAGTTTTTCTCTCAACAATTGGTATCAGAGCCATAGTGGTTGCTTTTTGAAAATCGGAACTCTGATTTTTCGAAGAGCCTTCTATACCACTGAAGCTCATTTATTAAACAAAAAAAACTTCAAAAATATGGCACAATCGTTATCTCTGAAAGTTTCTAATAGTGCTGGTGGTTCTAATCGATCCCCAATACTGGTTGCAAATGAATATCATCACTGGTCACAAAGAATGGAAAGATACTTAAGAAGACTTGGTAGAGATGTATGGCAATCCGTAGAAGGAGGACCACATGTCCCTGTTCTTACACCAGTCCAAACTGACGGAGCCACAACAATACCTTGAGTTGCTTGCTTGAAAATTCTTGTTCTTGGAGCTTAGAGTCACAATTGTCACTCCTCTAATGGCTTACAAACACCAACTAGCAAGAGGACGATCTTGAGAGAGAGAGAGAGAGAGAGAGAGAGAGGAAGTGAGAAATCGGCTCTAGGGTTCTTCCTTGCAAGCATTGGCCGATTTCCCTCACCCAAGATGTCTATTTATACTATGAGATACTAGGGTTACACCCTTAACCCTAATTGAATAACTTAGGCCCTAAGCAATCCAAAGATACTTCTAGATATAAGGCTTGGACGATTTTAAGGTATCCTAACTGTAAAATCCATCCACCCTAATATCCATAAGGATACTTAGCCCAAAACACAACTATCACACATTTGACAGTTTATGCCCCCTTATTCAATTAACCTCTTTAAGTCACCAAATTAATTCTCAATTAATATATGACTTATATCAATCAAATAATATTATTATTCCTTTAATATATTATTCTCATAATATATTAACAATATTATCTCTTCTCTCTTTACAAATCATCCTGTCAAGTTGCTATGGTAAAGGCAACCCAAAAGGACCATGCACAACCGGGTCAAGTCTAGTAAGTATATAGTTACAGCATTAGACACTAATCCAACAGTCTCCCACTTGGATAAGTCTAGTAAGTATATATGCAAACACAATCCAATTAGCAATCGTAGCTCTCAAAGACACAGTCAAACTCTGATCTTATCAGTATCCTGTCCTTTAGATATGGGATCGTATAGTCCTCTGTTTAGATATTGTGCGGACAATTTCATGGAACTTATTGTCCAACAGTTGGTTTCTCGATCTCAGATTCATTTGACATAGAACTTAATTGAACACATCAATTCAGTCCTGAACGGGCCCGACACATAAGTCAAACCAAATCATCAAGGGGCCCTGATATCGCTTTTACCCTCTTAGGATAAAAGTAACAGATAAACTTCGACTTATATGTATTTACTATTTACTAATCAACTATACACAACAATGCGTTTTATGACATCAATTTACTGATGCGTTTTCGCATTGTCAATGCACAACCAATTAATAAACAATAAACCATATATCTTGGTTTTAAGACCATATGATATTATCGTCTTGCGATCACTTGCGTTACGTTCCATAAAGTGATTCCAGCAAGCGCAGGTTTATTCCAATGCTCAAAACTTGTTCATAAGCACTCATGAACGTTGCAACAAACCTTTGCTATGTCTAATACCTTTTAGACAATCTACACACCAATGCACGACAATCTTCATTCATACGTACTTCCAACATATGAACGATTGTGGATCATTCGAATAATTCGATTATTCTTAATAACTCAATTATTCAGGAAGTCAAAACATGCAAAGTGAAACAATAGTTAAACAATTAACATAAGACAGTAGCTTTACTTATAAAAAATACTCCTTTATTTAATCATCAAATGTCAGTTACATTTATCTATTACATGTTTCTAAAATTATCTAATCTAAACTAATATCGTCTTTTAGTCCAATGCTCCTAGCGTGCTGCAAATGCTTAACCCTACTCAGTCCCTTCGTAAGCGGATCTGTTGGGTTATCCTCTGATGATACCCTCTTTACTACGAGGTGTCCTTCTTCTACTCGATGTCTAATAAAGAGATATTTTATGTCGATATGCCAAGATCTACCATGATCCCTTGATTCCTTGGTCAAGGCAACCACTCCTTCATTATCACATAAAATTTCCATAGGCTCCTTTATGGCAAGCACAACTCCAAGGTCACCAATGAAGTTCTTCAACCACATCGCCTCCTTTGACGCTTCGCTCGCTGCAATGTACTCTGATTCGCACGTTGAATCAGCTACGGTCTCTTATTTGGAACTTTTCCAAGTCACTGCTCCTCCATTAAGGGTAAAGACCCAGCCCGACTGCGAACGGTAGTTGTCCCTGTCGGTCTGGAAGCTTGCGTCACTATACCCTTGCACCTTTAAGTCATCACTCCCTCCAAGGACTAAAAAACCATTCCTTGGTCCTCCGAAGGTACTTAAGTATATTCTTGACCGCAATCCAATGAGCTCTTCCCGGTTTCCCTTGATATCTACTGACCATGCTCAAAGCAAAGGCCACATCAAGGCGAGTACAAGTCATAGCATACATGATTGAGCCAACTGCAGAAGCGTAAGGTACTAAGCTCATCTCAGCTATCTCGGCTTTCGTACTCGGACTTTGAGTCTTACTCAATTTAACATTACTCTGTATCGGTAGTTCTCCCTTCTTCGAGTTTTCCATACTAAAATGTTTTAGTACCTTATCCAAGTAAGTATTCTGACTAGGTCCTATTAGTCTCTTACTTCGTTCTCTCACTACCCTTATTCCCAAAATATAGGAAGCCTCTCCGAGGTCCTTCATAGCGAAGCACTTCCCGAGCCAGGACTTAACCTCCTGCAGAGTCAGGATGTCGTTTCCTATGAGCAGTATGTCATCGACATACAAAACGAGGAAGCTAACTATACTCCCACTGGCTTTGACATATACACATGATTCATCTTCACTTCGTACAAGTCCAAACTCTTTGACTTTCTCATCAAATCAAAGATTCCATCTGCGAGACGCTTGCTTAAGTCCATAAATGGACTTCTCAAGCTTGCACACTCTGTTGGGATGCTTCGGATCGACAAAACCCTCTGGTTGAGCCATGTAAACATCCTCAGCCAACTTCCCATAAAGGAAAGCGGTCTTGACATCCATCTTCTATATCTCATAATCATGAAATGCAGCAATGGCTAGCATCACCCTAATAGACTTTATCTTAGGAACTGGTGAGAACGTCTCATCATAGTCAACTCTGGGAGTTTGAGTAAAGCCCTTCGTAACCAGTCGTGCTTTATATGTGTGTACATTCCCATCCACGTCGGTCTTCTTCTTGAAGATCCGTTTGCACCCAACCGTCTTACGTCCGGGCACATTGTCAACCAAATTCCAAACTTGGTTGTCATACATGGACTGAATCTCACTGTCCATTGCCTCTTTCCATTTCACAGACTATGGGCCTGCCATGGCTTCCTTATAGCTATTAGGTTCATCTAGATTTATTAGTGTACCATCACTAATATACGTGTCCCCTTCAGTAGTAATATGAAACCCATAAAACTTGGGTTGAACTCTAACTCTCTCGGAACGTCTAAGAGGTAAGGAATCGTCAATTGGTTCAACCGGAGTTTCCTCCTCGGGTTGAGTGCCAGCGTTAGAGGTTCCTTCATCACTCGACTTTTGAATCTCTTCAAGATCGATTTGCCTCCCACTGTCTCCTTGGCTTATGAGTTCTCGCTCTCGGAAAACCCCTCTCCTCGCAACGAATACAACATTGTCACTCGATCTATAGAAGAGATATCCAAAGGATTTCTGCGGGTAGCCGATGAAAATACACCGCTCACTACGAGGTTCGAGCTTGTCATGAGTTTCTCGTCTTATGAAAACTTCATAGCCTTGGTAACCTGTCCACATCTCATGAGGTGTTTTTGGCAACCTTCTTTGTAGGGACTCGGTTAAGGATATGGGCGACAGTCTCTAAGGCATACCCCCAGAAAGAGATAGGTAGTGAAGCACGACTCATCATAGAACGAACCATGTCTAACAGGGTTCGATTACGCCTTTCTGCCACACCATTTAACTGCGGTTTCCTAGGTGGCGTCAATTGCGAAAGTATTCCGCATTCTTTGAGATAGTCGTGGAATTCAAGACTTAGGTACTCTCCTCCTTGATGGGATCGAAGCATCTTGATTTTCCTGCCCAATTGATTCTCCACTTCGTTTTTGAACTCTTTGAACTTTTCAAACGTTTCTAACTTGTGCTTGATTAAGTAAATATACCCATATCTACTATAATCATCAGTAGAAGTCACGTAGAAGCGGTTCCTATCCTTTGTGGTGGATCTAAAGGGACCACACACATCAGTGTGTATGAGATCCAATAAACCCTCACCCCTCTCACAAGTGCCAGTGAAGGGTGAGTTGGTCATCTTTCCAAGTAAACAAGATCCGCACGTGTCATCTTCCCTAAGGTCGAATGACTCCAACACTCCATCCTTTTGGGGTTGGGCTACGCGCTTCTTATTGATATGTCCAAGACGACAATGCCACAAGGATGCTTTATCCATACTATTGGAAGAATCCATACACAACACATCATTTCCTAGGTTATCTACAACCATAACAGTTTCATAAATTACATTACAAGGCATAGATTCAAAATATAAAACACCATTTAGATAAGCATAAATTGAACCATTCTCATTATTAAACGAATATCTAAATCCTTGTCTGAATAAACCATGAAAAGAAATGATGTTTCTTGCCATATATGGCGAGTAGCAACAATTATTTAAATCTAAATTCAATCCATTACTAAGAACTAAAGAATACACTCCAATCTTGGTCACAGGCGACGATCTTCTGTTACCCATGATTAGATTTATTCTTCCGCACTCCACATCCCCATTTCTTCCTAGTCCATGCAAATCAGAACAAATGTGATAACAACATCCTGTATCAAGAACCCCAAGAAATAGCATGAGATGAATCATTAGATTTAATTGTGTAAATACCTGCGAAAGATGGCTTGCAGATATTCCGGACAGCTTCTCTTCCAATGCCCTATTTTGTGGCAATGATGGCATTCTGCCTCCTTTGGGTTTGGGTTGGGCTTAGCAGGATCAGCCTTGGTCCCACTAGAAGAGGAACCATCTTGGGACTTTACCTTGTAGTGGTTCTTTGAAGAATCCTTCCTCTTCTTGCCCCTTCCCTGCCTAATAGCCAAAACAGGAGCAACGGGTGGATTGGGAGGTAGTACAAATGAATTATCCTTGAGGTTGCTCTCAGCAATCCTTAGGAGCCCTTGGAGTTTGCTTAGGGTGACCTCTTCCTTGTTCATGTGGTAGGTCATCCTAAATTGGTTGTAGCATGAGAAAAAGGAGTGAAGAACAATGTCGATAGCCAAATCTTCCCCAAAGTTGACATTCAACTTGCGAAGACGATCAACATACCTTTGCATCTTTTGCAAGTGCACGATTAGAGACTCTCCACTTCCCATTTTAGCAGTGATCATATTCGTTATGATCTCATAGCGCTCTTGCCTCGCGCTTTGGTGGTATCTCTCCATCAAGTCTAGATGCATCTCATAAGGATACATGTCCTCATAGGACTTTTGGAATTCGAAGTTCATTGTGGCTACCATGATGCAATGGACTTTCATTGCATCACGCTCATGTGTCTCAAATACAGCCATTTCTTCGGGAGTAGCAATTTCTGGATTGATCTTCTCGAGTTTCTCATCGAGAACATACTCTTTGTCCTCGTAACGCGCGATCGTGCGAATGTATCTTATCCATTCGCTAAAGTTCGATCCGTCAAAAGTCACTTTTTGACAACGGCTCATTAGCGTGAATGAGCTAGCAGCAGCGTTGTTCGCGTTAGACATCTACAAATAGAAAAGAACAAAGTTTGATTAGAGTTAAGTCCCTAATTAACACCCAAAATAGAAAATTAGGGCTAGGACCCAACAACATTATTTACACATTAGAAAAGGATGTCGTGATCCAACATGAAAATAATTTGGAGGTAAGTGAATGATGATTCACTAATTCTTCACCATGAAAAACACAAGCTTGAGTTTTAAATGTATTGAGAATTCTTAGATTTCTTTGAGATTCATTGAACCTTTCAATGACATGTTTAAATCTCGATATGCCCTTTTAGTTTGTGACTGGGATGCCGAGGATCACAAAGCGGGTGTGAATAACCATGCAAATCTACATGGTTCCTTCATTGTTACAGTCACGTATTTGATGTGCCGGTAAACCACACACACTCCATCGAACTATGACAAACAGTGAATCACCCTTTTCCACCTTTGCTTAGAACCAATTAGTGTGTCGGTTAACCACACGCGCTCCACTAAGTTCTTAACAAGGGTGCAAAGTGTAATTTCATGGGATTGCATCAATTCACTTTCCTAAAGTAACTAAGATTCGGAATTTTATGAAATACATTTAGTTACTTTATATAGATTCATTATACTTATTAATGAGGAGAGGATTGCCCTATCCTACCCGTTCGGCTAACGGCTCTCCACCGGTCAAGCAAGCGGTGGGTGTGAGTGTACACCCATTAAGCGCCATTTTATAGGCAACAACCTTATACCCACCTTATAGACTGGCTTCGTGAATGAGGCATACTAACGGTAAGACTATCACTTTTAAATCATACATATATATATTAAGCTTGTAATAATATAATAGTATAGTGTTGAATTTTAAACTTGTAAAATTCTAGGGTTTGAAATTTAAATTATTCAAATTAAACTTTTAATCGCAAAACTTAAATTTCAAAACTTGAGAACAAGTTTTAAACTTTTCAAAACATGAGGATCAAATAGCAAATAATACAAATCAACAATTAGATTATTTAAATTTGATCTAATCAATATTACTTGCAAGACAATTCACCAATTTAGTTCAAATAATCAATTATTATCATATAAGGAAATTATTATTCAATTAAATGGTAATTATATTTTGTTTGGTCAAGAATATACTCATATATATGATTAAAATCGGATTTTAATGACCCAAAACAGTTACGGAAAGTATCCTCAAATAAAACAACAAGAAATCCCGAAACTAACTCCAACTGACGCTCGAACTCGCCGAGTTCCACTATGGACTCGCCGAGTTGGAGCTACTCGCCGAGTCCACAGTGGAACTCGCCGAGTTCATCAGACAGAATCACAAAAATCGAATTTTTCAAGAAACAAGCAATTAACCAAAGCATCAATTCAATAGAAATCAATCAAAGCTCTGATACCACTGATGGGTTTGAGCCATAAGAACTTTCCTATGTGCACATGCAAACCCTAATTCTTGGATCTAGGTTTCTCTAATTGAACATGCATTGTATCCAAGGCTTACAATTCTAGATCTAGTGTAAACAATTGAATCTTATCATATGAAATTGGATCTAGAACAATACCTTGAGTTGCTTGCTTGAAACTTCTTGTTCTTGGAGCTTAGAGTCACAATTGTCACTCCTTTAATGGCTTATAAACACCAACTAGCAAGAGGATGATCTTGAGAGAGAGAGAGAGAGAGAGAGGAAGTGAGAAATCGGCTCTAGGGTTCTTCCTTGCAAGCATTGGCCAATTTCCCTCACCCAAGAGGTCTATTTATACTATGAGATACTAGGGTTACACCCTTAACCCTAATTGAATAACTTAGGCCCTAAGCAATCCAAAGATCCTTCTAGATATAAATCTTGGACGATTTTAAGGTATCCTAACCCTAAAATCCATCCACCCTAATATCCATAAGGATACTTAGCCCAAAACACAACTATCACACATTTGACAGTTTATGCCCCCTTATTCAATTAACCTCTTTAAGTCACCAAATTAATTCTCAATTAATATATGACTTATATTAATCAAATAATATTATTATTCCTTTAATATATTATTCTCATAATATATTAACAATAATATCTCTTCTCTCTTTACAAATCATCCTGTCAAGTTGCTAAGGTGAAGGCAACTCAAAAGGACCATGCACAATTGGGTCAAGTACTTACCAAATATAGTTACAGCCTTAGACACTAATCCAACAAGTTCAAGGTGATAGAAAGATTCATTCCTTGTTACTCTACAAACTCTATGGGGAACTGCAAGCACAGGAATCCACCGTACTCAAATATTGTGCTGACTTCGGAGGACCTCTTCCTCTCATAGCACAAACTCCACATAATCAATCTTATTCTCCCTTGTATGACACTTCACCGCAGTCATATGAAGTTGATTCAGAGTATGATGATGAAGAAGGATTTCAAAAGGCGATAGCTCTCATTAGCAAACAATTCAACCGACTACCACCTCAATCTTTTCGCAAAAATCAACAATTCAACAAACCACCCTTCAATCATAACTTCAACCAACAAAACAACCACTCTCATTATCCTAAAAGTTCTCATCCACCACAGCAATCTCAAAATACTCAACCAAAGGAAGCACCACAGTCTACTCAAACCACTGACTCCGGTACTCCCTCAGAAGACAAGACTGATGTTGTAGTTTGCCACAAATGCAACAAAGAGAATCACTTTGCAAGAGATTGTAAGGTCAATGTAGTTAAAGAAAGAACATTCTACCTTAGAATGGCTCAAGATTTGGAATAAAAGGAGAAACCGAGGGCATACGTAGCCCATGTCAAAAGAGACCATCAAGTTTGGTCATCCGAAGACGGAGATGAAGCCATCAGCAGTGCCAAAGGAAAAGGGAAGATCTGCATGTTGGCGACTAGTGATGATGATGAGTCTACAAAGCTGGACAAAAACTACTGTTACATGCCAAAGGATGGAACTCAAAGCATCGTCGAACAGGTAAAACTCATGATCCAAACTCTAAACTATAGCATGCATGATTGTCAAACATACATAGATAATCTTAATGACATATGTGCTGCCGTCCTTACAGACTATAACAAAGCCTTAGATGAGAAGAACATTGCGTCCCAGGAGATGTTCCATGTGAGAGGACGACTAGATAACAAAAGACTCAAAATGGCTATGATAGAAAGAGATTTGGAGTTAGAAAAAGATGCAAGAATGTTGAGTGAAACCCAATTAGAGATAGCTTTGAACCAGAGAGATTTAGCTCAGAGTGAAATTGTACGCTTAAATCTTTAATCGAAAAATTGTTCAATGAAAGTGAAGCTATTGAAAATTTGGTAAATAATGGAACCGTGGACAACACATACAATTGGGGTTGGTTAAATGGATATCCTACCGCAATGGATTCCTCACCCCGGTTCAACACAGACAGACTGTATGTCCCTCCAGACCGAAAATTTCATTTCCCAGTCAATGACAAGACCTTTCCCGAAGATATCAAAAATCACTTCGGTAGACTGCATAATCTAAGCAACAATTGTGTCATTGAGGAAATTGTGCCTGAGGTTTCGGGTCACACATATGATCAAATTCCTATCTATGGCACTACCTTCCTAAATTCTAAAAACTCATCCGTAGTTGATGAAGAAATTTTCATTGAGGACACTAAAGTTTCGAAAGACTTTCCATCCCTGTCCTCAGACCGTAGTGTCCCACACTGTAGTCAAAAGTCCCACAAAAGTCCCAACTAAGACTTACTATGCGGTAGTCAAGTCATCCCTACCGCAGTCTTCAAACAAAAGTTCTGCCACTCTTCAAACAATTCATCATGAATTACCCATAGAAAACTTTGAAGTAGGTCAATGTTCTCAAATCCCTGAATCTTCAAGTTCTGATGACTCAAGTCCACGTTTTCAAAAAATTTCAAAGGGTTCTAGGAAACCGCAGTTGAATAACAAAGACTACGGTTCACCAAATTCCTTAGCTAAAAAGGCTTTCAAAGAAGAAATTCGCTCCCGAGGCACAAATAGACAAATGTTTTCTAAAAACAAAAAGCATGTCAGATTTCAAAAATCCAAAAGTCCAGAAAAATTTATTTTCTCTCACTATTTTTCTAAAAACTCTACCATTTAGAAAACATCCAAAAAGGAATGTACAATTTCAACAGTCATTCCTAATTCATCTGACACAACTCAAAAGAGTGTAAAGTCTTTTCGAAACAATGTTTTTCAAATCTATTCCTCAGATGATCCGAAATGGAAAGGTATTTTACCCACTCCAACATATTTAAAGTCACATCAAAAATTTAACAAATGGAAGGGTATTCTACCAAATCCAACAAAAAGGACACAAGGATCTACACATGCTAAACCTTTTTCAAAACAAACTTTTCAGAAAACCAACAACACTCATGTCGAATCTTTTGAACCTCGGACTAGTCAAAACCCAAACAACTCATCCTTTAGACCGTTGACCAAACGTGGTGTCAGAACAAAAGACAAAATCTCAACCTCTGAATGTTAGTGTAGTTGCCAAAATCAGATACCTCATAACTTTACAAAAACACACAACACTCCAAAACTACACAAACACCCAAGACAAGGTTTAAAAGTTAACACGAAACCAGTCCCTGCAACCTCGGTCGATGCATCACTCAGAAACTCATCTGTTGTTCCAGGCTCCAAAATAGTTTGAATTCCTAAACTAACCGTGTAATTCTCAGGCTTTGTGCAAGGAGGAACAAGAAGATGAATGGTTGATTGACAGTGCTTGCTCCTTGCACATGAACGGAAGGTTAGAATACCTTCGGGATTTCAGGCCAATTTGCAACGGTGGAAATGTTACATTCGGCAACAATGCAAATGGAATCATCCGAGGTTACGGTGTACTCACTATGGGGAACTTCTCAATTCAAAAGGTTGCTTATGTAGAAAGCCTTAAACACAATCTCATCAGCGTTGGCCAACTATGTAAGGCAGACCATTGAGTTGAATTTGATGATCAATTCTGTTATGTAATGATCCAAGGGTACCATGTATCCTCTGGATGTCTCTCTGATCATTGGCAAACCGCAGTTGTGTTTCCTTTCCAAAGCTATATCATAAGTCAGCTGGCTGTGGCACCGCAAGCTCGCTCATCTCAACTTCAAATACATCAACACCTTAGTGAATGTGAATGTGGTAAGCAATGATACTCTCTGTCCTGCATGTGAATGTGGTAAGCAATCCAAAGCAAGTCATCCCATGGTGATTGACTCTTTAATTTCTAAACCACTTGAGCTCTTGCACGTTAATCTCTGCGGTCCATCAACCGTACCCAGTCTCCATCACAAAAAGTACATACTAGTTATAGTAGATGACTTCGCACGCTTGACATAGGTCTTCTTCCTCATACTCAAATCCGAAACACCGCATATTCTCATCAACTTCATCAAAGAAATAGAACTTCAGATCAAGCTGCCAGTAAGACGTATCCGTAGTGATAATGGAACTGAGTTTACTAATCATCCTCTCAACAGCTTCTTGGTGTCTAAAGGTATCACTCACAGGTTTTCAGATCCTTACACACCACAACAAAATGGAGTAGTAGAAAGAAGGAACCGCACACTAGTCGAAGCAGCCAGATCTATGCTCAACTTCGCACACCTTCCTCTCTATTTCTGGGCTGAAGCTGTATCAACCGCATGCTTTGTACAAAACCAAAGCATTGTGTGCAAATGCCTCAATAAAACACCGTATGAGGCCCTTAACAACCGCAAACCAAATGTTCGCTTCTTTCATATCTTTGGGTGTAGATGTTTTGTGATCAACAACAGAGATCAGCTTAACAAATTTGCACCGAAGTCTGATGAAGGCATCTTTCTTGGATATTCCACGACCAAGGTTGCTTATCGAGTTCTCATCAGACATACAAGGCTAATCATTGAAAGCTTTGATGTGAAATTTGATGATTCTCACATCCGCAACACCCCTCCATCCACTGAAACCACTGCAATCATGGAAAGCAGTATTCCTGCTTCTTCAGGTCCTTTAAATCTAGTTGAAGTCAATTATGATGACCTTTTCGACCCTGTTGAAACGATGAAACTATCCGAAGTTCTTATGTCACCAGCCTCTCAACAACAACATGCTGATGTTTCTGGTCCATCTATTTCTGAAGTAGCATCTCTCATTACTTTCACCTCTCCGGTTGAGGAGGAAAGCTCTACTCCAGATCAAGAAACAACCATCGAGGTTCCAGTAATTGATGATGCTCAAGTTCCTATCCGCAGAAAATCATTACCATCAAACGTATCTTCGGATTCGGATGATGAACTCGTAGAGAACATTGACACTAGAACCGATTCAAGGATTATCACTCTCCCATCCGCAGTCCAGGGGAACCATCTCAGGTTCCAGAGGAGCTCCCATCAGCAATCCAGGGGGAACCTCTCCAAACTGCTCAAGATTCCATTCTCGTTCCAACAAGCCAAGATGATTCTGCAAGATGTTCTCAAATCCAGGGGGAACTGCCATCTCCAACCGCAGAAACTTCTGATATTGAAGACATTCCCTCTACCATAGCTGCTGATCATCTACAACCCCGTCTACACGTATGGACAAAGGACCACCCACCAGGTCTAATCATTGACAACCCATTCACAGGTATCCAGACTCGATCTGCCAAGGACTTATCTGATAATTGTCATTATGCAGCATTTATGTCCTCAGTTGAGCCACGATCGATCAAAGAAGCATTATTGGAACCTGATTGGATTTTTGCAATGCAAGAAGAACTAGAAGAATTCAAAAGGAACAAGGTGTGGCAACTCGTTCCCACACCGCAAGGTCACACTATTGTTGGTACAAGATGGGTATTCAAGAACAAGTTAGATGAATCTAGTACGTTCATCAGAAATAAGGCAAGACTAGTTGCAAAGGGGTACAGTCAACTTGAAGGTGTTGACTACGATGAAACATATGCTCCGGTGGCACGAATGGAAGACATCCAAATCTTCTTAGCATATGCAGCCCACAAAAACATCAAGGTACACCAAATGGACGTTAAGAGTGCTTTTTCTCAATGGGGAATTAAAAGAAGAGGTTTATCTTCAGCAACCTCCCGACTTTGAAAGTATTGAATTCTCTGACCACTGCTACAAGCTTGAAAAGGTAGTCTACGATCTGAAGCAAGCCCCAAGAGCTTGGTATGAGACTCTTTCTGAATTTCTAGTCTCTTCAGGTTACAAAAGAGGAGTGATTAATCCCACTTTATTTAGAAAAGAAAATGGTGACCACCTTATGCTTGTACAAATATACGTGGATGATATCATCTTCGGATCGTCTGATCAAGGAATGGTGGATGAATTTGCTTAGCTCATGACTAACAATTTCCAAATGAGCATGAATAGAGAGATTAACTTCTTTCTAGGTCTTCAGGTCAAAAAAATTCAGCAAGGGATATTCATTCATCAAGAGAAATACACCACTGAACTATTGAAGAAATATTCTATGGACAATTGTTCCTCGGCTAAGGTCCCCATGGCCTTCGGTTATAAGATCTCTTCTGATCCCTCTGGCGAATCTGTGGATCACAAGACTTATAGAGGTATCATTGGCTCTCTAATGTACCTCACCGCAAGTTGACTAGACATTGTTTTTGCAATTGCTGTATGTGCAAGGTATCAGGCTTACCCAAAAGTGTCACATATGACCGCAGCTAAACAAATTATCCGATACCTGAAAGGAAGCAAATCTCTAGGTCTATGGTACCCCGCAGGCAATGACTTCAGTCTTCAAGCATTTACATATGCGGATCATGACGGATGCAAACTTGATCGAAAAAGTACCTCAGGTGGATGTCAATTTTTTAGAGGAAGACTCGTCAGCTGGTCCTCAAGAAAACAAAGTTGTGTTTCATTGTCTACCATAGAAGCCGAATATGTGGCCGCAGCCAGCTGTTGCTCTCACGTTCTATGGATGAAGACACAACTGTTAGACTACGGATACAGAATGTTGCGGATACCAATCTACTGTGACTCTGAAAGTGCCATAGCGAAACTCATGATCAAATTTCTGAAAAATCACCCTCTATTTGGTCCTTTCGATGCTTTCACAGATGTTGTCCCAATCTCAACCCTCTTCAAATGTGCCTTCTCAGCCTATCGCCCACTCGATTACCCAAAAGAAGTTCATCTTAACCTAATTAATGATTCTTTGGTCATTCTGTCCAAAGAAAAGTTTCTCACTGCCATTAACCTCCTTGTTCATCCCTCCATCAAGATTTTCACCCCATCAATGGCGGACATTACTTTGGCACTCTACCAAATGCGATATCAGAAAAAGATCAAAGGAATTAGTGAATTCAAGAAGAACCAATTGCCTGCGGTCTGGCAATTCGTGTGCCACTTCGTCATTCGCAGTCTGTCTAGAAGAACCGGAGGCACGGAAAATATGGGACTCAAACTGTTAGAACTAGGATGGAGCATCTTCATAGGACACGATGTGAACTACGGACAGATCCTTTGGGATGATTTTCTTCAATAAATTCCCAAGGAGAGCCCAAGGGAGAAACCAACCGAACTCACTTTTGCAAGGTTCTGGTCCCTTTGAATTTCAGACCTACATGCGGACGCGGGGATCGACATGGGCAGTGACATCAACCTCTTTGTCACCAAGGATCTCAAAAGGTACAACCCTTCACCCGATCAATCAATTTTTGGACCAATCTGTAGACTTCCTGTCCACATTCTTTCTACCCTCGGTCTTGAGACTGCTGATGTCTCAAACCACATTGAGGCTAAGGAAGGTATTGGCCCATACCTTCTTACCCCACCTCTTCTAAAGCCATCCACAATTGTTAACCCTGAAGGCACCACAGTCCCTTCCTCCACAACTCTCTCCAATATTTCTCAAACCCAAAGACGCAAGCATAAAGTTTCTTCACTTCATGGCCCCCGCAACACCAAAAAACAAGGAACTCCTAAACAGGATGCCTCCAAGCCCTCCAAGAAAAGGAAAACACCACCATTAATCACTATTGCGGAACCAAGTCAACATGACTCCAGCAGTGATTCAGACGAGGATGACCAACCCATTTCAATCCTCAAGAAACGCCAAACTGATCCCTCTAGCCATATACATGACCGGACTGATACCTCAGCTTCTCAACAGGCTCCGGTAGTCCTTGGGATGCCCGCACTTCCATTTGAAACTACCATCTTCTACCTCTCAAACTCAGAAAATGAGTATGATTCACAGCAACGAGGAGACTCCCCCCCAGTTCAATCCCAAGAGGATAATACTGGTTCTCGCCCTAAAGTCTCCAGGGCTTCCCGACTGCATTTCTTTTCTCCTGAGGATTTGAACTCCATCCTTTTGAATGTAACCCATACACTGCAAAGACCTTGCCAACCGTAGGGAACTTCTTTCGCCCATGCCAGAACTGAGCCAATGCCAAACCTGACCACGAGTCAAAGAGACCAAGGAAGCTCAGGAAATCCTACTCTGCATACATCGGCAACAGGTGGTTTAGACACGGTGAGCACATATGTGCAAGGATCCGTGAACCTGAGGGACACCTCGGTGCGATTTCAAGGAATTGACGATGGTAACTCAAATGATTCATGGAGTAAGTTTCAACCCTCCAACGAAGTTGAAGCCAAGAAATATGCCACTTTTCGTAGAGCATTCCAAGCACGCAAGGATCAACAAATCAAGCAACAGAAGCAAAAGGAACAAGAAATCCAATTTGTGGCTAAGTATTGGGTAGATGCAATTAATAATGCCAATACCGTAGCCACCATACTGAAAGTTCAAGACTGGATGTCCGAAATGGTCAAAACCTTCCTCAAGTCTCCGGAAGCAACTGATGACCAACATGCTTCCAAAGTTCCTCCCACTCGCATTGTTCAAGAATCACAAGACGAAGGACCCGAAATAAAAGTGAGCTCTGCTCCCACCTTCAGATTTGATGATGCTGATCTGCAAGAGGTAAACAAAACCTCTCCTTCTGATGATGATCTTATGATATTTGATGAAGAAGAAGAATTCAGTGGCTCTCATCATTCAACTTCAAAGCCCAAAGAGAAGAAGAAAAAGAAGAAGAATGTTGTCACTAGGAAAGAATTTTTAAGTTTACAAGAAAAGGTCGATCAAATCCTTGCTGCAGTCAAGCCAACTCAACCGCAACCAGAAGATATCCCTGGACCGCAGTCATTGATCGAACGAAGTGAACGCCTGGAAACACGTGAGAGATTGGTTGTTGAGCGTATCTCACTCAAGGTTGAAATGGGAATCCGGTCGCTTGACAATAATCGACAAGCAGATCACAAAGACTTCATGGCTGCTGTGGAACGCCTCATCTCTGAGGTAACCGCAATCAAGAAAGATCTTCAAGCAGCCGTTGTGGATCAATCATCCCACTCTTAAAAGCTGAGTGTTGAGACTTACACTGCCTATGAGTCCGTAATCTCAGTCCTTCAAGCTACAATCAACCGCCTACAGCGATCCTTGTCCACAAATTTCCATGGTCCCGAAATCCTTCATCTCACCAAGGAAATTCACAGGCTACTCTTCAATCCCACCATTCCCAACAATCAACAACTGGCCAAAGCCCTCAAAGTTCAATTCCAAGAAGTTTTTGCCAAAGTTGATGGCCTTCAACAATGGCTTGAGGAGGCTCCTGGTCTAAACTCCTCAAGAGGGGGAAGTGAAGAAGAAGAAGTCCATCACTCCAATCACTCCATCTCACAACATCAAACTCCCCCTATCTCTACAGAAAAGATTCCTTCACCGCAACCATCTCATCATACTCCACCTCATAACTCTCCACCGCAAGAGGAAAACACTCCTGAGAAACTAGAGACTCCCCCTCACTTCAAAAATCTTGCGGAGCACATGTCTTCTCCTAGCTCAAATGACTCACCTGCCACCACCCAAAAGAAAAAAGATTGGAAGGCAGCCAAACTTGCTAAGCTCATATAGAGAGAATGCGGTTTTGATACTATCATGGATGAGTCCTTGATAAATTCTTAGATCAATCCTCACCGCAGACTGCTTGATGATGATTACACTCCTCACCTCACCTATGTGAAACCCCCTTCGGATGGCTACTGGGATGTTCTAATCTCTCTGAATGCCAAATACTTCACAGTATTTGAGCAATTGGACCGCAGCCTTCAAGACTCCAAAAGACTACCAATGGAATTTGAGAGACTTAGTCTGTTTTATGCTAAGCATGCCTCTCCCATTGAGAATATATGGTCTAACGATAGACCATCCGCAGTCAATAACTACAAAACCAGGAAGTTCATGAAAGCTGACTTCATCCAGAACACTCTGACTAGAGGGGAACATGACTATGTCCGCACCCAAGCTGACTTCCCCTGTATGAATCCGGAAGAAGTCTTTCTCATTGCAAAGGTGTTCCAACACAAGTCGGAGAAGCACCCAAAGATGAAGATTGAACTTGAAAGTGCTAATACTTTCTTGAAGGAAACAGACTGTGATTTTGCTAAAATCGACGCATATAGCTACCCCGCCATTGCCAAAAAATTCGATCTGCCACCACTTGACCCCGCACCAATGCCTACCGAAGGCTATGAAGAAAGATCCTTAGGTGCAACCAACTACCCTGAACTTGGAGTCATTTTCAACAGGAAGACTGATAATGTCAAATACTTCATTCCTATGACTGCCATGCATCGCCTCACCAGGAAGCAACTTGATATATGTCGAAACGTATTTAAAAAATCAAAACACACTACTGTAGAAGTCAAGTTCGAGATCTTAAGAAGAATCATCTGGTTGGAGAACATTAGGAAGTTTTGGTGGATCCTGATCAAGTTTCTTAAACTTGATAGATGATTAAAAGATAAAGAGGTCACTTAGGGGGGAATTGTTGAATCATAAAAAGTGACCCTCTTGAACTTCAGCTACCGCAGCCGTCAAAGCCCCCGCAGTCAAGTTTCTTCATCAGCAATCGATACCGCAGTCTCTTTACTAGATTACTTTACTTTTCTTTTATTGTAATACTCTCTATTGTCCAGTATGCCTTACATGGCTACTCTTAGAGATGTAATCTAGTGTACTTCATGAGTCTCTATAAATAGAGCTCATTCTCTTGTATCCAAATAACACTTACGCATCTAATTCTGAATTGCAATCTCTGAAGTTATCTTTTCTATCTCTCTTACTCACTCTTCTTACTTTCATAATCGATTACAATCTCTCTTCGGAGCAAGTCTTTTGAGACTTAATCACTAAGTTTGATCTCACTTATTAACTTGGCTTGAATTCATTCCTCATTATGAATCAACTTAAGTGTATACTTGATATAACAATTGTTGTCATTTCCATTTCATTACTTTTCCACAACTAACTCTCTAACCATCTAACTCTAAATATTATTGTTGATCTTTTAGATCCTTCGAGGTTAACTATTCCGCAATATACTTGTTCTAACATTTGTTCAAGTGTGTCTCAAAGTTTTTCTCTCAACACCTTTTAGTAAAAGACTCATCCCTATGACGGTTAGACTCAAACAAGAATTGCGCAATTGGGTCAAATCCATCACTCTGAGATTATTCAACCTTTTTCACATGTGACTTAACATATTCACTTAATGGCTAATTCACATCACTTAAGAGTTCCACAAAGCACAAAGCAAGTAGCATTCGTGTAGTAGCACTCCAATCCATAGAATAACCAAAGAACATTCAAGCTCACATACTACAACTCTTGCTAGGAACTTCCACTCTCACTATCGGTTACCTTATGCATGAAAATTATACACAATACAGGATCAAATAGACTGTCAAATAAATGATTCTACCCTACGGCCACAACCAAATTAGGAATGGGAAATAAGGCCAAATCAATCATTCTAGGGCTATAAGATCATAACCGTATATAATTTTTAAAGCATACACTTAGCAATTACGGATATCAATACACATTCTGAATCTAGCATAAGATCCAATGCTCCTAGGCTACAAGGCATCACATATCAGGCCAATCTATCACAAGCTAATCAAAACTAGCATTCAATGCTACAAGCTCATACAATAGGCATAAAAGACATTTCTACTAGCATTCTATCATGCAAATAGTGAGTAGATCCTTATCCCTAACTAGCATTTGATTCACAGATTCATAAATCAAATCATATCAGATAACATGTATGGGTATTTTAGGAAAAACTTACTTAAGATCGAATGATTGCACGCACCACACCCTGTGACGTCCCTATTTTCACGGCCAGAAAAGACAGATTTTTTATGCTTTGTTTTAAAATCAGAGTAATCGTTTAAAGAAAACTGTTGCGGAATTTGTTCCCAAAACAAAATGTGATAAGAATTTATCAAAGCATTTCTTTAAAGAAATGTATTTTCATTAAATAAAAAAATCTCGGGATGTCATGTTCCAATACAGACCAAAAGCATAAATAGTATAAAATAGACCTTACAACAATTATTTATAACTACTGATCTATAATCCAAAATCTCTCATCAAGTCCACCAGCTTATACTCTTGTGCCATTACCTGTAATACAAAGAAAATTGAGTGGGTCAGGCTTGGGAGCCTGGTGAGCATATAAGGTTTTCAACCCACAATAATATAATTATTATATTCAATCATCAAACAATCAACCCAATTACCCATCCCCATTATCTTCTTTATTTCTTAAGGTTTTACCCTAAGAATCAACTATCATTTATTCATTTGTTCCTAAGGATTAACCTAACGAATTGGCACAAAGTCCATTGCTTCCCTAGGTTCCTATAACAAACACTAAATCCATAGCTGCCAAGGTTCATCTATACAGTACTAAATCCATAGCTACCAAGGTTCATCTATACAGTACTAAATCCATAGCTACCATCGTATTATTATAAGGCACTAAATCTATAGCTGCCAGGGTCAATACGTGTCTAGTTAGGGTTAGGGTATCATCGCATGAATACGTAGTTACAATATCGCCTGAACTCGTAATTCATAGTAAGGGCTTCGAGTATCATCGCATGAATACGTAGTGACAACATCGCCTGAACTCGTAATTCATGACCTACAGGTTATGAGCCTGCTAGTGTTTCCATATGACTATCTGGAATAGTCAATGGTCGCCATCTATACTCTGGTAGATGACTACATCGCCGGTCGAGGATATGGTACCTCCTCTCATCTCACATCACCTATTTCTCATCATGTACATATCATCACCTTTCTATCATCACCTGTAATACAAAGAAAATTGAGTGGGTCAGGCTTGGGAGCCTGATGAGCATATAAGGTTTTCAACCCACAATAATATAATTATTATATTCAATCATCAAACAATCAACCCAATTACCCATCCCCATTATCTTATTTATTTCTTAAGGTTTTACCCTAAGAATCAACTATCATTTATTCATTTGTTCCTAAGGATTAACCTAACGAATTGGCACAAAGTCCATTGCTTCCCTAGGTTCCTATAACAAACACTAAATCCATAGCTGCCAAGGTTCATCTATACAGTACTAAATCCATAGCTACCAAGGTTCATCTATACAGTACTAAATCCATAGCTACCATCGTATTATTATAAGGCACTAAATCTATAGCTGCCAGGGTCAATACGTGTCTAGTTAGAGTTAGGGTATCATCGCATGAATACGTAGTTACAATATCGCCTGAACTCGTAATTCATAGTAAGGGCTTCGAGTATCATCGCATGAATACGTAGTGACAACATCGCCTGAACTCGTAATTCATGACCTACAGGTTATGAGCCTGCTGGTGTTTCCATATGACTATCTGGAATAGTCAATGGTCGCCATCTATACTCTGGTAGATGACTACATCGCCGGTCGAGGATATGGTACCTCCTCTCATCTCACATCACCTATTTCTCATCATGTACATATCATCACCTTTCTATCATCACCTATCTCTCATCACCTAACTCATCTTTCATCACACACCAACTATTTCATCTATCCATGTTCTACCTAACATATTTGTCGATATAAATTACATATATAGTTTAAATCATTTAAAAACATGTATAAAACATTCATTCAACAACCATCTTAAGTAAACAAACAACGTATAAACACATAGCACGTATTTCATACCAAATACTTCATATCTATGCGGTAGAAGCAAGTAACTATACTCTCACTTGGTTAGACGATGGTCGGATAGCACTACGGCTCTTTGAGTAGCAATTCTCTGGTGAAACGGGATATCTTCACACACCGGGCTTCTCGTGAGTAGAGCTTCGACTCGACAATTCTGTTTCTCGGGATCTTCGGAGCGCCGGGTCTCGCTTCGGGTATCAGGATGATACGGGGGATTCGGGGGTACTTTAAGAGGGCTAGATAGGGTATCGGGAGTGAGAGAGTGAAGGAATTAGTATCTAAACCCGATTGCCTTCGACTTCTATTTATAGGGCTGAAAATTCAGTTTTCACGTCGTGGCCTTGGACGTCATCAAGTGCTTAGGTCGCAAATTAGGTCTGCAAACTCCAGAAGGGTCAAATCTGTGAATTCACGTCGTGAACACTGTTTTCATGTTGTGGTCTCTAACATAGCTTTGGGGTTCGTGCCCTGAACTTCAGAAATTCATAACTTTCGCATACGAGCTCCGTTTTCGATGTTATTTATATCCACGCGTAGGTGAGATTATGCTCTACAACTCTTGTTTAGACTTTGTCAGCTAATTTTGACTCTATTTATAATATATTATTTTTAGTAGGTTGGGACAAGAAAACTCCGTTAGAAATTCACGACTCCTTCATCTGACGTCTGTTTTCGTCTATCTTTTTACCGTTGGACTACTATCGATGAGATCTTCGATTTTCGTTTAGATCATTTTGGCTAGAAATCACTCGATCTCATATTCGAACTTCGGGTTACATACTGCTAAGCTGAAACTAAGAAAAATCATAATGTCCTCATACAAAGCAGATTTGGACGTTCTTTTTATGCACGCTCTCGGTTTAACGTATTCTACAACTTTCATTTAGATCGTTAAGGCCAAATATCGCTCTAATGTAAATTCACTATTTACGTCACATTGTGTCATGTCAATTCTATCACGAAACTTCGACGGGTCATAACTTCTTTGTTATAACTCGGATTTCGTCGTTCTTTATATGTACGAAATCGTTGTAACATATACTACAACTTAATTAAGATTACTCCTAAATAATCTACCACCAAAAAGTCATTTTTGACACTTATCGTCTCAAAATTGACTAGCCCGGATCTACGGGCGTTACACACTATTTCTTATCATAGAAAACTCTATTCTTAAAAATACTTTTCTTTTTGAAAACTTTACCAAAACTCAGCTTGAGTTCAGACACACCCGAGCGTATGTCCGAATCCGTCAAACCAAGGCTCTAATACCAACTTGTAACGTCCTAAAAAAATACCATAATATTTTTCATTTTTAAATTAATAAACCATTAAATAATATCATCTTCATAAAACCAAGGTAGTCAAAGTTTTTGTAACGCCCCGATTCTCAAGTATTACTTATATAAGATTCATTGAGTTAGGCTCTACTCGACGAGTTGGTTGACTTACTCGTCGAGTAGCAGCGAGGTGGGATCGCGTGTTAAGTGACCTACGCGACGAGTCCATGTTGGACTTGACGAGTAGGATCTGGCGAGGGAAACCCTAAATCTCGGGGTTGCACCTCTATTTAAAGGAGCCTTAGCCTCCTTTGGCCTCTTTATAGTCTTTGAGAGCCCCTTAAAACCCTAATTCGTGTGTGTGTGCCTTGGTGTGGTGTTTGAAGCTTGGAAAAGAGGTTCTTAGAGGAAGAAGCTAAGAGTGCAAAGGAAATTGAAGCAAGGAAGGAGTGGGAAGCAGAAATTACCTCAGCTAGCATCCTTTGGAGGTATCAAAGTGCCATTATTACTACCCTTTTTCCCTTTGTTGAGTTTTTAGGGCTTTTTATGGATTTTCAAGTTGGTATGATGAGCTATGGGCTAGATCTGAAGTTGTAACTTCAGATCTGGACCCTCCTTGGATTCTAGAAGCATAAAGTCATAGTTTTGGTTGTGATTAAGGTCCCTCTTGAGCATGAAGTTCCATTAAGAACTTAGAATAGACATTTAGAGCTTTTATAGTCATGCATGCACGTAAAGTTTGCAACTTTACGTGATAAGCATACCCTAAAAGCTTGGATCTATGAGTTGGATTCGTTGCATGGCTCAAAATATGTCTGTATGGAGGAAAAGGACTGAATGGACTCGGCGAGTCACAAAGTGACTTGGCGAGTCACATGAATATGGCCATAAACTCGACGAGTTGGATGAACAACTCGGCGAGTCCGATGAAGATCGCCATAAGACTCGACGAGTTGATGAACAACTCGACGAGTCGGATGAGTTTCCTCTGGGTTATGTACGAATGAATATCCGTCGAATTGCAAGGAGGGAACTCGACGGGTGACCTTAAGTTGATCGAGAATCAAAGGAACTTGATGAGTCACTTTGATGACTCGGCGGATTGGAATGTACTTCCGGGAACTCAGCGAGTAGCCAAGGGTACTCAGTGAGTTAAAGTCAACATGGACTGTTGACCTTGACTGAGGACTTTGACATTGAATTTGACCAGGGGTTTGACTAATGGGTTATGGAGTGCCTTATAAGGTTAAGGACTTATGAGTATGATGTACTATGATGATAGGTGGTGGAACCTGTGTCAAGTGATCCGAGAATTGGAGTTTACCTTTCGTGTCGACATCTGCGAGGTGAGTTATCCCCACTATATGGATAGGGTCTACGGTACCAAGGTCGGCCCTTTAGATGTTATTGTTATGGTATAATACATGTAGATATGATCTGTTAGATCATAATTGAGGTAGACAGTATGTTATGCTCTTATGATCCGTAGGGATTGGTATGTTAGTGACCTGCTAGGTTGGTACTCTAGTTACAGGAGAATTCTATGATTTATGATCAGTGTGACAGATATGTTTGATGTTGTATATGCATGTATATGATAGTACGCGCACATGGATATTTGTTGGTAGTTGGGTTGTGGCGGTCCTGCTTTGTGCTGAAGGCCAATATACCTTATAAGCGGTCCGGGGAGACTGTAGGCCCATGTGGTGGACCAGTCATGCTGAAGGCTCGGGATAGATTCAGACAGTCTGTAGGCCCAGTAGGGCGGTCCATTTAGTTGATGGCCCAATATGCATGATAATTGATTGATTATTACTGATATGGTATTGTCAGTGTGGTATTGGTATTTTGGGGGTAGCTCACTAAGCCCTCGGGCTTACAGTTTTCAGTTTATTGTTTCAGGTACTTCAGGAGATCATGGAAAGGCGAAGGCGTGACCGTACCGCTCCTCATCCTTATGTTATGATTTTTGGGACACTCTGATGGAAATTGATTTGAAAACATTTTGTAAGCAATACTATTTGGTTTTTTTATTTATGATTGAAAAGTTTAAATTTGGCGTAGAACTTTATCGATGTTACAAGTTGGTATCAGAGCCATGGTTAGAGTGAATTGGAGGAACACTCATGTGAATCCAGTCTCAAATCAAGGAGATTTTCGGAACATACGTTTTAAAATGGTTTTCAAAATAAGGAAGGAGGATGCAAAGGGTACGATCAGCCGGAGCCTGTAAGTGAACCGCAAAATACCATGCAGATATTTGATGTTCTGATATGTTAGAACGGCACGCTAGTGCTAGGCTAGGGATCTTCAGGAATCGCATGATAGACTTGTCTGATTATATGATGCCTATTAGCCTAGGGTTTCTTGTATATGGAATTGACATCATAACTGTAGATGTTTGGTGTAAGTATCACGGCTGTGTATAATCAAGATCTTATAGCCTGAGAATGTCTGATTCGACCTTAGTGTAGGATTAGATATTCGAAAGTCTATTGGGTCCAGTGTTATGTACAGCTAGCATGCACCGTCGTTGCAGGGGATGATGGAAGTTTCATTGATGTGTGAATTGTGATAAGTGGTGAGACTAGATGTGAGATATTTGGTATTCCCCCTTGAAGTGAGGGTAGGGCACATTTCTATGTTGATGATATTGTTAGGGCGTTGTGGTGATACTTGAGACAAATATGGGTAGGTGTGGAAGGTAGTATGGGCCCGTACTACTGAAAGCACAGGACCCATATGCGTAGCAAGGAAATCACAACCCCTAGGGTTTTTGGGGTTTTGGTCTCCCGACATTATGTTATTTATCTGAGGACTTATATATATATATATATATATATATATATATATATATATATATATATATATATATATATATATATATATATACATACATATATATATATATATATATATATATATATTCCAGTATGTTAATGACGAGACGTGTGGCTTTGGGATCCGGATCAGGATCAGGGTCGGGATACGGAGGGTTGGAGGTGCCGGTAGCACCTGAGCCCGTGGTTCAGATAGGGACCGAGGAGTTGGATGTCAGGATCAGGGAGATCATGCATGAAGAGATTGCTACTGCGTTCCGAGCGTAGCTGCTAGAGATTTTTGGCTCGATTAAGACCGCGATGGTTGAGTATTTTGATGAACGATATGCAGCTCTAGCAGAGACAGCTGCCGCTGCAGCCACTTCGGCTGTAACTGCAGCAGAGGTTTGAGGAGGAGCCGGCAGGGATTTCCAGTACCGGGACTTCGATAATACGAAGCCCCCGACATTTGATGGTACACAGGATGCGATTAGGGCTATGAGGTGGTTATCTGACGTGGAGGGTTGTTCTTCACGTGCTCATGTCCTGCTGACCAGAAGGTCAGGTGTGCCCTGAACCTGCTGAGGCTTGGGGCAAAGGACTGGTGGAGGCTGACGACTGGGTCGTATACTGATGATCAGTGGGCTGCTATTACTTGGAAGCAGTTCAGAGATATGTTCCGCACCCACTACGTTCCACGCGTCGAGCGGGATCGGCTGGCGTAGGAGTTTTTGACATTGAGACAGAATGGGGAGTCTGTGATGGAGATTACCTGTATGTTCACGGAGAGGGATATGTTTTGCTCGGATTTTGCTTCAGAGTAGTCTCAGATGAATCGTTATATGAGTATGCTCAAGACTGATATTCGACAGTTTGTGTCTACATAGTGATGTGATACCGTCTTGGACCTTCAGGAAGCCGCGCGGCGGCGTGAGTTGGAGATAGAGTTGCAGCTGAAGGAGCAGCGTCAGGCACCAGCACAGTCTCAGGCGGTGCGTAAGTGGTCTAAGACCACTGATACACGGTCCGGGGGTCATCAGAGCCGCACTTGTGGAAAGTGTGGCAAGGCTCATTCGGGGGTTTGTCGAGTAGGAGGTGGGTGCCACAAATGTGGCAAGGAGGGGCACTATGCCAAGGATTGCCGTCAGTCCGCCCCTCCAGGAGATATGAGGATCTGTTACCATTATCATCAGGTTGGTCATGTGAAGACCAACTATCCGCAGCTTGCCGCTAAGCCGGCGTAGGGATCCACGCAAGCTGCGGTGAGGATTGGATATGGGAGGCCAGTCAAGGTGGATCCTCCGAAGGCTCATGGTCACACCTTCCAGCTTACGGCCGAGGAGGCCAAGTCGGCACCAGATGTGGTTTCTGGTATGTTTCTATTCTCTGTCTCAGTTATTGTATTCGTGTTTTGCTTATTGATTGTACCTGTGATTAGGTATGTTTTTAGTGAATTCATTGCCCGCCTTGGTATTATTTGACTCGGGGGCGAGTCGATCGTTTGTATCTCAGACCTTCTCTAGAGGGTTCAGTGTGACGATAGATGATCTTGAGTGTCCGTTGCGAGTTTCGATCACCAACGAGCACGGGGTCTTTGCTTCTTCGATCTTCCGGGGATGCGAGTTGGAGATTTTCGGGATATCCTTCCTGATAGATTTGATTCCTATTCCCATGAGGGATGTATGCGTGATTATAGGGATGGATTGGCTTATCCGTTTTGGCGCCATGATCGACTGTAAGGGGTAGTGCGTGGTGGTTTGAACCCCAAGTGGGGGAGAACTTGTAGTTTATGGTGAGGGCACTAGGTTGGGATCAGGGTTTTGTTCGGCAGCCAGGGCTCGACAGTATATTCAGCACGGGTGTGCCGGTTATTCGGCGTATGTGGTAGATACGCGGGTTAGAGAGCAGCTCTTAGTTTCTGAGGTCCCGGTGGTAAGGGATTTTGCTGATGTGTTTCCGGAGAAGTTACCTGGAGCGCCTCCAGAGAGGCAGGTTGAGTTCAGGATTGACCTAGTGCCAGGTGCGGCCCCTATCGCCAAGGCGTCGTACTAATTTGCACCGCCTGAGATGCAGGAGCTATCATCTCAGTTGCAGGAGCTGCTGGGTAAGCAGTTTATTCGTCCGAGCAGTTCACCCTGGGGATCCTCTTCGTCAGGAAGAAGGACGGTTCATACAGGATGTGCATTGACTATAGGGAGTTGAACAAGTTAACGGTGAAGAATCATTATCTGCTTTCGAGGATAGACGATCTTTTCGATCAGCTGCAGGGTGCATCTTGGTTTTCCAAGATTGATTTGAGATCAAGATATCACCAGGTCAGGGTGAGGGAGGAAGACGTGGAGAAGACTGCGTTTCGGACTCGTTATGGTCATTACGAGTTCGTGGTGATGTCGTTTGGACTCACCAACGCGCCGACAGTGTTCATGGATCTGATGAATCGGGTATGCAGACCGATGCTTGATCGCTTGGTCATTGTGTTTATAGATGATATCTTGATGTACTCCAAGAATCAAGAGCAACATGAGGAGCATCTCAGGGAGCTGCTGGAAGTTATGAGGCGAGAACGGTTGTACTCCAAGTTCTCAAAATGCGAGTTTTGGTTACGGGAGGTCCAGTTCCTTGGACACCTCGTTAACCACGAAGGGATTCTGGTCGATTCGGCCAAGGTGGAGGCAGTTATGCAGTGGGAGACCCCGAAATCTCCCTATGACATTAGGAGTTTCTTGGGTTTAGCAGGGTATTATCGGAGATTCATTCGTGATTTCTCCAAGATTGTCGTACCCCTCACTCATCTAACGAGGAAGGGGTGGATTTTTGGTGGGGCCCTGAGCAGCAGAGGGCGTTTGATACCCTCCGCCAGTGTTTATGCGAGGGGCTGGTGTTGACACTCCCTGAGGGAGTGGAGGATTTTGTGGTATTTTGTGATGCATCCAACACGGGCTTGGGGGTAGTCCTCATCCAGAGAGGACAGGTGGTAGCCTACGCATCGCAGCAGCTGAATCCGCATGAGACGAGGTACCCCACACACGATCTTGAGTTGGGAGCAGTGGTTTTCGCTCTCAAGATTTGGAGGCACTCTCCGTACGGGGTCCGTTACACTATATACACGGATCACAAGAGTTTGAGACACATCATGGATCAGCCAAACCTGAACATGAGGCAGCGCAGGTGGATGGATGTGGTCAAGGACTATGATTGCAAGATCCTTTACCATCCTGGTAAAGCAAATGTGGTTGCGGATGCTCTGAGCTGCAAGTCAGCTGGGTCCTCGACCCCAGCCAAGTGTATGAGGATAGCGGTGGATTCCCCACTGGTGGGTTTGATCAGGGATGCTCAGATTGAGGGCATGATACCAGAGAACTGGAAGTTGGAGAGGATTAAGGGCGAAAGCACCCGGTTTGTTTAGGATAGCCGCAGATTGTTGACCCGTTACGGCTGGGTTTGGGTTTCGATGTCCCGAGGGGTCCGGCAAACAGTGATGGAGGAGACTCATAAGTCTCGTTTTTCGATTCACCCAGGAGCCACCAAGATGTACCGAGATTTGAGTTTGAGTTATTGGTGGCCTGTCATGAAGAGAGATGTTGCTTGGTTTGTTGAGAGGTGCTTGACCTGTAGGATGGTCAAGGCCGAGCATCAGAGGCCGCATGGTAAGTTGCAGCCTCTGGAGATTCCCATGTGGAAATGGGAATGGATCGCGATGGATTTCATCACAAAGTTGCCGAAGACGGAAAGGGGGTTCGATGCTATATGGTTCATCGTGGATCGATTGACCAAGAGTGCCTACTTCCTAGCCATACGGGAGAGTTCGTCGTCAGAGAAGTTGGATGACCTATACGCCAGAGAGGTTGTCTCTCGCCATGGGGTTTCGGTTTCTATCGTTTCCGGTCGAGATGTCAGGTTTACCTCCCGTTTTTTGCAGAAGTTCCATGAGGAACTGGGTACACGACTGCATTTTAGTACGGTGTTCCATCCGCAGACTGATGGGTAGAGTGAGCAGACCATTCAGACCCTCGAGGATATGTTGAGCTCGTGCGTTATTGATTTTGGTGGGAGTTGGGATTCCCACCTACCGCTTGCAGAGTTCGCCTACAACAACATCTATCATTCCAGTATTGGCGCCCCGCCTTCCGAGCTGTTGTATAGGCGGAAGTGTAGGACCCCAGTCTGTTGGGGCGAGGTTGGGCACAGAGTGATGGGTCGAACAAAGGTAGTTCTGCAAACTACCGAGATGATACAACAAATTTGGCAGCGACTATAGACCGCTCAGAGTCGGCAGAAAAGTTATGCCGACCGACGCCGATCTGAGCTGGAATTTCAAGTGGGTGACACGGTTCTCCTAAAGGTCTCACCCTGGAAGGGTGTGATCCGCTTCAGAAAGAGAGGAAAATTGGGTCCCCATTACATTGGGCCGTTCAGGATTATTGCCAGGGTTGGCAGGGTGGCTTATAGGCTAGAGCTTCCAGAGGAGCTTAGCCGGATCCACAACACATTTCATGTTTCGCAATTGCGAAAATGCATTATGGACCAGGAGGAAGTGGTATCGTTGGATGACATTCAGGTCGATGAGCGTCTGAACTATCTGGAGAGGCCTGTAGCTATTTTGGAAAGGAAGAAGAAGATTATGCGGAACAAGGAAATACCTTTAGTAAGGGTACAGTGGGAACATCGGAAGGGATCCGAGTGGACATGGGAGTCGGAGGCGGAGATACGCGAGCATTACCCGGCATTGTTTACTCTAGCGAACTTCGAGGACAAAGTCTAGTTCAAGTGGGGGAGAGTTGTAACGCCCCAATTCTCAGGTATTACTTGAATAAGATTTATTAAGTTAGGCTCTACTCGACGAGTTGGTTGACCTACTCGTCAAGTACCAGCGAGGTGGGATCGCGTGTTAAGTGACCTACTCGACGAGTCCATGTTGCACTCGCAAGTAGGAGCTGGTAGTGGAAACCCTAAATCTCGGGGTTGCACCTCTATTTAAAGGAACCTTAGCCTCATTTGGCCTCTTTACAGTCTTTGAGAGCCCCTTAAAACCCTAATTTGTGTGTGTGTGCCTTGGTGTGGTGTTTGAAGGTTGGAAAAGAGGTTCTTGGAGGAAGAAGTTAAGACTGCAAAGGAAATTGAAGCAATGAAGGAGTGGGAAGCAGGAATTACCTTAGCTAGCATCCTTTGGAGGTATCAAAGTGCCATTATTACTACCCTTTTTCCCTTTGTTGAATTTTTAGGGCTTTTTATGGATTTTCAAGTTGGTATGATGAGCTATGGGCTAGATCTGAAGTTGTAACTTTGGATCTGGACCCTCCTTGGATTCTAGAAGCATAAAGTCACAGTTTTGGTTCTGATTAAGGTCCCTCTTGATCATGAAGTTCCATTAAGAACTTAGAATAGACATTTAGAGCTTTTATAGTCATGCATGCACATAAAGTTTGCAACTTTACGTGATAAGCATACCCTAGAAGCATGGATCTATGAGTTGGAGCCGTTGCATGGCTCAAAATATGTCTGTATGGAGGAAAAGGATTGAATGGACTCGGCGAGTCACAAAGTGACTCGGCGAGTCACATGAATATGGTCATGAACTCGACGATTTGGATGAACAACTCGACGAGTTCGATGAAGATCGTCATAAGACTCGACGAGTTGATGAACAACTCGGCGAGTCGGATGAGTTTCCTCTAGGTTATGTGCAAATGAATATCCGTCGAGTTGAAAGGAGGGAACTCGACGGGTGACCTTAAGTTGATCGAGAATCAAAGGAACTTGACGAGTCACTTTGATGACTCGGCGGGTTGGAATGTACTTCCGAGAACTCGGCGACTAGCCAAGGGTACTCGGTGAGTTAAAGTCAACATGGACTGTTGACCTTGACTGAGGACTTTGACTTTGACCAAGGGTTTGACTAGTGGGTTATGGAGTGCCTTATAAGGTTAAGGACTTATGAGTATGATGTACTATGATGATAGGTGGTGGAACCTATGTCAAGTGATCCGAGAATTGGAGTTTACCTTTCGTGTCGACATCTGCGAGGTGAGTTATCCCCACTATATCGATAGGGTCTACGGCACCAAGGTCGACCCTTTAGTTGTTTATTATTATGGTATGCTACATGTGGATATGATTTGTTAGATTGGTATTGGGGTAGATAGTATGTTATGCTCTTATGATCCGTAGGGATTGGTATGTTAGTGACCTGCTAGGTCGGTACTCTAGTTACAGGAGAATTCTATGATTTATGATCAGTGTGACATATATGTTTGATGTTGTATATACATGTATATGATAGTACGCGCACATGGTTATTTATTGGTGGTTGGGTTGAGGCGGTCTTGCTTTGTGCTGAAGGCCAATATACCCTATGAGCGGTCCAGGGAGACTGTAGGCCCACGTGGCGGACCAGTCATGCCGAAGGCTCGGGATAGATTCAAACAGACTGTAGGCCCGGTAAGGCGGTCCAGTCAGGCCGATGGCCCAGTATGCATGATAATTGATTGATTATTACTGATATGGTATTGTCAGTGTGGTATTGGTATTTTGGGGGTAGCTCACTAAGCCCTCGGGCTTATAGTTTTCAGTTTATTGTTTCAGGTACTTCAGGAGATCATGGAAAGGCGAAGGTGTGACCGTACCGCTCCTCATCCTTATGTTATGATTTTTGGGACACTCTGATGGAAATTGATTTGAAAACATTTTGTAAACAATACTATTTGGTTTTTTATTTATGATTGAAATGTTTAAATTTGGCGTAAAATTTTATGGATGTTATAGTTTTATCAATACATCAACATTATCAGAGTAAATCACAGAATGCAGAATCGAGTGGTGTTTGTCCTGCAATCATCCTGAGCTCTTCCCATTGAAAACCGAAGTACGTTAAACATAAACTAAAAACCGTAAGCACAAAGCTTAGTGAGTTCCCCGAAATACCACATACCATACGTACATTTCCCATGGGTTACCCTCGTGGTCTTTTCCCTAAAATGTCATGGGCTACCCCCATCGTTGGACATCCAAGTTTCATGGGCTACCCCCATGATCTTTCCTTGAAATGTCATGGGCTGCCCCCATGGCATGACATCCAAGTGCCATGAGCTACCCCCATGGTCTTCCATACAAATGCCATAGGCTACCCGCGGGGTCTACCAAGCAAGTATCACAAGGACAACTAGCATTCCACAAAACAAGTAATGGGTCGACATTAGTGCCTTCAACCCACATATATGGTGAGAAGAGTCACCTTGCATTGTCGAATCTCACAGAAAGAAACTCTGACGATGGCCTGCTAAAATCCCCATGCTATCAATCACCAAAATAATCATCCATCAATAATCAGATCCCGAACCACATTAAATGTCCAAAGTAGGGTAAAAGACCTTTTTACCCTTTACCCAACTTGGCCCAAAGCCTATGCCGAAACCAACAATCTGCAGACCCAAATTCAAAAATGATCAACCGAAGCCCAAATATGGCCCAATTCTCCAAATTGGGTCCAAAACCCATCTGGGGCCTAAATCCAATGAAACCCAACATGCTAGACAATAAGCACAAATCAAAATCCCAAGGCCCAACATGGTCTAAAAATCTATGGTCCAAACTCCATAATGGGTTCTCACGTCATGACCAGACCATGGTCACGTCGTGAGGACCAACTCGACTCAGCGAGTCAACTCAACTTATCCAGAAAGATTCCAGTCCCCGTCACGTCGTGCCCGACCTTGAGTCATGTTGTGACCTAATCCATAAAAATAGATGGGATGGCCAACTTCCTCACGATGCGAAGGTCCTAAACCTTACGTCATGAGATCTGAACAGACCAGCTTAAAACATTAAGTGCTTAATCCTTTCAGCCATATCTTGGGATTTTCCAGGGGGTCTTTCTTTATCCAAAAGATGATAAAAATAGAAGCTTTTCATTCATGCATGACTCAAACTCTTAATAGGCCAAAAGTGGGGAAAATGAGATCTAGACTCAAACTTGGAGTCCTAAACTTCACCAAAACTTAGATCCAAACACTATAATGAAGAGAATAAGTCAATGATCCATAAAGTTGCCAACTTTATGGACCCTATGCAAGCAGCTCTACCCAAACATGCAAAAAGGAACTTATAACTTTGACCTAACAATTTGAACTCATAAATATTGGATCTTGGATACTTACAAAGGTCCAAAATATGCACAAGATGAAGACGATAAAACCTCCTTGCTTAGCCAACGCTCTATAACTTCTTCCTCTTCTTCTTCTAGCCATCGAAACACTAAAATGGATTGAAAATCACCAAGATGGATTAGGTTTAGGGTTTTCTGAGTTAGGGAAGGTGGAGGCTGAGAAATGAAACCTAAAACCGAGATAAGGGGGCTTAAATATGTGGGAAACCCTAAAACTTTGTGGGCTTGGGATGCAACACTCCTCACATCATGAGATCTTATTGCTCATGTCGTGAGCTCAATCCCGGATGAAATCTTCATGCGGCCCTCCTCACGTCGTGAGCCTCCATGCCTTACGTCGCCAGGACCCCTTTTTCACCAAATGATAACCTTTTGACCCTCTGAAACCCTAATTCGATTCATCTAAAGAAACAGATGTTACAATTCTGGACTTTGATAATTAATGTTTTTGGAAACTAAAATGGTATTAATTATTAAAGATTAAATATTGAAAATACTAAATGAATTTTGTTAAAATTTTGTGGATATATAATCCACTCTCATTACCATGAATTGACATTTTTCTTTAAAGAAACAATAACATTTAATATATAATTTCAATGAATGGGTTCATGTCTTGAGAGACAATCTCATGAGATATGTGAAATTGTATACACTTAAAGGTCAAAGTCCTAAACAACTTGCTTTGAGCAATAAACCGAAACATGATACCTAGTAAAGGCATCATTGTGATGATCAAGTTGCGTCTAACATCAAACTAGGAATAGTTATTCCTGACTTCCAAGAAATCTTGGATAATTTAGATACATGTATATCTAATGATATAATAGGTTAAGCAATATTTCGATAAATATAGTGATATTTGTTTCAAACTTGTTTAAACAATGGAATGATGCAAGGCTAAAAGGAGTCACCTTATGTGATCTAAGAATCCTATGTTTTATGGGTTGAACATCTTTAAGCCCAAGAAATCCAAGAAGGCCCACATAGATGGATCATGTCTCTTTTATGGAGAAACTGGATACTAAAAGAGAAACTGCTACTCATATTTGAAAAGGAAAGTTTGGAAGAGACTAGGACTTCAGGTATCTACTAGATAGAACCTATAATTTTCATATAACACTTAAGTACTTGGTACTTAAATGTTAAGCTAATATTTGTAACTTGTTTATAGATATTTACAGAAGAGTAACCAGCTAAGCACAAGCAAGTTGGAACTACACTCTCGGAGTTTAGTTCATTATTTATGCTTATAACATAAATTAATTGTAATATAAAACAATGTTTGTTTTGGAACAATGTATGTTTTAAATTTAGCATGTCTAAATATTTATGTCTCAGTTATTTTATTTAAATGTTTGATTATTTACTTGATCATTTTTTCATAACGCTAATACTCATATTCTGAAATGATTGACTTCTATTTATGAGACTAGATCTCTTAATAGAGTTATAAAGTAAATATAAACATTTTATAAATAAAATTAAGTTCTGTATGCAAGCACTTTTGAATTAAACTTATTTTAAATCAAACTTATCCATGACATTGTTATCTTTATTGTATAAATGAAATCCACATATTACAACTTCAAGAAAAGGATATTTGAAGGAAAATAATGTAGTTTATTTGACATATGTGAATCTTATTTATATATAAAAGATTCCTAACAATATTTTCACTAATTTTTAGAGAAAATAAATATTAAGGAACCATACACTATGGTGTATGATATCCTTTCTAATGCATGTCTAAGATTAAGCACAAGATACAAATAAATCCAACAACACCATCTAAAGCTTTAAATGATAATAAATGATGAATTAGACCTTACCAGATAATGTTTACTTTCTAATCGATAGAAATTATCTTCATTTATGCTCTTGGGATTATACCTTAATCACTTTTAATTGTATCTTAAATACAAACACAAACAAATTACATATATGTATAATATTATAAAAGGGCATTAGGATTATTAATACAAACCCACAAAGAATAAGTTCTATTATTATTCTGAATGTTGAGTCAACAGAAAGCAAGCTTCTAGTGACAAATCAAGTGGGAGGCACATGGAACTTGAAGCAGCTTAAGAACTATAGCCTAATGTAGCAATTGTTGGCAGTAGTTTCAACAAGGAATTGTTGAAATTGAATAATATCTATTCACAAACACAAATTCTTCACATTAATGGTAGAAATCATCTTTGACTTGAGAAACATGGAATCTATCATCGATGAGTTCTTCTTGAAGGTTTCTAGCAAATCCATCAACTACCATGATACCATATCACATCTTGAATTTGTTGAATGACTTAGAGTCATGAACATTTAGATGTAAGTCATTTATAATAATAAAGTATGGGCTTGATTAGTCTTCCTCTCTATTTGATGAATGACTTAGACTCATGAACATTGAGAATTTATTATTTATGGAAATGATATGAATTGGAAAAATAATAACTTATGAAATATATCATAAAGCATGATTATTTATAAGTTAGATATATTTATATCTAAATAAACTAGTAAGAGTTTATTTACATATAAAAGGTGATTTTATATATAAAGGAGATATTCATACATATATATGTCCAATTATATTTTATATAAATATTAGAAACACTCTATATAAATGATAGGATTTTATATAAAGTTGGTATATTTATATAAACACTTAACTAGCCATGAATAAAGTAAAAATGACCTTTTTTTGTCTCCTAAAGCACCATGGCCGAAAATGCATAAGTGCATGGCTAAGTGATATCTTTTTCTTATCTTATTCAAGCATGCTTGTCCTTTGAGACCATGCTTGACTAGCTAGAAGGTATGGTCCCCTCTTACTTTTGTCTAATCATATATGTATCCGTATGAATAGTTTTTGAAGTTAGTTATTTCTCTCATTTTGTTCTCCTCTTAGCTTCTTGTTTTGGAGGCCAAAACCATAAGCTACATGAGCTTACAAGGGCTGCCAAATTTCGAGATTTAGGCTTCCATTTCTACTCCATTCTCTTGAAAATTGGTGGTAGATTTGTGTCCCTTTTTTATTTCACCTTTGAACATATATTTGGTATATATTTCAAAGGCTTATGAACAATAAACACAAGTATATACTAGCATATGTTTTGATGGTTTTACTCTTGCTTGGTGGATACTTCCAAAGAGCTCTTAATTTAGAGCTTAATGTCGTCTTCATCAACTTCCAACCTTCCATGAGGATCAAAGTCTTCAAATGTTGTTATGATTTCTCTTTTATGGTTGTTTTAATCTTTCTAACTCTTGCGAAATGATCATTGGTGGCAATAAAACTAATTTTATTTTTGTTCAAATCCTAAGTCTTCCATTGTATTGTTTATGTTTTTGAAACAAATTTTGAATAAAATTCCAACATCATACATTCCATAGTATTTACCACAACACTTGGATTTGACAACCTAAGTTTTTTTCATACAAGGTTTGTCGCATTCATGATAGAGATGCTATTAACTTGGGTAGACATGTTTGATGTGATATCAATAAAAAACTAAATCCATAGAGAAAATATAAAACAAATATACTCACGTACATGTTTAATGTGATATCAATAAAAAAACTAAATCCATAAAGAAAATATAAAACAAACGACCAATGTCTAGTATTTCGAAGTGATATTTAATAAGATGATATCGATGCATCACAAGCTACCTAGTACAGTATTAATCCTTGATCTTTGGACTAAGAAATTAACTATAATTGGTACACTCAACGCAATGATTAAATACTTCATATCAGTTTGTTTCATATCGTTCAAATTATTTGTATGTTTATATATTAACTTAGTGTAAAGTTATAAATTTATAGTTAATGTCAATGATTAATTATTTTCAATAACATATATTTATCAAAAGTTTAATCTCATAATTTTCTTTTATGCAACACACAAATATTGCATAGTTTAACAAAAAAAAAAGTGGAAACCCACCATTATCTCTCATGTATTCCTCTTAGCCTCCATCCCTATATATTGAATACGACTCTAACATATATCCCTTTCTAATTATCACCTACCAACTATCACCGCTTTGATGAACCAAAAAGAATCCTTATTGATTGGTCTAAATGTTTATTAGGTTTTTACATTTATCTACCTCTTATACACACTTGATTTTTTTTGTTTGCTTCTAATAAATATTCTAAACCGATCATTTGACGACAACTGAAGTCTGGATTTGTATAGGTGAAGCATGCTGAATCTTGAGAGATGTTCTTTATGAAGTTAAGAAGCTAATTGTATTGAATTTAATGCATTTGTTTTAGGTCTTTATGAGTTGTAAATTGGTTCATGATGTGTTTATTTATACACTAGTTTTAAAATATATAAAGTCATATCTAATCTCAACTAGTCTTAAACACAAATAAGCAATATATCTAGTCGTGAAGTAATATAGTAATGGTAAGAAAGGGTGTCGAACACAAGGAACATGTTGGTTTAGATCAAATAATTGAAATTTTAATTAAACTAATAATAGTAAAGTAAAAGGTTGTTATTGTGTAAACTAAATTAAACTAATTTTAACGATCAATTAATCAACAAAACTAAAGAACTAAATGGAAACAATAAATAAGAGCTAATTCTACTAGAATACGAATCCCCCACGTTTTTATGTTTGATTTATTAGAAGTGCAATGGATTAATGAATTGATTACCGAATTGTAATATGACTAGTTATCGTGATCAGATTTCCTAGTACTAATAATTAATGAACAGTGATCAGATTTCCTAGTACTAACAATTAATGACAACTAATACGATGATCATGCAACTAGTGAATACATAATTAATAAAATATATTCGAACTATGAACGATATGATCTAGTGATTTTTTGTCAATGATCATGAAAATTAATCTAAGCATAACATGGATATCTAATGTTCTCTAACACAATCAAAATCACTAATTAATATTATCTAATCCTAGGTTTGTGATCAAAGTCCTAGTTATACAAACCTAATGATCATAGATTCATATGATCCAAGTGCATCAAGATGGAATGGTCATCTAATCCTAATAATACTCAACAATAAACAATAAAAATCATAACTTTAACACGAAAGGTATAGAAATCAATCAAACACAAGTAAAAACCTAATTCAATTAATCCTACTAACGAAATCAACCCATATCAACTAGGGTTCATCAATATCTAGTGAAAATAAAGGTTCTTACATCATATCCAGTAAACTAAAGTAGAAAAACATCACCAAAAGAATGCAAGACATGATCATCAAGCAAAATCAAAGTGAAATCTAGATACAATAGCGCTTGAATCTTCAAATCCTTGTTCCAATTGAATCTCTAGCTTCAAAATCGACTCTTGGAGGATTTTTCCTCATGAATAATCGCAGTCCTAAGACCTCCACCTCTTGAAAATGACCTAATGTATGGAATATATATACTTGCCAAATTTTGGCCACCACAACGTGGTTAAGAGGAACCATGTCATGGTTTTCATGGATATCTCGTATTCTCCAAGTCATCTCAATGATCGTGAAGTTTCCATTTACCACGTCGTGGTGGTTGGATTTCACATTTTAACACAAACATGAAAGTCATCCGAAATTTTTTTTTTGGTTTTTAGATCATTTTGAACCATTTCAATCAGAGTTACTACTCATGAAATATGACCAAAATACTGATGAGGGGTCAAGCTACCAACAACATCCTTTTTCTGTCATTTTCAGCTCCATTCTCCTCCTTTTGCATCCTAACTCCCATTTTAACTGTAATTGAACATTTTCAAGCATATTAAGTATCATATATCTAAAAATATAACATTTTAATCAAATATATTAAGATAATGACCTAAAATATATAGTTAAATAAGGTCATATCAGTTTTGATTGGACTTTGCATTTGTAGCTTTCTGTTGTGTTGTCTCAACTCTAATTTAGATAAGCCTATTGAACAAGGTATTGTTTTATTGTGAGTTCATTTTTTTAGCATGTTCTATGGTATGGTTCGTACAAGACCAATTTGGCACGAGCGGTTGTTGTCACGATAGGTTTTTATATATTTTTTATACCGTGTCATGTATTTTTGAGGTGCTTGAAAGGAACTCATGCTTTCTAGGTTCTTATCTGTATGTGTTTTTAAATATGCTTGATTTGGTGTGTCATCATGAATCTGCTTATGCCATTTTATAGTTTGTTAGCAAACCTCCGATTTTTTATTCAACTTGTAGGACAACCACTAGGTGGGACTCAAGGTTGCACTCTGTGATTGCTTGTTCATCAACTGGGGAGAGATTGTTTGGCGGATTTTGAGTAATAAGGTTTTTTTTCTTGATGTATACTTCTTAGTGTTGTTTGTGTTTTTGGATTTGATTTGAATGGTAGTGGATTTCACTTGACATATGTAGTTTTGGATATGAATGTAACTGTTCAAAAGTCACTAGTTATATATTAGTCACCATTCAACACGTTTGATTCAATTTTCGGGAAACGTGGCATGTTTGATAGAACCTCTTAGAAACATTTGAATGAATTAAAATCCTATTAACAATCAAGGAACCATACAACCTCTATAAACCTTAAATGTTTCATCATAAATGGTTCAGTTTTATCAAATAGCCATTTTGTTTTTTATTGTGTTTACACATCCTAGTTTGTTGTCTATTTCATTGTTTACACTTGTTTTATGAGACCAAATATTTGATACCATTTTGATATATGTTTAGGTTGCTAAGGTAATCTCCTGAATCCGATATATAATCCTTAAAACAAACCTTTGGTCTGATTTGTAAGTTTGAGGTAGGGACGTTAACGGGGGTGAACGGGATGGGGATTGCACCCCCACCCCCACCCCCCGAAATTTATCATTCCCTTGTCCTTGATTGATTTTGGGATTTTTCATTTATTGAGCTAAAATAAGTTATTTTTTGGGCTTAAAGAAATTATTTTTTGGTTAAATATAGTTATTAATAACATAGTTATTATTATTACTAACAACGGCTCCAAAATAATCGTTGTTAGTCTTTCAACTTTTTGATCTTGAAGAGGTGAAATCATAGTCGCGTAAACTCACTATTTATAGCTTTTTTTTGATTTCTTTTGTTGGACTCATCTTCTTCCCCACGATCTCCCCACAATCCACGACCTATGCTCCCATCTTCAAGCACACAATATCTAAACCGCACCACCCACGAACTTAAATTACAGCCTATATAGTATTTGATTTCACTATAATGGTTCAATGTTTCAATTAATTACTTCTATTGAAATCACAACCAGATTTATTTTGGTGTTGGTTGATTATCCATTGCGATTTCTAGACAAGGGGAACACGACAGAGAGAGGGATATCAGAGCTTTGGGAGAGCAGAAGATTGCGAAGGGAAAAAGGATACAACATGTGCGGTATTGTGGTGTTGCAACGATGCTGAGGTGGTGATTGTCTTCTTGTATTGTCCTCTCACTGTTCTTTCTTCTCCACTAAGATTTTCAAATTAAGAATGTGTTTCAAATTGAGAATTTTGTTGAAATTTAAGGATTTTCATATCGCATACTGGATTTAGTTCGCTCTTATCTGCCATTCACATCATCTTACGTAGGTATCATCTGAAATTTGTCACTTTTGTTATTAATTGTGATTTTTTGGGTATCTACATGTATCTTATATTCTTTCTTAGTTTGTATATGCCAGGTCTATGAATCAATTAAAACGTTATTATGTACAATTCTTTTACTTTCCATGGTTTAAACATTATAGTTTTGTATCGGTTTCTGTTAAATTTTAGTGATACTGTGTGCCTTTTAATTATGATTTTTCGCAATGATGCATAATTTCCAAGCTTTTAGTGAAAAGGATAAAGCCAAAGCTGAATCAGATGATGACAGTGTTATGAGACCTTAAAAAGCAACTCTTGCCTACCAAGTGTTTGCTAAAATGCTTAAATGAAAAGACTTGCTTATATATGTTCATTCCTTGCTTCCATTTCAAATCCTTATGGATGATTCTGAAAATAGGTATGTTCTCATCATAAGTTGTTTTAAACAGGTAAGAATTTATTTAACATTTCCATATCTCTTTGATATATTATTATCTTTAACCTATCTATCAAAATTTATGGAATGGTTTCCCCCCAAATGGTCATATTTGTGTTCATCTGTACAAGAAGACAAAACATCCCCGTGTTTCAAAATTTGCAATTTTAGTTATTCAAAGGTTTAATATACTCAAAATTGTAATGGAATCATAGTTTTGAAATTAAAATGATATGTAAATGGGTTTGGTTTATTTGTAATTGATTTTTTTTTCTTTCAAGGTATAGTAAATGACGCTACAAAAGTCAATCACTCATGTTAGCTTCTTAGGCACAATACCTAGTTTTACATTTTAAAAACAAAAATGTTATCACATCTGAAAAACGTTAGACTAGCAACTTAAAAACATGATTTTTTGTTGAATTTTGGAAGCTCAAAAATCATTGCTAATATATATATATATATATATATATATATATATATATATATATATATATATATATATATATATATATATATATATATATATATATAACGTTTCTGAGATGTGATGACATTTTTTATTTTTAACATGTAAAACTAGGTATTGTACTCAAGAAGCTAACATGAGTGATTCACTTTTGTAGCATCATTTATTGTACCATGAAAGAAAAAAATCAATTACAAATAAACCAAACCCATTTACATATCATTTTTATTGCTGATTATGTAGATCTTATTTTCAAAACTATCATTCCATTACAATTTTGAATATATTAAACCTTTGAATAGCTGAAATTGCAAATTTTGAAATGCGGTGATGTTTTGCCTTCTTATACAGATGAACATAAATACGACCATTTGGGGGGAAACCATTAAATTTTGATAGATTGATTAAAAATATTAGTATTTCAGAGAGATACTGAAATTTCAAATGAATTCTTACATGTTTAAAACGACTTATCAAGAGAACGTGCATCTTTTCAAACTCATCCATAAAGAGTTGAAAAGGAAGCCCGTTCCCGCCCCTAAAATTAATATCGGAGTTAAACTTGCCCATTTCTAGTGGCAAATGTAGAATAAAAAATCATGTGGTTCCTAAATTAAGTGAGTCCAATAAAAAATTCAATAACACTTCTGGGGTCGGGTCGGGTCGGCTCATGTACCTTAAAAGAACTGAACAAGTTCAATCGGCTCATGTACCTTGTGCCACCGATTAAAAATTTTAAAAACCGATTGAAATATAACTGAAAAATAAGTATGGTTTAAGGAAAAATTAATTGATTATTAGTTCATTGATAAAGCGGAAAACGAAGAGTGAGAGTCTTTGGCATGTAGACTTTCATTTTATTAGAACAACTTATTTATTTATTAATATTTTGAGAGTGCCAATTAAGGGTGTTCGGCAAAATTAGCTGGTAGCGGGTGACTTGTAGCGGGTAGCTTGTAGCTTATAGCGTTTTGTTAAACGCTACATGAAGTAGCCTTTGGATTTGGAGCGTTTTGTTTAAACTAAACGCTAGAAGCTTGTAGTGCCGAACAAGACTTTCTATTCAAAACGGAGCGTTTTGTCAAACGCTACAAGCTAGAAGCTCTCAAACGCTCCCAGGCCACTACTTCGATTCCGACACGTAGTGTAAAAAAATTATGTTTTTTCTATTAGGTGCACCGGCTTAAAATACGACTGCCATTACTAATTTAGATTTTTTTAGAAAAAGATTTTTAGTACCATCTTTATTAAAACATTCTGCGTTCGCCACTGGATTTGAAACTGAAATATGATTATATGAACTGGGTTTGAAACTGAAATATGATTATATGAACTCAATTTGGTTTAGTAAGTTATAAAGCAATTTTATTTTTGGTTGAATAATTTTTTAAACAGAACCAATCAAGATGAATGAATTCATAAATTATAAACGTGCCGACAAATCTTTTTTTTCCTTATCTTTCTTTTTTCTTTCTGATGATAAAGTATTTTTGTAATAATTATTAGCATCACAATAAATTCAGACTATAAGTCTATAACAACTGATATGGATTGGAAGGAATGACGATGCAATACATGTTGGGCACGTGACGGCAGGAGGCATGCGCGTATCAAATAAGCCGACTGTTTTGCGGGCGCCGGGATTTTATTCGGAGAGTAAGTTACAAGTTTAGTCCTTTAACTATTACTCAATCTATACATTTATCATAAGAGTTTTACTTTGTGTATTGTAGCCTACAATAATTTTTAATTTTATGTTTTGGTCCCTATTTAGCTTTTTGTCAATTAAGTTTTATCATCTGTTGTACACGTCACTTTCTTTTAAGGGAATTTTTGTAATCTGCTTCATTCTTCTCCAATGTCTAATGCTTTCATTTTTAACTCATTATTATTTTACCATTCATGTGACGATTGTCTTTTACAATCTTTTAATTCTTATTCCACTAACATGCCATCAATGATTTTTGTTGTGCCCCATTTACATTTTCCATTGGTGACAAGATTCATGCATTTATTTTTGTTGGTGATGTTTCCATTTACATTGCCCCTCAGTGACAAGATTCAAACATTTGTTTATGTTGTTGATGTTTATTTTTATTAATGAATGTAAACTTTTTTGATTATTTAGATTTTTGTAGAGTTACAAATTGAAGTCAAGTTTGGCTCAAATTGTGTCATGGACGATGATAAGTTTTTGAATCTAGGGTTTCATAAATCCCTATATGTATATGATTTTCAGTTTTTATGTTATTTTGTTTTCATTCTAATGTAAATGATAAATTTTAGCGTAAAGACGTTTAAAAACAATCTGAAACCTTAAACCTAGAGGTGCACAAAATCTTGGCCGTTCGGGTTGGACACAAAAATCTAACCTGCAAGCAATCCTTAACTATCAACATATTAAGGGTCATATTAGTAGATTAAAGACAACACACTTAGTAATGACTTAATGTGTAAGAGTAGTTTCATATTAATGAAATAAACATGTTTTTAAGTTTTAACTAGTGTTAATTCGCAAATAGATGAAATAGAAAGAATTTAGATACAATGATATAGTGCACAAATACATAAAAGTATATTGCTATTTATAAATCAGGTCTTGCCTGGCTCAGACCATTTATGCACTCTATGGAAAAAATGAATCGCATCAATTTTTAGGTTAATTAAACTTGAAATGTTGGTTTTCTTACAATTCATGATTATCTTCACAAATGATTAAAAAAGAACCATAAATTTCAAAATAATTGTTCTACTTCTGATCGACTAACAGTATTAATATCATGATGGAATTTTAGTCCGCATTCAAATGAATGCATTAGGTCACTATAACAAATAAAAAAATTTGACATTGATGGCCAATCGTTAAAAAGATCTAGAAATACAAGTTTCAGCCTATATCACCTATTAAAAGATAGATCACACTCAAAAAATTAACCACAAAAAAAAAAGACATTATTGACTCATTGTAGTAAGGTTATTATCTGGTTATTTAGTTTTGTTAATTTATTCTAAAATATTATTTGAACTTTTAACGATATTTGAATTTTTTTTTTCAATGTTTTTATGATAAAACTTTCACAAGTGATATACAAAATTATGTTACGAATTTGACCTTTTAGAAATGCATTAATTGGAAGAAGATTAGTTGGGTTTATAAATAAGATATTTTCAAACTAATATACTGAATTAATTTCTTTTAGTTTGATTAACGGATAAGTCAAGAAAAAATCACGTATCATCTTGTGATTTTAGAAAAAAAAATTATTATATATTTTTTGTGATCATTAGAATTATTTTGATTAAATTAGTGTTTTGTAACCTGATAATTTTTGAAAAGCAGTTGATTAATCTATAAATGTAAATGACTATATATATATATATATATATATATATATATATATGTATATATATATATATATATATATATATATATATATATATATATATATATATATATATATATATATAGGGTTAGGTTCATTTGAGACCACTTATATTTTGTGAGACCGTGAGACGCATTTGTTTATTTTTTTTATTTTTTTTTATTTTTTTTTAGTTAATTCATGTTCCGAAAATAATATTTAAAAAAAGAATTTTTTGATTTTTCCATTTATTTTGCATTTTAAAATTATTTTTAGAATATTTACAGTGTAATATTCTATTTAGAATATTTCACGTATTTTTCAAAAAAAATAGAATTTTTTTTTTATTTTTTTTAATTTTTTTTTATTTTTTTTAGTTAATTCAAGTTCCGAAAATAATATTTAAAAAAAGAATTTTTAGATTTTTCCATTTATTTTGCATTTTAAAATTATTTTTTAGAATATGTCAGTGAAATATTCTATTTAGAATATTTCACGTATTTTTCAAAAAAAAAACGGATTTTTTTTTAATTTTTTTTTATTTTTTTTATATTTTTTTAATATTTTTTTAGTTAATTCAAGTTCCGAAAATAACATTTAAAAAAAGAATTTTTGGATTTTTCCATTTATTTTGCATTTTAAAATTATTTTTAGATTTGGTCTCACGGTCTCACAAAATTAGAATGGTCTCAAATGAACCTGAACCTATATATATATATATATATATATATATATATATATATATATATATATATATATATATATATATATATATATATATATATATATAGGTAAAAGCTCAAATGAAAACAAAAAATATTAAGAACTCTAAGAACTTCTAATTTTAGCATATAATATGTGATTTCTTAATTAGATGTTTATAACTCTTATAAAAGTCATTTTCATCACAAACATATTATTTCATTTGAAACGTGAAAATACCAAATCAAAACATCAGATCTAGAAAACTTTTTTCTCCTTCTCTTTCACCAAACATCTCTTCCTCTCCCTCCTACCTCCGGTGAATTTCCATCGTCACCCGCTACCTCCGATGCCACCACCAACCACCGCCACTACCTACTTTCGGCGAAACCAACATCTATCACCGCAACCCAACCACTCTTATGACGTTGCTCCGGTGACACATCTACATTCGCCTTTTCTTTCTCGATCTCCATGAAACACCACCATATTTGTTCAGATCTGGTCCACCACCACCTCCATCTATCGTTGATACGTGTCTTTGACCTCCAAAAGCTTTCGTTTTCATCAGATTTGTGGTGATCCATTCTAGATCTATGATCTCCAGCGGTAGATCTATGATCTTTGACGACAGGTCTGTGATTTTCGCTTAGAAATCTATGATTTACACCTCCAGATCTACCCTATGGTGATATTGAGTGACCGGATCTTGCTCTGGTGACACATCTCTCTTGCCTCCATCTTTTTTCTCTTAATCTCCGTGAAACACCACTAGATTTGTTCAGATATGGTCCACTACCTTGCCTAACAACCGTGTTGCATGTTGTCGACCTTTAAAAGCTTTCGCTTTCATCAGATCTGAGGTGGTTCGATCTAGATCTACCATCGCCGACGATAGATTTATGATCTCCGACGACAAATCTATGATTTTTACCTCCATATCTATGAGCTCTGACAAGATTGACAGACCAGATATGAGATCACCGTCAACCGTGACTATCGTTGCTTCTTTGCCACACCGGTGCAACATACCTTCATCTCTTTCTCTCTAATCCTCGCCAGAACACCATCAAATCTATATCAGGTATGTCGATTTTTGTCGATTTTTTATTTGATTGTTTTTTTTTTGTTAAGCTGTGAATGTTATGTTTTCTCAATATAATATGAATCTAAGTATTTTAAGCTATAAATTGTGTTGTTTTAATGTTTCACTAATTGTTTAGTTATGTTAATATTACATTTAAATGGGATATTTGTGTTATAAACTGTGAGTTAACTACATTAAGTTATGAATTTTCTGTTTAAACTGTGATTTGACTATATTAAACTATGAATTTTCTATTTAAACTGTAAATTAGCTATATTATGCTATGATTTTTATGTATTAAACTATCAATTTTTTGTATTAAGCCGTGAATTTTGTGTATTAAATTATGAATTGACTGTAATTAAGAGTTTTAAGTTGGTAATATAGTTGTGAATGCATAATTTTTGTGTATTAAACTGTGAATTTTATGTATTAAAATATGAATGATTTATATATAAATGTTTGTATCAATTTTCTTGTGAATATATTTACTTTTTGTGCTATATAAATATATAAGAATGTATTTGTTTTTAAAATTATTTTGCATTTAACTCAGAATAAGTGAATTATTTGGTTTGTTAAAGTGTGAATATAGTAGTTAAACTTTCAATTAAAGATTTTATATACAGACTAGATTTAGAATTGTCACACCCCCAAACCGGAACGGTGGAAACGTCCGGGGGTAGATGACGTCATGTACAGTATCATAAAAATTGAATAGTAGTAATCAAAGCAACACAACCATCATATTGAAAATATATAATTTACATTGTGTTTGAATCTTTGTTTACTGACACCAAAACTATATCCAAAAACTAAGAGGTGATGTTACTATGCTCCGTCTTCTCGAAACCTGTGTGGGTACCTATCTACTAATTTCCTGAGAATACAAGTGGTTTGAAAAAGTGTCAACATTTAAATTGGTGAGTTCATAAGAGTTTTGTTTGAGAAAATAAGTCTTTTTTCCTTGTAAAATGATTGAGTACTTCAAGAAAATCTAATATTTTCTTTGTAAATGAATTGTAGTCTTAAAACCTTAAAACCAAAATATAGGAGTTTCATATGCTTAGGATTTGTAATGCATAGTTTTAAATTCATATAAGAGATGTGACACATACCGGTTCCTCCTATGATCACTTAGTGTATACAAGTTATATATAATCACGATCAAACGGACAGTCGAATAAGTGGTTCTGCCCTAAGCCCACAACCAAACAAGGAACAAGATTTAAGGCAGAATCACACATTCTAATGCCTATAGGATCTTAATTATATATAACCCTAACGTATACGCTAAGTAATCATAGAGTTAACAATAAAGGTTCTTTCAATAATGTAAGTTGCATTGTACTAGAAAAAGAGTGTATTGTAGTTATATTTGCATGTACCCCTTTTAAATGTATGTTTCTAGAAATGTAGCCTGCGTTATACTGGAAAATCGTGTCATGTAGTTTTATTATTAAGTAAAACTATTTGAAGGTATGTTTGCCCCGTACACCAAATGTAAAGTTAATGCTCAAATGAGACTGTTAGAAAATATATTACTTCGTAAGTATGTCATTGTTTTCTCCATATGAGTTCTCATAACCATACTACGACCTAAGATGGCCTGAAAAGATGTTCTTCAGGAACCGAAATGTTAACGACATTTGTCACCCCAGACCTGCCGGTCTAACTGTAGCTAACAGTCGAGGTGTGGGATTGTCAGTCCCATATAGATCTATACACAAATATATCGCTCTCCCTACAAGAAACTCTGGTTATAAGTCAGGACTTTCACTGGTACTTAGGTAAGTACTTGAAGACGGAATCACAATTTATTGCTTCAATGAGTTTACGAGTAACAAAATGAAAAAACCTTTTAATAAATGAAAATGTAACTTTTCCATAGAAATGTTTATGATGATAAATATTGTAAAATAACCTATAAACTATACATATTATAGTTTAAATGTATGTTATGTTGAAATGGTAAAACCTCTATATTTTTTTTAACAACTTTGTATGTAAGAGTTTATAAGTTTGGTAGTAACGTTATTTAGCATTTTTGCATAAAGTATACCTAAAGTACATGAAAGCATAATAAGCGATTTATATTTTTAAACATAAGATTTCTTATGTTTTACTTGTATCCCCCCCCCCCCCTAAAAACATAGAAAAAGCTTGGAAAAATGTGTAGGTATGAACTCACCTCAGATGTGTTCTTGGCGAGATAACGAGGTAAGAACGATGATCTTCGAGTTTAGAAAGCGTGACAGTGTTCGAATCCTAACGTTATTAACACACAATATTGTGTGTAAATTAATTATACCAATATAAAAGTGTTATAAACACTATATTAAACATAAGGAATACTTACCTAGATTCCTAAGAATAAATTGAAGTAAGCCTTTTGGGTGAAATTTTGTTCAATGTGTTCTTGGGATGTTTGAAGATGTATTGGGAGTTGCTTGAAGTTATGAAGGTGTTCTTGAATGTGATATGAAGATTTGAAGATTTTTTATGAGTTTTGAGAGAATATGTCACGAAATCTTGAAGTGAAAATGGAATTATAAGTGTTGATTTCGGTTGTATATATATATATATATATATATATATATATATATATATATATATATATATATATATATATATATATATATATATATATATATATATATATATGGGATAAAATTGATTTGACATGTGCATAAGGAACTGTATTTTATCCCCTAGAATAGTGTGTCACCGCCTAAAAGTAGGTGTTGTCGGTTTTATCCCCACCGAAATCACATGATTTCGGTCTAAAAGTCCAACCGAGAACCATAGTGATTTCGGTCTAATGTGTTTGCGGTCCAAGGGATTTTGGTGGAGGCTGATTTTGGTCGGAAGGCATTTATGTCCTGGGTGGGACCTTGCATGGTGATTTCGGTCTAAGAAGGGATTTCGGTCCTTGTGGGTTTAATTCCTAAAACTGAAAACCCTTAAAGTGGGGTTTAATTTATTATTAAATTTTAATTATCTGATTTTTGTTATAACAAGTGACTTTTAGTTGACTTTTATTGACTTTCTTTGACTTTTATTGACCCGAAATAACCGGTTGTTACATTATCCCCCCATTAGAGGGAATTTCGTCCCAAAATTATTTCTAAAGTGGCATTCATGAACTAAGGAAAAGATGTGGATATTTTTTTTCATCTGAGCATCCCGTTCCCAAGTGAATTCAGGTCCTCGCTTAGCGTTCCAGCAGACCTTCACTATTGGTATATGGATTTGTTTCATTCTCTTGATCTCCATGTCCATGATTTCTGTTGGTTCTTCTATGAAGTGTTGACTCTTATTTACCTCGACTTCATCGAGTGTAATTACTGGAGTCTCGTTGGACAGATACTATTTCAGATTGAGCGTGGAAGATGGGATGTAAGTTACTGAGTTCCTGCGGTAGTTGAGGTTTTCAAAGAGTCCTGTAACGATTGTCAAAAATGCGAGGCGAATCGATTATCCCTTATCCGTGATAATTGATAGCGGTATATTGTACAGTCTCACAACTTCCTTGTGGTATGTTCCTGTCATCTTTTTCTACTTTATCTGTTGTTTTGACCGGTAGGAAGTGTATGGGTTTGGTTCATCACTCAAATGGTTGCGTGTCCACCCACAGTCTTGGGCAACTTTGCCCTAAAATTCGTTGTATAACTCATACCTGGTTCATCTATCATAGCTTTGTGTATACAAGTCGTATATAATTAAGATTGGAAGGACAGTCGGATAAGTGATTTTTCCCTAAGCCCACAACCAAACAAGGAACGGGATTCAAGGTGGAATCACCCATCCTAAGTATGTAGAATCTTAATTATATACCACCCTTATGTATGCAACTAGTAGTGATAAATTACCAACATGGGTCCTTAGTTTCTACATGAGTAATGTTATTAGTTTGGGTGAGAAGGTAATTACAACTACTTGTTCCATATCTACTGCGTTTTAGGTCGATTCTTGAACTTGACTTGTTGTACGAGTGGTATTCCCGAGAAGTCTCCAAGGAATACTTCGGGAATCTTACGGACTTCTGGAATATCCCTGATGTCTTTCGCTTCTTGTTTCTTGTCCAGCGTGTAGGTTAGTAAAGCGTGGTACCTCTTGTGTAGGTACCTTTGACTCTTGACGCAAGGGACGATTTGGGGGTTTGAGTTGGGTTGGTCATCATAAGTGACGAGGGTTCCGTTAGTTGGTAGGTTAAGGAGAACGACCCTTTCCTTACATGTGATATTGGTATGGTTAGGACTTAACCAATACATGCCAATGATCACATCGAAATTTCGTATTGTAACCATTATTAGACCGATTTAGATTAATTGGTTGTTTTAGTTTTATTGTACATCCTACGTATTTGTCTTGTTGTGGTTTTAGTCTTACCGTTAGCCATTTCTACTATAAATATTTCATTAAGTGTTTGAGGATTTTGTTGAAGGAAATAATTAAATTTGTGGTTCACAAAACTCCTCTCCGCACTGTTATCGTAAAGTATGCATGCTTATGAGTTACGTAGGTAGAAAAGTACCAGAAGTTCTAGTAGGGTCCCTCATTGCTTCCTTATGTCCTACTATTAAAACTCCTCCCGCTTCTCCGTCATTCCTTTCTGTTGGACAATCTCTCTTGAAATGCCCCGTTTCACTGCATTCATGACATACTTGACTTGCTCCGGCATTAGCGGCTTGAGTAGTGTGTTGGGCCGGAGTCCTATAGAAACGGATGTTGTGCCCCTTCCTTTTGCAATTTATGCATTTCATTTCTTGGCATAATCCATAGTGATGGAAGCTGCATTTGTTGCACTTTGGGAGATTTCCCACATAAGGTCTGTTTGGCATTGAGGTAGTAAGGTCAGTGGTGGTATGGACTGCTACAGTTTGTTGTCTTTTGGTAGGTCCTTGAGTCAACCTGCCCCTTTTCTGGTTCTAGAACTTCCATTTCTTGTTCTTAGGTTTGTGGTTTGGGGTGTCCTTGTAGGTCGGCACTCGTTGGTGCCCTTGGTTGTCACTACGATTGGATTTGTCAACACCGTTTCCATTTCCATTTGTGTTGTTAGCGCTGAGTTGTGCCATGACAGCTGTCACGGCAGCTGTTACAACGGCTTGAAATGTAGTTGGGTCTATTTGTAGAATCGGTGTTGCGCCGGTATGCTGGTTACTTCCATGTGAAGGCATGATTCCATTGCATGGTGTGAAACAAGTTCGTAAGTAACTATGTTCGTTGCTAGTTGTATTCTATCTATTTATATACACATAGAAATTTCACGTTTTGGTGTACGATTCTTAATGGTTCAATCAGCATCCTTGTGATGTATTTACGGTAGTGAGTGGGAGTAGGTATTGTAGAAATGTTAAGTTTAACAAAATAGAATATAGGTGTCAAAATCTTAAATTGGTTGGGTTTCATGGGTTTTGGAAGGGCGTATCTCTCTTGATTTACTAATACTAGTTGTGACGAAAGAAGCGATGATCCTAACACATAGTGTGAGTAGTGTAGTTAATAACTCACTAGGTTATATTAGTTTCTTAGCTATTAAAGTGATGCATAAGGTGTCTTGCCACCTCACACTTCTAGCGAGTGGCTTCCTTTGTTCATGGTTCTGTTATGACGACCCTAGTTTTGGATGCAAGGATTTGTCATCTTATGACGGCTATCTTTGTGACATCCCCAAAATCTCGGCTAGAAAAGACCGTTTCATTTATGCTTTTTAAACATTTTCAGAGTAAATTCTTTTGATTTAAAAGGGTTGCGGAATTTGTTCCCAAAAAACAAAACATGATAAAATAGATTTTTATCAAGACGTTTCATAAAGAAATATAATTTCATTTCACAATAAAAAATCGGGATGTCATGTTCCGATATAGACCATAAATCATAAACGACAACATTACAAGTCATTCAACAAATATATACATATACAGACTTGTAAACAAAACAACTTGATGATTCCTCCATCTTATGCCCTTGCGCCACTTCCTGTAATACAAATAAACTGAGTGGGTTAGGCTTGGGAGCCTGGTGAGCATATAGGGTTTTCAACCCGCAATAAATAATTATATTTACTTTTACCAACCAACAATAACCCGATTACCCATTCTCGTTATCCTCACTTTACGTCTCTAAAACAACATCTATTACAAGGGACCTAATCTAGGATTTTCATCGGGACGAACATTACTGCAAAGGGGCTTCCTTAGCAATAAATGTCCTAAAGGCAACCATGAGGGGGATAGAGTACACCGGTGAACACATCGTTCACAACACCTACATGTTATGAGCCTGCTAGCGCTCCACAGGACTGTCTAGAAATAGTTTGTGGTCGTTATCCATACTCCGCTGAATAACTACATCAACAACAACAGCATCGAGGCCTCTCATCTGTTTATCACACATCAACTATCTACCCATGTTCTACCCAACATATTAGTAGATAAAAATATATATATTTATATACATAGTTTAAAACCTGTATAGCATTCTCATTCAATACTTATTTCAAACAACAGATGAGACACATACACATAACACGTATTTCATAGATAATAAATCATATCTATGAGATAGAAGAAAGTGAATATACATTCACACATATAACAACAAAATATAACATAACACGTATTTCGTATAAAATACTTCATAAGATGATCGGACAGCACTACGACTTGTAGAAGTAGTATTCTTTGGTAGATCTAGAAGATCTTCACATAAAAACCGGGCTCCTCGCGGGCAGAGCTTCGGCTCGGGAATCTCACTTCTCGGGATCTTCGGGACTTCGGAAATTGCTTCGAGACTCGGGAATGATACCGGGGCTTCGGGATATAATTGGCATGCAAACCAAGGCAAAATATAGAGAGAAAGAAAGAAAAATGGCAAGGAAAATGGTTGATCTCAGTTTCTATTTATAGGCTGTTGGGTCTGGGATTACGCTGGGCGTAACTCCAAGTACGTTGGACGTAATCTTGGTTACACTGGTCGTACTTTGACATCACTGCATGCGTCATTTGGTGGCACTCGAGTATTGGTCAGGCAAGTTGCACTCATCCGAGTATGCTGGGCGTACTGAAATTATGCTCGGCGTAATTTGACTCTTCGAACTTCTAAATTGCGTAACTTTCGCATACGAGCTCCATTTTCGACGTTCTTTATATCCACACGTAGGTCAGACCATAATCTACAACTTTCATTTAGACTCCGTTGGCTAATTTTGAATTTATTTTTATTATTTATTTTTAGTAGGCCGGGAAAGAAAAGCTACGTTAGAAATTCATAACTTCTTAATCTAATGTCCGTTTTCGTCTGTCTTTCTGTCGTTGCACTACCATCGACGAGATCTTCGATTCTCATTTAGAAAGTTTTGGCTAAAACTCGCTCGATCTCAATTCAAACTTTTGGGTTGTCTACTGCTAAGCTGAAACTTCAAAAAATCATAACGTCCTCATACGAAGTCAGATTAAGGCGTTCTTTATATGCATGCTCTCGATTCAACATCATATACGTCTTTCGTGTTGATCACTAAGGCTAAATATCACTCCTTCGTAAATTCACTATTTACGTCACGTTGTGTGTCACACCCCAAAACCGGAACGGCGAAAACGTTCTGGGGTGGATGACGTCATGTCAAGTATCACAACATATGTAGTATAGTAATCAAAGTACAACAACCATTGCATTAATAGTAATAGTTTTACATAAGTTACATTTCATAGCAACATCAAAGTAATACAAGTAATAACATAGGTGCAGCTTGGTACTAGGCTGTCTCCACAAAAGCTCCTGGGATGTACCTGTCTATTGCTGACCTGAGAATACAAGTTATTTTGAAAGCGAGTATCAGCATTTTTATAAATGTTGGTGAGTTCATAAGCATTTAGTGTCATTTGTGTAAGTAAGCATTTTATTCAAAATAACTTTATAAAAGTAGTAGTTTAGAATCAACGGTGTATTAGAGTCCTTTCTAGAAAATCCTATATTTTCTAAATAACAGCAGTCTTCTACCAAGACTCGACAGAGTTATGTTTTAAAGAGTAATTTTCCCTGAAATACTATCATTACCAAAATACGGTATTTGATTTTAAAGGAAGTAGGAGAATATCACTAGTAAAAACATTAGGGAAAATAACATATGCCTCAGCAGAAAATACTACTGACTAAGGCAAAAGAAATCATAGACTCCAGGAGAGTATCAAATGAATGATACGCCTGGCTCAGTCTAACATAAGGTAACACAGACCCTAGACGGTATCAAATGTACGATATGGCTAGCAAGGTCTAAAACAAAGAAACACAGACCCCAGACAGTATCAAATGAAAGATACAGCTAGCAAGGTCTAAAACAAAGGGAAATCTTAAGAGTGTTGTTTCAAGAATGCAGTGTTAATTATCGTTACCTTAAGGCCATGAATTATAAGGTAAACATGGAGATACTCGTAACCATACTGATTGACACTAGAGTACTTGACGCCCTACAAGCGTCAGAATAAATGTGACATTTGTCACCCCTTGGCTTGGTAGGCCGTGGACTGTAGCTAGCAGTCAGGGTGCAGGAGTGTCAGTCCCGTATAGATCTATACACACAATGCCCGCTCTCCCTACAGGAGAATCTGGTTACCAACTCGACGACGGGGAGATCCGTGTCTTGAAGATGCATCTCGTAATCTGAATTCTATTAGAGGCGCTGGAGAAATGATATAGACTTGCGTATGAACTGACTCCTGTGGAATTCTCGTACTAGAAAGAGTGAATAGAGCTTCCTAACTATTCCTATAATAGTTACTAGTGTCCCTGATCTACGAGTGACGAGTGGGAGGATTCCCTTGCTACCCAAAAAACATGAACTGGCCGATGTAAACCTTTATGTCTATACATGTATACATGATATATAATTAATGTTTAAACTGATGGGTTTTGGTCATAAGACATCCTATGTGCTCATACAAACCCTAATGCTTGGATCTAGGTTTCTCTAATGTACATCCAAGTTATCCAAGACTATAAACCCTAATTCTAGCATTCAAGTAATCATATTAACATGAGAATAGGTTTAAGATGTTACCTTGATTGTTATGTAGCAGTAACAATCCCAAATCTCCTTGTATTGACTTTAGAAAGCTTAGAGTCACAATTGTCACTCCTCTAATGGTTCACAAACACCATAAGCAAGAGGATGAAGAGGAGAGAGGATGGAGGCTGTCCAAAACGTGTTCTAACCCTAGAAGAATGCTTCTCTATGTTTTAGGGTCATAAGGGTACTATATATAGTGAGGCTATTAGGGTTATTCAACAAGGAAACCCTAATTTGGATGCTTAAGCCCTAAGCAACCCATGGACTCCTTTAATTAGGGCCTTGGACGATTTCCTTATGGGATACCCCATAGAATTCGTCCACTCCTTAATACAAGGCAATCCATGGCTCAAATTGCAATTATCTTATAATTACAATTTCAGTCCCTTAAGTTTAATTAATCTCTTTTAGTCACAAAACTAATTACCAATTAATTATTGACTAATATTAATTAAACAATATGATTTCTCCTTTAATATATTATTCTCATAATATATTAATAAATCATATTTAATCCTTTCTCTCCATAATTCATCCTATCAAGTTGCTTTGGTGAAGGCAACCCAAAAGGACCATACACCATCGGGTCAAGTACATACCAAAATAGTTATGGACTTAGACACTAATCCAACAGTCTCCCACTTGGATAAGTCTAATACCTATTATGCGTATGACTTCAGATCCTGATCTGCAATCGTAGCTTTCTAAAGCCGTTGTCAACTCTGATCCTATCAGATACTCGTGTCCTTAGATAAGGGATCATATATTCCTCCATTCTAGATATCATATGAGATATGATTTCAAATCATTCTGTTTGTACTATATCTCGATTCCCGATTTATGACGATTGACTGATTGAACAAATCAAATTAGCCCTAGCCCGGCCGAGCATTTACGTTTGTCATCACTAAATCATCGAGGGGCCCAATGATATCGCTTTTATCCTACTTTGGATAAAAGTAATGGATAAACTTTGATACAATGCTTGCTTGCACTTACTCACCGAATCACACACAACAATATGTTTTATAACACCAAGTTACTAGTGTGTTTACATATTATCAATGTGCAACCGATTCGCAAGATACAACTCACACATCTCGGTTTCAAGAATATAGGATGTTATCGTCTCACCAATCACTCGTGATACAATCCATGGAGTGATCAAAGTGAGCGTGGGTTTAATCCAATGCTCAAATTCATATTCATAAGCACTCACGAACATTGCAGCAAACCTTTGCTATGTCTAATACACTCTAGACAATCTACAAACCAATTCATGACAGTCTTCATTCATACTTACTTCCAACGTATGACTAATTGTGGTCCGTTTGAATAATTCGATTATTCTTAATAAACTCAATTATTCAGGAAGTCATAACATGCAAATGTGAAACACAAGAATAATACTAATCCCATATGGCCTCAAACCTTTGAGTATAAATAAAACACCTTTTATTTATCACCATATCGATTACTCATTATTTTTCGTTTCGGGTAATCAACTTCTTACTTGAATTATTTCACTTGTCCCATGCTCCTAGCATGCACACAATGTTTACCTATGGTTCTTATTTTGTGAAATAGACCAAATTGAGCACATTTCCAATCATTCTCATTTCACAACTCCAAATCCTTTTTCATAAGTGAAAGAATATCAAATTCTTGCTACTTATAGAATATACTAGATTCTAACATTTTATGCAATTGTCCTTTCGTAAATTCATTGCACCAAAGTCACAAAGACTATTACCAATGATATTACAAAGTCCTCTATCGGAGATTGTTACAAGACAATTCCTTAGATATGATATCTCTTACTCAAACTACATTCCTTTGAACATCCTTTTGCATAAAAGTTTCTAATCTAGACATAGATTTTCAATATTCAATTCCCAATATGGACACGTTTCCATATTTTCCATATGACAACTCATTCTTAATAGAATCTCATCTACTCATAATAATGTCGATATGATCCATCCAATATGGAAACATTTCCATATTTTCCAATACTATACTTCCAACTACTCACAAGTGACCAATCCTCTGCTAACTTTGGATTGTCCTTTGATAGTTGTTTAATTATTTTAGTCCAAACCGATTCTTGTCCTTTTTCCCTCTAAATGCGCTAGACATTTGGAAAATTTTAGAATGGTCAAATATCATAGCATTTGCAATCGATCCAATACCCGAAGCGTATGGGACACGATGCATAAAGATTTGATACTTCATCAATCTTCTGCCATAATATTTTATTTGCTATTTTCTCAAAATTCGAATTGTGAAGAGGAATGTCGTAATCATAATCGAAATTTTAAGAACACACTATGTACCATTGACTAAATTTATTAACATTTCTCAACCTAATCTTTTAGATTTGAAATGAAGCATAATATTCTCTCCCTTAATTATAGCAAAACAACTTTACAACCCTTACGACTTTGCAAGGTATAACTCTTGTTTTCTATAATTAATATTGCCAACTTGCAATACGTGCCTTAATAATCATACAATCATGACTTTTATGTTCCCACTATCATGATGATTATTATAAACATAACACTTATGATCCCACTAGCTTCGACATGTATTCAGAAACAGCTAACTTCCAGAAAAACAATACCTATTGAATTTCTTAAGTCCATGTTTCTAATACTTAATGCTTTGATAATCTTTTATCAAGGCGTCTTAAACTTATACACATTTGCCTTAGATAGTTCATATGTGTGTCTAAACTATTAAGATTAATTGCCAAACCTCACAATTCAAATTATGGAAAGGGATACCATAACCATAATCGAATTCAAGAATGCAATTTTACAATCACTATCTTCTTAAAATCTTTCTTAGTGAAAGCATTTCCTCACAATCATTTTCATGAAAGAGGAAATATTATGAAACTTAGATTTAAACGGTGTATGTGTTCCTATCCATGTGAATTTGTTAAAACCAAGGTTTATGACAAATTCAGACTCATATGGACCAAACTTTCTTAATCTCGATTTCTTGCCTTATGGTAGCACAGCTGCCCACCACGTCTTCCAAGTAGTTAAGCAGCTCACCTTTTCTTATCAATGTACTTTTCATTGATCAAGGTCCTTGACTTTTATGCATTCAAATGAGAATTTATAGGACTCACATGCATAATTAACTCGATTGGATCGGCACAGAAACAAAATAATGTCAACACGATGGGTTGTAAACCTCAACTCGTGTGCTAGTGATGATCAATAAGGTTTAATTGATTTGTTTTTGAAACCTTTCAAGACCATTAAGACTCCCACTGACTCCTTGACATATAAGATTCTCTTGTCAATAGCCATTTCTTGACAAAACAAATATTCAAGAGTTAGTGTTGCTTTTATCAAAACACTTCATAAAATGTTCCTAGTTGGTCTTTGTCTTATCCAAGACATCACAACTTTCCACATTTGATGAATGTTATAAACCTTCTTAATACCTTTTACTCATTGTCACAATCTTAACTTTAAGACTTGTTATTGGAACGAAGTATGATAGACCTTTTGATTTAACCATTTCTTCAATTCTTGATTTCTCTTCTTATACATACAATTGTACTAAGACTCACTTAGAGGATCAATTGAGATATGGTTCTTAATCATTAAGACCTATCATAAAGCATAAAAGCTACTCTCCCTTCTTCTTAGAATGGAGAAACTTTTATCTTTCTGCTTACTTGATTCTTCTTATTCGTTTTGCTATTGATTTAAACCTTTTTATCAATTCCGAATTACACTTAATCTTATAAGTATAATTATATTTACTAAACCTTTAGTAAATCATGATGAATATCTTGGTTACTCTTATGGTGGACTTGATCAATACGCAACTTTGTGTACTTAATCTCCTAATCCTTCACTTGACACTTTGTCAATGAATTAGTCTAATTTCCAAATATGAAATTTCTCATTCATCGCGCAACCAAGTTGCATGATTCCAAGTTTCTGTCCAATTGAAACTTGGGCGATGAGAAACTCTCCCTATTTGGTAAATTCTTGACTTTCCATAAATAACATAATAAGAACCAAATCCATTATTGCTAATATTCAAACATCAATTATTCATATACGCCATTGCAAGGATAAATAAATAATATAAAATAAAAATTTATTTTATTGCGGAAAAATTTGTCCTTACAATGCAATTCATTGAAAAACTATGCTAATACATCTTTCTTAGCAATCTAATTATAACTCTAAGTAGTAGCTCAAGAATCTAATATTCGAGAAATGCGATCGAAATCCATTCCTTCACGGTTAGATTCTGCTCACTTCTTCCCTTAAGCTTCCTTTCTTTTCTTCGATCCTACAAAACATCAATTGTAATCATATCACATTATGTATTAAGAATCTAGAATAGAAGCTTAAAAGAGTTAGTTAATGGATTTTACCTATATTAGAGCCATACGTTTCGACTCTCCCATCTCTTAGATCTCTTAGGTAAATGGGGCAGCTTCGTCTCCAATGCCCTTTCTTTTGGCAATAAAAGCAAATTGACTCTTTTGGAACATGACATGGAACTACTTTAGACATTTCCTTTCTCTTATGATCAAATCTTTCGATCATAGCATGTCTTTCGTTGTCATTGTCTATATCCATAGAGGTCTTGAAGGCATATTCACCAATCAACTTTGCTTTTCTATTGCGCTAAATCATTGCTGATTCAGCAGCAATAAGCATGTAGGTGAGATCTATAAGGGTCACGTCGCGGTTCATCATGTAGTACTCTCTTACGAACTCACTATATGAGTTAGGAAGTGACTGAAGAACCCAATCAACAGCCATTTCCTCACAGACAACGGATCCCAATATTCTTAACCTATCAATGTGTGACTTCATCCCTAGGACGTGTGCACACACCGACTTTCCTTCTTTATGTTTACGTGCCAAAAGGGCTTGAGTGATCTTGAACTTTTCAAGCCTTCGAACTTGTGGGTGAGGGAGAATAATTGGAGGAGGAGGAAGTGAAGTATGATCTCTTGTTCCTCGATCGAATCGTGGAATATCATCTTCATGTGGAATGCTTGTTCCACGGGATTTGAGAAGACCATAGTTGTCAAACTTTGACATCTACAAAACGGGAGAAAACGAATTCAAGTTAGTTGATTGATTGAGTCCTTAGTAAATCACCCAAATGAGATACTAAGGCTAGGACCCAACACAATATTCCACAACTCGCCGAGTTCATCAGCCAGGGAGCCCAAAAATCGATTTTGCAACTTGAATAAATACACAAGGCATCAATACAATAGAAACCAATCAAGGCTCTGATACCACTGATGGGTTTTGGTCATAAGACATCCTATGTGCTCACACAAACCCTAATGCTTGGATCTAGGTTTCTCTATTGTACATGCAAGTTATCCAAGACTATAAACCCTAATTCTAGCATTCAAGTAATCATATTAACATGAGAATAGGTTTAAGATGTTACTCTGATTGTTATGTAGCAATAACAATCCCAAATCTCCTTGTATTGACTTTAGAAAGCTTAGAGTCACAATTGTCACTCCTCTAATGGTTCACAAACACCATAAGCAAGAGGATGAAGAGGAGAGAGGATGGAGGCTGCCCAAAACGTGTTCTAACCCTAGAAGAATGCTTCTCTACGTTTTAGGGTCATAAGGGTACTATATATAGTGAGGATATTAGGGTTATCTAACAAGGAAACCCTAATTTGGATGCTTAAGCCCTAAGCAACCCATGGACTCCTTTAATTAGGGCCTTGGACGATTTCCTTATGGGATACCCCATAGAATTCGTCCACTCCTTAATACAAGGCAATCCATGGCCCAAATTGCAATTATCTTATAATTACAATTTCAGTCCCTTAAGTTTAATTAATCTCTTTTAGTCACAAAACTAATTACCAATTAATTATTGACTAATATTAATTAAACAATATGATTTCTCCTTTAATATATTATTCTCATAAGATATTAATAAATCATATTTAATCCTTTCTCTCCATAATTCATCCTATCAAGTTGCTTTGGTGAAGGCAACCCAAAAGGACCATGCACCATCGGGTCAAGTACATACCAAAATAGTTATGGACTTAGACACTAATCCAACATAAACGACCTTCGGACGGATATCCGATAGCCACCAGACCACATCCCAACGAGGAAAAGGAAATAGGGCGAACTAGCCTTCCTAAGTCCTTTAAACATTATTTATATAAATATACAAGTACAGGCATGCATTTAACGACGTGGAAGCATTTAACGAAGTAGAAGCACTTAACGAAGTAGTAGCATTTAACGAAGTAGGAGCATTTAACGAAGTAGAAACATTTAACGAAGTAGTAGCATTTAACAAAGTAGGAGCATTTAACGAAGTAGAAACACTTAACGAAGTAGTAGCATTTAACGAAGTAGGAGCATTTAACGAAGTAGAAATACTTAACGAAGTAGTAGGATTTAACGAAGTAGAAACACTTAACGAATTAGTAGCATTTAACGAAGTAGAAGCATAACGAAGTAGTAGCATCTAACGAAGTAGAAGCATTTAACGAAGTAGAATCATAGAAGCATGGAAGAAAACTTTGACGAAAACTTTGGAAAACCTTTACACTTAAGAAAATCATGACTTGATATCCTTTTGTAAAATAAGTTTGAAGACCTTTAGAAATCCTTGAAAATCTTTCATAAACAAGTTTTGAATATAACTTTGATAAAACAATATAAGTAAAGAAAAACTTTTGTTTAAAATACTGCTGTAACTGGTTTTGAAGTAAAACATATAGCGCGAGAGACAATTTGAGAAAAGATTTAAACAAGTAAAGACGTTTTGGAAAACCATTTATAGTATCATACTTGGTAAAACAGCTGAAAGTGTAATAAATCCTTGTGCATGCGGGTTATTAATCACATATGATTGATATGATAACTGGCATGTTTTAATTTGTATTCCCCCCCCCCATAAAATCATGTAAAAACATTTAAAAGTTTGATTCAGGGGTATGAACTCACCTGTTGTTGGTGTTTCGGATGAATGGACGGTATAGGATGCTAAGTGTCAAGTGAGGACTTGACCACACACGCGAATCCTATTTAACATGTAATGATACATTTAAGTATCTAATTAGTCATTTAATAACTAATTAAGCAAGTAAGTATGTCTTACTACATAAAAACACTTTGCTAAAAGTTCTAGAAGTATCAAGGGTTGCATAGAAGGTGTGTATGGACTCACATTGGAGTTTACTCTTCAAATGAAGGCCCTTATGGGTGTTTACGGTTTCAAGACCACTTCCCCCCATGAGTTTATGGCTGTAAACTCATGGTAGTGGTGTCATGGGATGTTTAAAGGTCTTAACTCACTCATGGAATCATGCTAGAGTCGAATCAAGGGCTAAGGAAGTGATTGGGGCTTAAAATGGACACAATAGGGAGTTTACGGTCCATGGGCCACTCCTTGAGGAGTTTACGGCCGTAAACACATGAGTTTACGGTAGTAAACTCATGTTAGTCCATTTCTTTTGTTTTTTGGTGGTTCTAACTCATGCACGCAAGGTTCTAGTCACTTATATGAGCATAGGAAGGTGTTAAAGGCACTTAAACACCTTGGAAAGGTGTTTACGGTCTATGAAGACGTTCTTGGGGAGTTTACTACCTTAAACACATGATTTTACAGCAGTAAACTCATGTTAGTCCATGAATCATGTGTTTTGGTGGTTGTAGGTTAAGCATACAAAGTTCTAGGTCCAATTCTAAGCCATACAAAGTGTTAAGGGCACTTTAACACCCTTTGGGGTGTTTATGGTCTAAGAAGGGGTGTTTACGGTCCAAGAACCTTCTTGGTCCGTAAACTCAAGTGTGACTTACTTGTGTATGCTTTGGTGCATCTCAAGAAGGAATATAAGGTTCTATGCACTCAAGGAAGTTCATAGAAGCTTTTGGAGGTGTTTAAGGGGAAATTTAACACCTTAAAAGGTGTTTATGGTCCTTGAAGATGGGTTTACGGTCTAAGGATGCTCTTAGACCATAAACTCATGTTTACTCCCCATTTGTTACGATTTTGGTGTTCTAAGTCCTTTCATGCAAGCCCCTAAGTCATTGCTAAGCATTAGAAGTGGTTTGGAGGGGTTTTTGGGCACCAAAACCCTCTTTCAAGGTGTTTACGGTTTTGGGATGCTCCCAAGACCGTAAACTCTTGTTCTTGGGGTTATTGGATGATTAAGCCACGAATTTGCAAGCTAGATGAGATAAACAACAAGCTAGGGAGGTTAACTTACCGATTTGGAGCTCGAAGGGGCGATTTTTGACCAAAACCCATTTTATAGAGAGAGAAAGTAGAGAGAGAGTGTGTCTAAGGTGGGAATGAAACCCACTCAACCCTTATATAGGGTGGAGTTTATGGCCTGGTTGGGGGTTCACCGGACACCAACCGCGAACGGGGTTTTTCACGACTACCGTTAAACACGGCAACATTTTAAAATTATACCTTTTTAATTTTGGTTCGCTTGACGAATATTATTTAAAATATTCCAATGGGTTTAAATCCGGTCAAAAATATTTTTGGGATAAATTTGGCTAATTTATGACGTGCTTAATTTCGACGTTAAAACTAACGGAAATTTTTGGGTTGTCACATTGTGTCACACCGGTTTTGTCACGAAACTTCGACAGGTTATAATGTTATAACTCGGATTTCAGCATTTTTTATATATTCGGAAACCTCGTTTCAACTACTACAACATTATCTATAGATATCGACTTTATCTAACATTTCATTTTGACGCTTATTTTTATTCTTAATTTAATTAAGACACACAATTATGCACAAAACACATAATACTCAAATAATACACTTCTATTATTTCAAAACGGGTTACAAGGGTTAACCTAGACTATTACATTGCTAAAAATGGCAAGCCCAGAAACACGGACGTTACAATCTTCCCCGTTATCTATTTGTTGGTTGCCGTTGTAGGGTAGTAGGGGTCTTTGTGGAGAAATATAGCCATGTCGTTTGTGCGAGAATGGAGGTACATAAAGAATCTAGGTGTGTTGTTCTATAAAATACTTCTATAGTATTTTAAACTTGATGTTTGATTTTTAGAGTTTCTTGGGATATAAGGTTGGTAACTTTTAGATTTGTTTCCCACCATGACCATTCCTAAATACATGTTGGTCATATCTCATATAAATATAGTTGATCGGCCTATATTTACCTAAATATGATTACATAACTGTCTAGGCTTATTCGTAGTGTTTACCTCATCTAAATACTTTTTATATGGTACTTATTATGACATTATTCCTAGTATGTATGCATATACGTATACTTTTATAAAAATCCTAATAATATTCTAAATATACTTGTACAAAAATGCTACGTTAGAGAGTTTTAGTCCCATTGTATTTATAGTTTGTCTATCTTATGTGGTTTGATATACTTAGTTTACTATAAACAATGCTCTGATACCAATTTGTCACACCCCCAAACCAGAACGGCGGAAACGTCCGGGGGTGGATGACGTCATGTACAGTATCATAACAATTGAATAGTAGTAATCAAAGCAACACAACCATCATATTGAAAATATATAATTTACATTGTGTTCGAATCATTGTTTGATTGATCCCAAAACTATAGCCAAAAACTAAGAGGTGACGCTACTATGCTCCATCTTCTCGAAACCTGTGTGGGTACCTATCTACTAATTTCCTGAGAATGCAAGTGGTTTGAAAAAGTGTCAACATTTAAGTTGGTGAGTTCATAAGAGTTTTGTTTGAGAAAATAAGTCGTTTTTCCTTGTCAAATGATTGAGTGTACTTCAAGAAAATCCAATATTTTCTTTGTAAATGAATTGTAGTCTTAAAACCTTAAAACCAAAATGAAAGAGTTT